>NC_081760.1:31438506-31751422 GCF_963082965.1 Carassius carassius
ATAGAGATGTACAACAGCAATGGAGTACTCCAGTATTAAATTGATTGATTAAAATATTTTTTCTCCTGATCAGTTATAGCAGCACTATTGGTTATAGCGGCACCCTGAGCTCTGATTGTGTAGCTTGCCAATGCATGAGTCAAAAGACATGAGAAGAGAGAGAATGGCACTTTGACCAGATAGATTTGGGATATCAGCATGTATTAGCATGCTGTGTGCACTCCTTATCATGCTCAAATACAATGCCCAATATTGACTATCTGAGTTACTTTAGACGGTTATATTGCCTTAAAAAAATACAGATTTTATAATAATGCAGCAGTCTTTTTTTCATCATATTTCTTCATGGCACAATTCGTATAATTTACATGGCTTCGAAAATGTGCAGGCGATATGTGGAAATACTTAATAATGTAAACTGACCAAAATTACTTCTCTTTTGCCGAGATAATCCATCCACCTCACAGGTGTGGCATGTCAAGATGCTGATGCCACTTGATCCACAATGTTGACATCAGCAAACCGCTCACTCACACGCTGTCTGCCATCTGCCATGTACAGTGAAAACAGGGATTCATCTGTGAAAAGAACACCTCTCCAAAGTGCCAGACACCATTGAATATGAGCATTTGCCCACTCAAGTCAGTTATGATGACAAACTGCAGTCAGGTCGAGACCCCGATGAGGATGATGAGCATGCAGATGAGCTTCCCTGAGATAGTTTGTGCAGAAATTCTTTGGTTATGCAAACCGATTGTTGCAGCAGCTGGTCTCAGACTATCTTGGAGGTGAAGATGCTGGATGGTCCTGGGCAGGTGTGGTTACACGTGGTTTGTGGTTGTGAGGCCGGTTGGATGTACTGCCAAATTCTCTGAAACACCTTTGGAGATGGTTTATGGTAGAGAAATTAACATTCAATTCATGGGCAACAGCTCTGGTGGACATTCCTGCAGTCAGCATCCGAATTGCATGCTCCCTCTAAACTTTCGACATCTTTGGCATTGTGCTGTGTGATAAAACTGCACATTTTAGATTGGCCTTTTATTGTGGCCAGCCTAAGACACAGCTGTGCTATAATCATGCTGTCTAAGTAATCAGCATCTTGATATGCCACACCTGTGAGGTGGATGGATTATCTCGGCAAAGGAGAAGTACTTTTGTACAGTGTAGACGAAAATATAGCACAAATCTGCCATAAAACAGCATTATAATGAGAACTTTATAGAAATCTATAGTAAATTTTATCCTTGCTCGTGTTTCAGCGCTGTCATGTAAAAGAAATCAAAGCAGGAGCTCTCTCTCTCTCACTATCTCACTCTCGCTATAGCTTAAAGTATATAAAAAGTATAACTTAAAGTTCACTGAAATTTGCATCCTTTAGTGCAGATACAAGTTGTGATGTTACGTCTATGTTATGTATCTAAGTTATCTGATTAATATCATAGAATGTGTCATAGAACGGGCTACAGTTTATTGGTATAAAGTCACTCTTCACCTCAGTCATCTATTTCTTTTAGATGCATCTTTATTAATAACATTGCTGCATCATAATCATAATCTTACAGTGTTCTAATCACGTGTTCATGTTTTCATAAAAAGTCTTTCATGTCATATTTTTATTTTTAACATTAATTTGCATTACAGTCTTCAGTTATTTTCATTAACTCCATGACGGCCATGTGTGTTCGCTTGACAAAAATGTCAGCTTCGGGACTGTCACTTAAGTTTCACAATGCACTGTTATCAGGCTTTACTATATGCTGACATTCATTGCTGGCTGCAAGCAATAGTTTTTATCTTACAAAGTTTTAAATATTTGTATTTTTTTAACACCTACCGTTTTGTTACAGAAGACATTGATTCAACTTTGGATTACCATTATGTTCGTTTGTGTGGTTTTTGAAACGTCATTTTAAGGGATCTATTTACTTGCATTATGTTGACTCACAGATGAATAATTAAAAAAAATCAAATTTTCTGTTCATATGCAAAAAGAAATTAGAAAAAATATCGGATGAGGGTGAGTAAATAAGAGAATTTTCATTTTTGGGTGGAGTTTAATATAAACCACAATTAGGGGTGCGTGATATATATCAGCCAATGGTTAATGCACATCTCGTCAGTAAAGCCGGTTCTCAAATCAGCGGTAAATACCATCAGATGCCTGATTTCACATAGAGCAGCTGTTACTAGACAGAGCCATTATTAACTGACAAGCTGCGCAAATCCACGTTCATTATCAGCTTGGATCTGTGCAGCGTGTCAGTTAACTTTCTAGCCAGCTTGAGAAACAATACCAGAATTTGTAATAATAAAAACAAGAGCTCTAATTAGTTGATTTAGTACTTACACTCCTCTTATTTTGTAGTAAGATACAAAAACAAAGCGAAAATGTGCTCAATTTGAGGGTCAGAATTGTTAAGCAACATTAAGTAAGAACTAATTTGTAAATCGAAAATCACCACCACTAAAATAAGAAACTGTCTATTGTTTTTCACAGATCGCCACCATGGGACGCCAATGTTACTTGATGGAGTGCGGTGTGTTGGTGAAGAAAAACACACAAAATAATGACACAAAAGATGTGACTAAATCCATTTGCTTGGCTATATGATGAGAATGAACCAAAATGAAAGAATCTACATGTGAATGTGAACAACCCGTCTCACACCCATCCATGGAGGATCCCAAATTAATTGTATTCGCTATTCTAGAGTCTATGCCAATCCATCACGAATTCAACTTTAGTTTTAACTGAATTTTATTACAAGAGAATTAAATCAAAAAGCAATTTAAAGAGAAAAAGCAATACCATTGCATCTGACCAAGTTCAGCTATGTTATGTTTGATAGCCTAATGATGATTTACTATACATTCACTATATTGAGCTCCTCATTAGCCACAAAATGGAGCAAAAAACATGTTTGGCTTAGCTGGGTACTTTATTCAATTTAAAATGTATATCAAAAACATGCAAGCAACCTACTTTATTTATTTTTTTCGCAAGTATTACCTGAATGCCTGAAGGTGGAATGTATGTATAATCGGGTGCATAATGTACACTTCATATAAATAATTATGTCATCCTATTTCTTAAATGCTTTGCAACCATAATCAATCAATCATAAGTCTCTCCAACTGCTGTGATACATTTCTCAAATATGATGTGATTTGTTAATACAAAAAAGCAGGCTATATAAAACACTTAATTAAAGATAAAGATATGTACTGCAATGCATTGACCTACTCTAACATATCTTGGCAATTAACATTACTGTCATTCCCTGAGGGAACTTAAGGGCACAATATGTAAGTTTTTGCCGCTAGAGGATGTGTATTCAAAACAAACAAAGAAACAAAGGTGTAGTTTGATGACGCCTTAACTGAGTGTGGAATCATGGTAGTTGTCGTCTTCATCCCCACAGCCAATGCAATCCGATGGGACAAGGGCAAAAATCATGTTCATGGATAAGCTCATGATTTGTGAAGTGAAGTGACATATGGCCAAGTATGGTGACCCATACTCAGAATTCATGCTCTGCTTTTAACCCATCCAAGGTGCACACACACAGCAGTGAACACACACACACACTGTGAACACACACTCGGAGCAGTGGGTAGCCATTTATGCTGCGGCGCCCAGGGAGCTGTTAGGGGTTCAGTGCCTTGCTCAAGGGCACCTCAGTTGTGGTATTGAAGGTGGAGAGAGCACTGTACATGCACTCCCCCCACCCACAATGCCTGCCGGCCTGAGACTCGAACTCACAACCCTTCGATTGCAAGTCCAACTCTCTAACCATTAGGCCACGACTTCCCACTATTACATTTATTAATGTAATAGTATAAAGCAGGGTGAGGCTGAAAGCCGTCTAAGCAAAACGAGGCTGCTGAACGAGTGTGACATATGGATTTAAAAGCAGCAGAGCTTTTATTATGCTTCTGCTCCTTCCGGTTGTGCAGCGCTGTTTTACACAATATATAAATTTTCTCTTGTAATGATCTGTTATAATGCTACTCTGTGTGGGAGTCACCTGTCTAGTTAAATGCAAAACATATTAAAGAATCTTTGGTGTTTCCATGTTTTCTACAAAACAAAACCGGAAATCGAGTGTGTATGACGTCATTGTCGCGGTCCGTGTCACTAGTTAAAGTTGCTTATTTTTCTGGATTTAAAAATTCTTCAAAACATTTGGGATAATGCAAGTACAAAAGTCAGCAAAATATATAACACTGTTCAAATGGCTTTTGCATATTTTAATTAAAAAATCTTTCATATTGTGCCTTTAAAGGGGTGGTTCACAGTTTTTTTTTTATGGGGTACAGGCTAACGTGTTAAAGCTATTTAATTAATTAAAAAATTAGGTAATAATTTACCTTTATTCCACACCACTCTGTTCCTTCTCTGAGAAATGCGCTGATCATTTCCTGCTTTTATGAAGCCCCTCCCTTAGAAATTGGTGATGGGCTCTGATTGGTTAGCTAGCCCAGTGTGTTGTGATTGGCCAAAATGCCTCTAGTGCACATCTAAAAGTCCCGCCCCTCACCTCAGCGGCATGTGTTCTGGTTGTATTGTAAACAATGGCGTCATTAATATCACTTATCAGTTTGAGCTCGATTGAGAAGCAGAGGATATTATTCAAGAAGATCGTGCAGAACCAGTGCAAGCATGTCTTTTAATTGTAGGCCTATGCTATTTGTTTGTTGTTGTCTCATAGATATGCTGTTATTTGTAAATGCTACTGCTTATGTTAGCCTTCAATATAAAGTTTTATCCTGATTAAAGCTTTAATACAATACGGCAACTGCATGCACGTCCATGTTTAACGCTTCTAATAGCTATGTGAAAATAAGTGTATAATTGGAACAGTTCATTGTTGGAGCCGAGTTGAATGAGACGAACCAGGGAAGTAACTTTTTGAAGTACCTACCAGCCATTTTGTAGGCATTAAATTGCCTGAATTTTAAAAGACGATATCTCCATTTGCATTAAACTTTCAGCTTCATAACTCTGCAGATATTATGTTCAAACAGCAACATTACACACTAACTAACGTTAAAAAAAGTGAAATCGCAATCACCACCCCTTTAAGCAATTTTAGGACAGTACCACCTAGTGATAAATGTAAAGGAATCTTTTGAATAATTTTTATAAAGTTATTTTGATATTCATTTCATCCAGTATTTTGGTTGTCCAGTATCTAACATATTTCCTGTATGGTTTTTTAACAGGATTTTGAAGCAACTCAAAAATTTGTCTTGACCACACAGATGCTCTTGGGACCAAGACACACAAAAGACATGATGGATTTATAAGTATTTTTGACATTTCCTGAAGTAAAGTTGCAACTTAAAACTGCTAATTTGACTATGAAGTTGAAGTGAGCATGAAGTGAGGTTTTATATCAGCAACACTTTGAAACATCCATTCTTCTACGCTTTTCTATTTGAAAAATCTGGTATTTGACCAATAAACTTCCAAACCCTTTTATATTTTAATAGAGTGATTGCTCTACATAGTTTTTGTTGTGGGCAGTAACAAGAAAAGGTTTGTTTAAAAATATCACCTCACCTAATCTTGGCTTGCAGTAACAAGCAGTAAGGGAAGTAGCAGCTTATAACAACACTAGATGGTGTTACTGCTCATGTTAATCTACAAAAAAAAGGGGGGGGGGGGGGGGGTTGTAAAACTAATGGAAAATGTGCATTATCTATATACTGATGAGAAATCCAATTAAAATGACTGACCAAAAAAGACATTGATAACAAATGTAGTTTCATAATGTAGGTTCGGGAGGAGCACGTCAGATACTTAGCCTAATTAGCACAGGTGGAGCCACTTAAGATAATCAACCTTAGGGTATAAATACAGCTGAATTAGCCTACCTGTCTCCATTGACGGTTTATCAGCATCCCGGTTCGCTCTGTCTGTCATCTTATCACAGACCCAATTTTCCTTCCAGCGAGGAGATCCATACCGGGGATTTTTTCAGATCTGCTACTTTTGCTGATACCCATGATCATTAAACACGGCCGTTGAGCACCATCAAACATCATCGCGACAGCTGCTCTTCTCGCCAAGCCACACGTCGTGGCCAATAGACCGTGCAAAGCCCGAGCTCGCCTCGCTTGACACCACGATTGAAGAAATGCGACAATCGTATCCAAATGTCGTGTGCCGTGGAAAGGTGGCTTAAAGTTTGTTAAACGATGCCATTCGTCGTCATCCACACTGAAATGTCCAAAGATATTATCTGCCTTACCGTGCATGTTTAAACCTCACTGTGGTTATACAGACATAAGTTTCATGCAATTATTCTGGCAGGACCAATTTATTTAGGGACATATTTCACCATTTACTGGCGTGATCACTTAGAATTTATCTAATACACCACTACCCTCGTTTTGCCGCAGGACAGCAAGTGTGAGTAAAATTCTGTTGTCTTTCTAGGACTGTAATATGAAAAGCATGCAAGTAAATTCATTAGAAACTGCTTGGAAGTGAATAGCACATAACTGCAATTAATGTTATTGCCATAATCATGTCTATTGGTATGTTTTACAAGACTAAATGATATTCATAGTTTTCAGAAGCCTCTGTTTCCAGTCTATACTGCAACGTGAAACCAGTGTTCCAAATTTATCCGTTTTGGAGGCTGTTTAAAAAGGCCGGAAGGCCAAAACAAGTGGAATAATGCTTTTCCAACAGGAACGTACTAATGTGGACAAGGCTTAAGGAATTGTCAAATTAGGCAACCAATTGCTAAGTTGGCAACACAGTAGGCTACGGATAAATTTTTTAGGTTGCCCCATCAAATGTTACTAACCTGTCTACTCTTCCCACAGCCAAGGAGGGGGAAGTCGTGGCCTAATGGTTATAGAGTTTGACCCCCAACCCTAGGGTTGTGGATTCGAATCGCGGGCCGGCAATACCATGACTGAAGTGTCCTTGAGCAAGTCACTGAACCCCCAACTGCTCCCCGGGCGCTGCAGCATAAATAGTTGCCCACTGCTCCGGGTGTGTGTGTGTGTTCACTGCTGTGTGTGTGCACTTTGGATGGGTTAAATGCAGAGCACGAATTGGGTATGGGTCACCATACTTGGCTGAATGTCATGTCACTTTCACTTTTTTTCACTTTCAACAACTACAGCAGCCGAAGCAAGTTCCGCAGGCGGCCAAAGCAGCTATCTCTCCTCCTCTTCTCATGCTCCCCCTTTACTTCTCTGTTTTCCGTATCTCCTCACTGCCGCAGCAGTGTCTGCTCCCGCAGGAGCCTTTTCCGTATCTGCCACTGCAGTGTCTGCTTCCGCAGAAGCCTTTTCCATATCTTCCTACTGCTGCCGCAGTGTCTGCTCCCGCAGGAGCCTTTTCTGTATCTCCCCACAGCCGCAGCAGTGTCTGCTCCCGCAGGAGCCTTTTCTGTATCTCCTCACTGCCGCAGCAGTGTCTGCTCCCGCAGGAGCCTTTTCTGTATCTCCCCACTGCCGCAGCAGTGTCTGCTCCCGCAGAAGCCTTTCTCTGTATCTCCCCACTGCCACAGCAGCGCCTGCATTATCTTCTGGCAAAAGTCGACATCACCTCCGCTTCAAAGTTATGCCTATTCATCATAGATGGTGGTGATAGTATTACATATCGATTATAGTCAAGTCGATATTAGGCTCATTCTCCTATTTATGTATTTTATTATCATTATTAGCTGGCCTACTATAATTCGGCTACCAAACAGCTCCGTTATACCATTTCACGCTTGCCTGTGCTTGCAAGGATGATTTGAGCCTGTAGGCGGTGAAGAAGTCTCAATCCACAAACAGACGTACAACCCGAATTCCGGAAAAGTTGGGACGTTTTTTAAATTTTAATAAAATGAAAACTAAAAGACTTTCAAATCACATGAGCCAATATTTTATTCACAATAGAACATAGATAACGTAGCAAATGTTTAAACTGAGAAATTTTACACTTTTATCCACTTAATTAGCTCATTTAAAATTTAATGCCTGCTACAGGTCTCAAAAAAGTTGGCACGGGGGCAACAAATGGCTAAAAAAGCAAGCAGTTTTGAAAAGATTCAGCTGGGAGAACATCTAGTGATTAATTAAGTTAATTGATATCAGGTCTGTAACATGATTAGCTATAAAAGCTTTGTCTTAGAGAAGCAGAGTCTTTCAGAAGTAAAGATGGGCAGAGGCTCTCCAATCTGTGAAAGACTGCGTAAAAAAATTGTGGAAAACTTTAAAAACAATGTTCCTCAACGTCAAATTGCAAAGGCTTTGCAAATCTCATCATCTACAGTGCATAACATCATCAAAAGATTCAGAGAAACTGGAGAAATCTCTGTGCGTAAGGGACAAGGCCGGAGATCTTTATTGGATGCCCGTGGTCTTCGGGCTCTCAGACGACACTGCATCACTCATCGGCATGATTGTGTCAATGACATTACTAAATGGGCCCAGGAATACTTTCAGAAACCACTGTCGGTAAACACAATCCGCCGTGCCATCAGCAGATGCCAACTAAAGCTCTATCATGCAAAAAGGAAGCCATATGTGAACATGGTCCAGAAGCGCCGTCGTGTCCTGTGGGCCAAGGCTCATTTAAAATGGACTATTTCAAAGTGGAATAGTGTTTTATGGTCAGACGAGTCCAAATTTGACATTCTTGTTGGAAATCATGGACGCCGTGTCCTCCGGGCTAAAGAGGAGGGAGACCTTCCAGCATGTTATCAGCGTTCAGTTCAAAAGCCAGCATCTCTGATGGTATGGGGGTGCATAAGTGCATACGGTATGGGCAGCTTGCATGTTTTAGAAGGCTCTGTGAATGCTGAATGGTATATAAAGGTTTTAGAGCAACATATGATTACATTATTTTGATTACATTATTTTAAATGAGTCCACCCCCCAAGATTACTGTTATAAACATGAGCCACGTCTAAAAGGCAAAGGTGGAGGTGTTGCTTCAATTTATAACAACGTTTTCAGGATTTCTCAGAGGGCAGGCTACAAGTATAACTCATTTGAAGTAATGGTGCTTCATATAACATTATCCAAAGAAACAAATGTTAATGATAAATCCCCTGTTATGTTTGTACTGGCTACTGTATACAGGCCACCAGGGCACCATACAGACTTTATTAAAGAGTTGGGTGATTTTACATCCGAGTTAGTTCTGGCTGCAGATAAAGTTTTAATAGTTGGTTATTTTAATATCCATGTTGATAATGAAAACGATGCATTGGGATCAGCATTTATAGACATTCTGAACTCTATTGGTGTTAGACAACACGTTTCAGGACCTACTCATTGTCGAAATCATACTCTAGATTTAATACTGTCACATGGAATTGATGTTGATGGTGTTGAAATTATTCAGCCAAGTGATGATATCTCAGATCATTATTTAGTTCTTTGCAAAATTCATATAGCCAAAATTGTAAATTCTACTTCTTGTTACAAGTATGGAAGAACCATCACTTCTAACACAAAAGACTTTTTAAGTTATCTTCCTGATGTATCCAAATTCCTTAGCATATCCAAAACCTCAGAACAACTTGATGATGTAACAGAAACTATGGACTCTCTCTTTTCTAGCACTTTAAATAAAGTTGCTCCTTTACGCTTAAGGAAGGTTAAGGAAAACAGTTTGACACCATGGTATAATGAGCATACTCGCACCCTAAAGAGAGCAGCCCAAAAAATGGAGCGCAGCTGGAGGAAAACAAAACTAGAGGTATTTCGTATTGCTTGGCGGGAAAGTAACATATCCTACAGAAAAGCATTAAAAACTGCTAGATCTGATTACTTTTCTTCTCTTTTAGAAGAAAACAAACATAACCCCAGGTATTTATTCAATACAGTGGCTAAATTTACGAAAAATAAAGCCTCAACAAGTGTTGACATTTCCCAACACCACAGCAGTAATGACTTTATGAACTACTTTACTTCTAAAATCGATACTATTAGAGATAAAATTGCAACCATTCAGCCGTCAGCTACAGTATCACATCAGACAGTGCACTATAGACCCCCTGAGGAACAGTTCCACTCATTCTCTACCATAGGAGAGGAAGAATTGTATAAACTTGTTAAATCATCTAAACCAACAACATGTATGTTAGACCCTATACCATCTAAGCTCCTAAATGAGGTGCTTCCAGAAGCCATAGATCCTCTTCTGACTATTATTAATTCCTCATTGTCATTAGGATATGTCCCCAAAACCTTCAAACTGGCTGTTATTAAGCCTCTCATCAAAAAACCACAACTTGACCCCAAAGAACTATTCAATTATAGACCAATCTCGAATCTCCCTTTTCTGTCCAAGATACTAGAAAAGGAGGTATCCACACAATTATATTCCTTCTTAGAGAAAAATGGTATATGTGAGGATTTCCAGTCAGGATTTAGACCGTATCATAGTACTGAGACTGCTCTCCTTAGAGTTACAAATGATCTGCTCTTATCATCTGATCGTGGGTGTATCTCTCTATTAGTTTTATTGGATCTTAGTGCTGCGTTTGACACAATTGACCACAACATTCTTTTGCATAGACTTGAACACTTTGTTGGCATCAGTGGAAGTGCATTAGCATGGTTTAAATCGTACTTATATGACCGCCATCAGTTCGTAGCAGTGAATGAAGATGTATCCTATCGATCACAAGTGCAGTATGGAGTACCTCAAGGCTCAGTACTAGGGCCGCTACTCTTCACGCTTTATATGTTACCCTTGGGAGATATCATCAGGAAACATGGTGTTAGCTTTCACTGTTATGCTGATGATACTCAGCTCTATATTTCTTCGCAGCCTGGTGAAACACACCAATTTGAAAAACTAATGGATTGCATAGTCGATAAAAAAAAACTGGATGACGAGTAATTTCTTACTGCTAAATTCTGAAAAAACAGAGGTGTTAATTATAGGACCTAAAAACTCTGCTTGTAATAACCTAGAACACTGTCTAAGACTTGATGGTTGCTCTGTCAATTCTTCGTCATCAGTTAGGAACCTAGGTGTGCTATTTGATCGCAATCTTTCCTTAGAAAGCCACGTTTCTAGCATTTGTAAAACTGCATTTTTCCATCTCAAAAATATATCTAAATTACGGCCTATGCTCTCAATGTCAAATGCAGAAATGTTAATCCATGCATTTATGACCTCAAGGTTAGATTATTGTAATGCTTTATTGGGTGGTTGTTCTGCACGCTTAGTAAACAAACTACAGCTAGTCCAAAATGCAGCAGCACGAGTTCTTACTAGAACCAGGAAGTATGACCATATTAGCCCGGTCCTGTCAACACTGCACTGGCTCCCTATCAAGCATCGCATAGATTTTAAAATATTGCTTATTACTTATAAAGCCCTGAATGGTTTAGCACCTCAGTATTTGAATGAGCTCCTTTTACATTATAATCCTCTACGTCCGCTACGTTCTCAAAACTCAGGCAATTTGATAATACCTAGAATATCAAAATCAACTGCAGGCGGCAGATCCTTTTCCTATTTGGCGCCCAAACTCTGGAATAACCTACCTAACATTGTTCGGGAGGCAGACACACTCTTGCAGTTTAAATCTAGATTAAAGACCCATCTCTTTAACCTGGCATACACATAACATACTAACATGCTTTTATTATCCAAATCCGTTAAAGGATTTTTAGGCTGCATTAATTAGGTAAACCGGAACCGGAAACACTTCCCATAACACCCTATGTACTTGCTACATCATTAGAAGAATGGCATCTACGCTAATATTTGTCTGTTTCTCTCTTGTTCCGAGGTCAACGTGGCCACCAGATCCAGTCTGTGTCCAGATCAGAGGGTCACTGCAGTCACCCGGATCCAGTACGTATCCAGACCAGATGCTGGATCAGCACCTAGAAAGGACCTCTATATCCCTGAAAGACAGTGGAGACCAGGACAACTAGAGCCCCAGATACAGATCCCCTGTAAAGACCTTGTCTCAGAGGAGCACCAGGACAAGACCACAGGAAACAGATGATTCTTCTGCACAATCTGACTTTGCTGCAGCCTGGAATTGAACTACTGGTTTCGTCTGGTCAGAGGAGAACTGGCCCCCCAACTGAGCCTGGTTTCTCCCAAGGTTTTTTTCTCCATTCTGTCACCGATGGAGTTTCGGTTCCTTGCCGCTGTCGCCTCTGGCTTGCTTAGTTGGGGACACTTCATCTACAGCGATATCGTTGACTTGATTGCAAATAAATGCACAGACACTATTTAACTGAACAGAGATGACATAACTGAATCCAATGATGAACTGCCTTTAACTATCATTTTTGCATTATTGACACTGTTTTCCTAATGAATGTTGTTCAGTTGCTTTGACGCAATGTAATTTGTTTAAAGCGCTATATAAATAAAGGTGACATTGACATTGACATATGCTTCCCTCCAAACAACGTCTATTTCAGGGAAGGCCTTGTTTATTTCAGCAGGACAATGCAAAACCACATACTGCAGCTATAAAAACAGCATGGCTTCGTCGTAGAAGAGTCTGGGTGCTAACCTGGCCTGCCTGCAGTCCAGATCTTTCACCTATAGAGAACATTTGGTGCATCATTAAACGAAAAATACGTCAAAGACGACCACGAACTCTTCAGCAGCTGGAAATCTATATAAGGCAAGAATGGGACCAAATTCCAACAGCAAAACTCCAGCAACTCATAGCCTCAATGCCCAGACGTCTTCAAACTGTTTTGAAAAGAAAAGGAGATGCTACACCATGGTAAACATGCCCCGTCCCAACTATTTTGAGACCTGTAGCAGAAATCAAAACTGAAATGAGCTCATTTTGTGCATAAAATTGTAAACTTTCTCAGTTTAAACATTTGCTATGTTATCTATGTTCTATTGTGAATAAAATCATCATGAGGCGCGTGGTACGGAGCGCGTACTGAATGCATCAGTTTCAACTAAACTTTACTCCAAATATATGAACTTACCTGTTTTGAATACTATATTTTACACGTTCGTTTACGTCCATATTAGGGTTTAATTGTTGAACTTTAAATGAAATCCACTATTGTTTTCACCATTGACCGATTTGCAGATCATTTAGACAGATAACTTCCGTGTGCAGATGCGGCAAATTTTTCACAAGACAAGCGAGATGACAGTAGTACCCTATTACATGAATTAGCTGTTTTAAATATAGTAATTTTATATTTAACATCAGTTTATCAGTGCATCTGAAAGTATAGATTCTTTTAGACTATCGGTGATTCCATAGGCTCTCTTTCTTTCACCTGCATGGTTTAAAACAGCAAATATTCATGCCATGACAAGAACAGAGTCTCTCTCTTACTCCACCCAAGCACGATTACATCGTCGATACGTATCGTCGATCTCACACGCTGACAAGATGACGATTGACAATGACCATATCGCTGATTCATGGCACTTATTTGGGGTACACTGGCACAGGAAATTCTATTTATTTTTTGTACACTTAATTTTTCAAATACAATGACTGCACCAAGATTTTCTGACTTGTTATTGGAAGCAGCTCATTGGATCTGTTAAACAATTATGCAAGTAATCCTCATAGCGTCTACCCTTTAGACAACCAAATTGTTCTTAGTATTGAACCCCTGTCAGGCACTGCAAGAGTGCTCCTGGTTGAGCCAGCCTTTGCCTTTTCCGTTCAAAAAAAATTAAATAAAATAAAACAACCCTCCTTCACTGTCTGGCCAAATACTGGCCATTCAACTTTACCTTTCCGTCTTACGTTCGGAGAGGCTTTCCCATTTGATGTCGTGAGTATTTATCTCCCATAAGACATCGGTGAGAGCCTCCCATCTAGACCACATTACTTTTTCCTTTCTACGGTCGGCGAGGCTTACCCATTCGACGCCGTGAGTATTGAGCTCCCTTCGGATGTTGGTGAGAGTCTCACGGCTAGACAACTTTTTTCATCCTTTGGTCAAGAAAGGCTTACCCATCCGATGCCGTCAGTATTTGAGCTCCCATGGAATGCTGGCGCGAGCCTCCAGGCCACACACCCTTACCTTTTCCCCCTACAGTCAGCGAGGCTTACCCGTTCGATGCCATGAGTATTGAGCTCCTATTGGACGCCGGTGAGAGCCTCCTGGCAACACAACTTTACCCTTTCCATCTTACGTCCGGAGAGGCTTACCCGTTCGATGCCTTGAGTATTGAGCTCCCATCGGACGTCGACGAGAGCCTCCCGGCCAGACAACCTTACCTTTTCCTTTCTACGGTCGGCTAGGCTTACCCGTTTGGTGTCTTGAGTATTGAGCTCCCATCGGACGTCGGCAAGAGTCTCCCAGCCACATAAAATTTACTTTTCCATGCTACGGTCGGGGAGGCTTACCCGTTCGGTGCCTTGAGTATTGAGCTCCCATCGGACATCGGCGAGAGTCTCCCAGCCACATAAACTTTACTTTTCCATGCTACGGTCGGGGAGGCTTACCCGTTCGGTGCCTTGAGTATTGAGCTCCCATGGAATGTCGGCGAGAGTCTCACGGCCACCTAACTTTTCATTCCTGTTTGATGGGTGACGGTGCTCGCTGTACGACGACAAGAGTCTCCACCTCCCGCCAAACTCTGTCCAAATCTTTTCCCCCCGCCTGGTGAGGCTTACCTGTTCGATGTTCTGAGTCCTGATCTCCCATCGGATGCTGCGAGAGCCCGCGCAGTCGGATTTTCCTCTTCCCGCTCCCCGTCTGCCGACGCTTACCCGTCTGATGCCGTTGAGTATTGTGCTCGTGTCAGATGTCGGCGAGAGTGCTCCCGGTTGGGTTTTCTTTTCTTGCTGCCCACAAACAGGTCTTATCCATCTGATGCCGTGAGTATTGATCTCCCGTCGGGTGTCGCAAGAGTCCTCTTTGTCGGCGGCCCAAAGCCTGTTTACCTGCTCAACTGAGAGGACCTACACGTCCGTCGTCCTGAGTCTTGATCTCCAGTCGGAGGCTTCATGGGTCCTCTCGGTCAGTTATCTGCCCTGGTTGCCCACTGACTAACAGGGGCTCATCAGCCAGTAGGGCCCGTACACCAACACCGTGACCTATTCCAGTCGAGGCAACTCGGCCCCTCCTGGTCGAGCTATCCAATCACGTTGCTCCTCCGCTATCGGCCGGTAGGGCTCATTTGTTCCAATGCAGGTGTTCCGGTTGTGCAGCGGCTCGAGCACTCCCGACCTTGTAGTCCGATACAAGCAGCTGGTAGGGCCTATCTATCCAAATAGGTAAAGTTGCTCCCACTGGAGTACATAGGCTCTTCCGACCTGCCAACCAGCTGACTTTCTAAATATCAGCCCCCGCCAGATCTCAACGCTATTGTGGGGGGGGGTCCTTAGTCTGGCAGCTGTCCTTTCCACTATTGCTTTTTGGGGGGGTACTCTAGGTTCGGGCCATACCCGAGCTCGGAGCCCCTTCCCTGGACAGCACGCCAAATATGCATTATAATACTTCAGCTAATTATATGTAAGTGTGAACTCGTGAAATGTAGTTTCATAACAAGTTTCGGGAGGAGCATGTCAAATACTTAGCCTAATTAGCACAGGTGGAGCCACTTAAGATAATCAACCTTAGGGTATAAATACAGCTAAATTAGCCTACCTGTCTCCATTGACGGTTTATCAGCATCCCCCCTCCACCCCATCTCCTCCACTAGAGTTCATTTTACACTTTTATATACGGGGGGGGGGGTCTAGGTTCGGGCCATTCCCGAGCTCGGAGCCCCTTCCCCGGACAGCACGCCAAATATGCATTATAATACTTCAGCTAATTATATGTAAGTGTTGACTCGTGAAATCAAAAGAAAATAAAAATCCTTAAATTTCCAGTGTTCTAACTGCCCAAAATGTACAGGCTCTACTGGTCGGAAGTCATGTGTTTAGAATGTTCTTGAGAAAAATAAAGTGTATTACACAAAAGACACTAATGTCCTAACACTACAAGAAATTGAAAAGGTTTAGCACAGCAATTGAATGGATGAAATACAAATAAAAGTGAAAAATTGAAAAAATCTTGTTTGTGTCCTTGCGTTGACTGTTGTTTTACACAGCGGTTATTTTTCTACACTCTTGGAAAAAAAAGGTACAAAAGCTGTCACTGGGGTGGGTACCTTTTCAAAAGGTACATGCTTGTACTTAACGTGTAAAGAAGCTAAAAGAAACAAAAGTGTACCTTTTGAAAAGGTACCCCCCAATGACAGCTTTTGTACCTTTATTTCTGAGAGTAAATTCTGTTTCTTGGAATGGTCCAGTTCAGCTTTAGGACAGCTTTTTAGAAAACTCAGAGAGGATGTTTTTATGACATAATATATTGAATCTGACTTATGCATTACATTTCATAATTAATTTTACTTTTTAATTAGTCAAGATGTTTAATTTTATTTACAGTGCCTCGCAAAAGTATTCTTTTTTTTTCACATTTTCTTGTTTCTGCCTTATGTTACATTTTTTTAATTTTCCCATATCAATCTACACTCCATACACCATAATGGCTAAGCAAATTAGCGTTTTTTAACATAATTGCAAATTAATTAAAAATAAAGCAACTTAAAATATTTCATTGCATAAGTATTCATATCCTGATCTGGGACAGCTGAAATTGAGCTCAGGACCATTCATTTTGTTTGTACAGTCGTGGCCAAAAGTTTTGAGAATTACATAAATATTGGAAACTGGAAAAGTTGCTGCTTAAGTTTTTATAATAGCAATTTGCATATACTCCAGAATGTTATGTAGAGTGATCAGATGAATTGCATAGTCCTTCTTTGCCATGAAAATTAACTCAATCCCAAAAAAACCTTTCCACTGCAATTCATTGCTGTCATTAAAGGACCTGCTGAGATCATTTCAGTAATCGTCTTGTTAACTCAGGTGAGAATGTTGACGAGCACAAGGCTGGAGATCATTATGTCAGGCTGATTGGGTTAGAATGGCAGACTTGACATGTTAAAAGGAGGGTGATGCTTGAAATCATTGTTCTTACATTGTTAACCATGGTGACCTGCAAAGAAACGCGTGCAGCCATCATTGCGTTGCATAAAAATGGCTTCACAGGCAAGGATATTGTGGCTACTAAGATTGCACCTAAATCAACAATTTATAGGATCATCAAGAACTTCAAGGAAAGAGGTTCAATTTCTTGTAAAGAAGGCTTCAGGGTGTCCAAGAAAGTCCAGCAAGCACCAGGATCGTCTCCTAAAGAGGATTCAGCTGTGGGATCGGAGTGCCACCAGTGCAGAGCTTGCTCAGGAATGGCAGCAGGCAGGTGTGAGCGCATCTGCACGCACAGTGAGGCGAAGACTTTTGGAAGATGGCCTGGTGTCAAGAAAGGCAGCAAAGAAGCCACTTCTCTCCAAAAAAAACATCAGGGACAGATTGATCTTCTGCAGAAAGTATAGTGAATGGACTGCTGAGGACTGGGGCAAAGTCATATTCTCAGATGAAGCCCCTTTCCGATTGTTTGAGGCATCTGGAAAAAGGCTTGTCCGGAGAAGAAAAGGTGAGCGCTACCATCAGTCCTGTGTCATGCCAACAGTAAAGCATCCTGACACCATTCATGTGTGTGGGGTTGCTTCTCATCACAATTCTGCCCAAAAACACAGCCATGAATAAAGAATGGTACCAAAACACCCTCCAACAGCAACTTCTTCCAACAATCCAACAACAGTTTGGTGAAGAACAATGCATTTTCCAGCACGATGGAGCACCATGCCATAAGGCAAAAGTGATAACTAAGTGGCTCGGGGACCAGAATGTTGAAATTTAGGGTCCATGGCCTGGAAACTCCCCAGATCTTAATCCCATTGAGAACTTGTGGTCAATCCTCAAGAGGCGGGTGGACAAACAAAAACCCACTAATTCTGACAAACTCCAAGAAGTGATTATGAAAGAATGGTTTGCTATCAGTCAGGATTTGGCCCAGAAGTTGATGGAGAGCATGCCCAGTCGATTTGCAGAGGTCCTGAAAAAGAAGGACCAACACTGCAAATACTGACTCTTTGCATAAATGTCATGTAATTGTCGATAAAAGCCTTTGAAACATATGAAGTGTTTGTAATTATATTTCAGTACATCACAGAAACAACTGAAACAAAGATCTAAAAGCAGTTTAGCAGCAAACTTTTTGAAAACTAATATTTATGTAATTCTCAAAACTGTTGGCCACGACTGTAGATGTTACTGAGGAGCTTTCATATCGCTTGTAGATGTTTCTGCACTTCAAGTGAAATTAACCTGTGGCAAATTCATTTAAATGGATATAATTTGGAAAGGTACACATGTCTTAATTAATAAAAGGTCTAACAGCTGATAATAGCACATCAGAGCAAAAACCAAGCATTGAGGTAAAAAAAAAAAAAACAGAAAAATAATGCCTGTAGAGCTCAAAAACAGGATTGAATCAAGCCACACATCTGGGGAACAGTTTAGAAACAATTCTGTTGCACTGAAAGTACTTTTAATAGAAGAAGCTTGAAAGAATCAGGACTTTTCCTAAACCTGGCCTCCTGGCCAAACTGAGCAATCGATGGAGAAGGGCCTTGGTTAGAGTGGTGACCAAGAACCTGATCTACTTTAGTTGGGCTCTATGATCATATGTGTCCCTGGACCACAAAACCAGTCTTAAGTTGCTGGGGTATATTTTTACCAATAGCCAAAAAAACACTATATGGGTCAAAATGATCAATTTTACTTTTATGCCAAAAATCATTAGGATATTGAGTAAAGATCATGCTCCACGAATATATCAAAACTTAATTTTTGATCAGTAATATGCATTGCTAATAATTCTTTTGGACAACATCAAAGGTGATTTTTTTAGCATTTAGATTTTTTGCACCCTCAGATTTGACACTTAAGACGGGTTTTGTGGTCCAGGGTCACATATGTGGATATAGGAAAAATCTGCAGAAGGACAAACATCACTGCGACCCTCCACCAATTTGTTCTTCATGGCAGTGTGCCAAACTCAGTCCTCTCCTCAGTGAAGACACATGAAAACCCACTTGGAATTGGCAAAAAAAGGCACCTAAAGAACCCTCAGTTTGTGAAAAACATTATTCTCTGGTCTGGTGAACCTCAAATCCAAGCATCATGTCTGAAGGAAAGCAGGCACTGCTCATCACCTGCAGAGTAGCATGCCAACAGTAAAGTGTGCTGGTAGCAGCCTCATGCTGAGGAGCTGTTTTTCAGCGACAGGGACTGAGGGACTCGTCAGAGTAGAAGAAAAGCTCAGTGCACCAAAATATTGAGATAGTCCTAATGAAAACTCAGTCAAGAGCATTCAGAACCTCAGACTGTCCAGAAGGTTCACCTTCCAACAGGACAATGACCCTAAGCACACATCAAGAGTGGCTTATAGACAATTCTGTGAATGTCCTTGAATGACCCAGCCACAGACTGAGCTTGAACCCATTCAAACATTTCTGGAGAAAACAGAGCTTGAGAGGTGAAAAGGTGAGGAGAAGAATGGCAGATAATTGCCAAATGCTGATGTTCAAAGCTTGTCGCATTATACCAAAAAGACTAGAGGCTATAAAGGTGTTTCAACTAAATACTGCAAGGGTATGCATACTTTTGTTTTTGTCATTATGTCATTATGTTTTGTAGCGTTTAGATTGATTTGGTGAGGGGGGGGGGGGGGGGGTCAGGGGTTGGGTGTAAAATAGTTCAACATAAGGCAGCAACATAACAAAACGTAAAAAATAAATAAATAAAGGCATATGAAAAATTTTGCAAGGCACTGTAAGTAAAAGATTTCTCAAAGACACATAAATACAGTGGACCAAAATAGCACACTGTACATAATAATGTGTCTTTGCATTATATACAAAATATCAAACCAAGTGGCATCTGCAAACAAATAATGTTGGATCTTAAAAATACGCTTACTGTGGATAATGTTTAATTAAAGTATTTATTGTCACAATATTATTTAAACTAATATATCGTTTATTACAAAGCACTTTTCTAATGACAAATCAGCCATCCTTTCTTCTTAAAATCTGTTGACGAACCTGTTTATCTCTTTTTAGGATGACTTTGAGAACTTCTTTAATGGAAAGAATGCAAGACCTTTAGTTCAACCAGATAAACCACTTGCAGTTTCTCTGAAAGTCAGCAATCAGGATCATTCTCATTGACCGTGCTGCTGCTTTTCATGCTTGCACTAAATGCTCACTGGCATGATGCTTGAATGGGGCAGTGGTAAAAGATGGTAAGAGATATACCTGATAAACATG
Organism: Carassius carassius; assembly: GCF_963082965.1. Taxonomy (NCBI): domain Eukaryota; kingdom Metazoa; phylum Chordata; class Actinopteri; order Cypriniformes; family Cyprinidae; genus Carassius; species Carassius carassius. The sequence goes on from NC_081760.1 coordinate 31,458,734, forward strand.
AAAAACGTACTCGGTTACTAACGTAACCTCGGTTCTCTCTAGAAGAGGGAACGAGTACTGCGTCTTAGCTAAGACGCTATGGGAAAAGTCTCTTTTCACGAAATACTGAAGCAAAAAATTATCCTTAATTTTGAATTTTTGTAAAGCGCATTGTAAAACGCAGTGCGCGCAGGGATCACACACCAATAAACCTGAAGCAACGCCCAGGATTTACAGTGCACAGTCACCCGAGGGACTCACAGAGAGCCCAGGACAGGAGAGGGGGAAAGCCCTCCGTCCCATATCTAGCAGCACCCGTAGATGCGGCAATACAATCATCACACAGTCGAGGCAAGGCCTGACCAATGTGGGAACGCGGGTCTTACGTAATACTGCCCATATAACAGTCGGCAGCGCATAACGCTCACGAACTCAGAATTCCCATCAGGGCCCTGATTCGGCTATAACGACAGCAGCCTCGCTTGCAAGACGGGAACCTCCAGGTTATAAAACCTGATAAATGTAGACGGCGAGGCCCAACCTGCCGCTATACATATATCCTGCAAGGAGATCCCAGTAGACCACGCCCACGACGAGGCGACGCCTCTTGTGGAGTGAGCTCTGACACCCAGTGGGCACTGAAGGCCCTTGGAAGCGTAAGCTAACGCTATGGCGTCAACTATCCATCTGGATAGAGTCTGTCTCGAAACAGCCATTCCCTTCGAACGTCCACTGAACGAGACAAACAGCTGCTCATTCTGTCGAAAGACAGCGGAGCCACACACATAAGCTCTTAAAACCCTAACAGGGCAAAGAAGACTCGAGTCTCCATCCTCTCCTGACACCGACATGGCAGACAGGGCAATAACCTGAGCCCAAAACGGCATGTTGAGGGACTTTGGCACATAACCGTGCCTAGGTTTGAGTATGACCCTTGAGTCATTAGGCCCAAACTCCAAGCACGACTAATGGGTGAACATCCCCAAGCTGTACACCAGCTGGAGAACACCGACCACTGCGAGGCATAGAGCCACCGCGTCGACGGAGCCCTAGCCTGAGTGATGGTATTTAGCACTCCCACTGAGAGATCAGCGGGTAACCGTTGAGCGCCACACATGGAGGGACCACAACTCCGGTTGAGGGTGCCAAATCGAGCCCCTGGCCTGCGAGAGGAGGTCCCTCCTCCAAGGCACTGGCCACGGGGCGATGTCTGCTAACCGCATCAAATCTGGGAACCATGGTTGGTTCTTCCAAAAAGGTGCTACAAGCAGTATGGAACATCTCGTTTCTCTCACCCGTTCTATCACCTGCGGAAGGAGGGAGACGGGAGGGAAAGCATAAAGCGGGCAGCACGGCCATCTCCGTGATAGCGCGCTTTCGTTCTTGAAAAAGAACGCGGGGCAGTGAGCGTTTTCGTGGGACGCGAAGAGGTCCACCTCCGCCCTGCCAAATCTCTCCCACAACAGCCGGACTGTTTGCGGGTGTAGAGACCATTCGCCCGTGGGAATGTTGTTTCTGGACAGCCTGTCTGGACCCAGATTCTGTAGCCCAGGCACATGAACTGCCCTCAGCGAGCGCAAGCTGCACTGAGCCCAAACCAGGAAACGTTCCGTCAGCCTGTGTTGTCCGAACGGACGTGGTGGCCCTTGATTCGGGGACAAAAGCGCGTCAGCGCATTCTCCACTGCCAGCATTTCCAGACAGTTGATATGTTGGAGCTTTTCCCGTTCTGACCACAGGCCAAAGGACGGTCTGCCCTCGAGCAGCGCTCCCCATCCCGAAGTGGAGGCGTCCGTCGACACCATCTTCACTTTCGAGGAAGTCCCCAGGCTTACACCTGATTGGTACCAGTCGATCGCTGTCCAGGGTTTCAGGGCTGTAACGCAGCCTTGATTGACCTTGAGACGCAGTCGACCAGATATCCACGCTCCGCGCGGTACCCACGCTTTTAGCCAGAACTGCAGGGGGCGCATGCGGAGCAGGCCCAGCTGCAGAACCGGAGATGCTGAGGCCATGAGACCCAGCATCCTCTGACATTCTCTGAGCGAAACAGTCACGCCGCAGCGGAGAGAACTCGCCGCGCGCTGCATGCTCAACGTGCGCTGTGGTGACAGCCGCGCCGTCATGGAACGTGAGTCCAGAGCTAAACCCAAAAACAGTATCGTCTGACTGGGGTTCAGCGAACTCTTCGCCCAGTTGACACTGAGACCGAGTCTCTTGAGGTGATCGAGTAAAACGGTTCTGTATTCCACGAGCTCCGCTCGTGATTGAGCCAGAATTAGCCAGTCGTCCAAATAGTTCAGCACTCGCATGCCTCTGAGTCTGAGAGGAGCGAGCGCTGTGTCCATGCACCTCGTAAACGTACGAGGAGCTACGGACAAGCCGAACGGCAGGACTGTAAACTGGTATGCCTGGCCCTCGAAGGCGAATCTCAAATATCGCCTGTGATTTGACGCTATCTGTATTTGAAAATACGCGTCCTTCAGATCTATTGACATGAACCAGTCTCCTCTGCGAATATGCGCGAGGAGCTTCCTGGTCGTAAGCATTCTGAAACTGCGTTTCATCAATGCCTTGTTCAGCTGTCTTAGATCCAGTATGGGCCTGAGACCCCCGTCTCTCTTGGGCACCAGAAAATATCTGCTGTACAGCCCCCCCTCGCTTTGAGCTTGAGACACAGGCTCTACAGCCCCTTTGCTCAACAGTTTTGATATTTCGGCTCGAAGTAGGTGTGCTACTTCTGTTTTTACCGTGGTTTCGACGCGCGCTAAAAAGCGCGGAGGGCGTCGAGAAAACTGTAGCGAGTAGCCTCTCTTTATAATGCCTAGCACCCAATCCGAAACCCCTGTAAGCGCTGACCATGCATCTGCATGAATGGCTAAGGGCTGGATGCGAAGCGCACCCTGTTGCCTGGGCAACGGCAGCGCTTCGGTGTGCTGTAACATGGGCGTCACGCCTGTGGCATTTGAGGCGGGGAGCGCGTTGATCACAGCGGGCAGATCGCTCCTCCTCGACCCCGTCCCGGTGCTTAACCGATCGAGGGAGGGCTGAGCGGGTCCCACAGGACTCGTGATGTCTGCGAGTAACTGTGGGCTGCAAATGTGCACATTTACTGCTTTTGACTCGCTGTCTGCCTGGGCAGAGCGTACGAAACCACGCGCCATGTGTGACATAGTGTTTGTGGGCACTGAGGAGTGGGCACGTTTACTATGTGGTGAGCGTGACCGATCTGAGTCGATCTTATAGGCGCGAGCCCTGTGTGCAGGGCTGTGCTTACATGTGGAAATGGGCACTGAGAAGTGGGCATCGTCACTACATTTATAGCACCATCGGCCGTGGCCGGAACACCAGAAATAACACTCTTTTCGGGAAATATCTGGGTAGCCGTGAAAACGGCTTTTGTGTGCAGGCAAGTGGGCACTCGTGCAGGCTTGCGCATTGCAGAAGACGCTGAGACAGTCACAATTCTTGGAACTGCAACAGCGGCGCGCTTGGGTGAGAGCTCGGCCGCAGCGGAACTCATACACCGGCGCTTTCCTAGCAGTGCTAGGATGTTTTCGGGGCTTCTGGCTTCACCGCAATCCTCTGCCGTGGCTCCCGCGGCGCGGGGCGAAGGCAGGAAGAGCGAGAACGGGGTCCCGAGCTGCGTTGCTGACGCTGTCGCGATGACGCAGCTGGAGGCGGTGGGCGTGACTGAGAGACTTCGTGGGGCCGGCCTATCGCGGCTAGCTGCAGAACCGGAGCGCTTCGGCAAGAAGTGCTTGAACGCCTGCGACGTTTTCTGGTCCTCGGCGAATCTCTCCACAAACTCGCTGACAGATGATCCGAAGAGGCCAGCAGGAGTCAGCGGCGCGTCGAGGAACGCAGCGCGCTCAGACTCCTTGATGTCAGAAAGCATCAGCCACAAATGCCTCTCAGCCACCGTAGCGGATGCCATAACCCGTCCCATGGCCTGTGCAGCGGACTTAGTAGCGCGGAGGGAGAGATCCGAAGCACTCCTCAGATCCGCGAGACAGATCGCTTCAGGTCCCATCTCATCCAGCTTGCGGAGGAGATCGCCCTGGAAAATCTGCAGCGTGGCCATGGTGTGCAGCGCAGACGCAGCCTGCCCAGCAGCAGAGAAGATCCGTGCGAGCAGCGAAGACGTCATGCGGCAGGCTTTGGATGGCAACGCCGCCTTAGTCCGCCGTCCAGCAGAGGGCGGGCAACATAAGGCAGCAACATAACAAAACGTAAAAAATAAATAAATAAAGGCATATGAAAAATTTTGCAAGGCACTGTAAGTAAAAGATTTCTCAAAGACACATAAATACAGTGGACCAAAATAGCACACTGTACATAATAATGTGTCTTTGCATTATATACAAAATATCAAACCAAGTGGCATCTGCAAACAAATAATGTTGGATCTTAAAAATACGCTTACTGTGGATAATGTTTAATTAAAGTATTTATTGTCACAATATTATTTAAACTAATATATTGTTTATTACAAAGCACTTTTCTAATGACAAATCAGCCATCCTTTCTTCTTAAAATCTGTTGACGAACCTGTTTATCTCTTTTTAGGATGACTTTGAGAACTTCTTTAATGGAAAGAATGCAAGACCTTTAGTTCAACCAGATAAACCACTTGCAGTTTCTCTGAAAGTCAGCAATCAGGATCATTCTCATTGACCGTGCTGCTGCTTTTCATGCTTGCACTAAATGCTCACTGGCATGATGCTTGAATGGGGCAGTGGTAAAAGATGGTAAGAGATATACCTGATAAACATGAAAAACGTACTCGGTTACTAACGTAACCTCGGTTCTCTCTAGAAGAGGGAACGAGTACTGCGTCTTAGCTAAGACGCTATGGGAAAAGTCTCTTTTCACGAAATACTGAAGCAAAAAATTATCCTTAATTTTGAATTTTTGTAAAGCGCATTGTAAAACGCAGTGCGCGCAGGGATCACACACCAATAAACCTGAAGCAACGCCCAGGATTTACAGTGCACAGTCACCCGAGGGACTCACAGAGAGCCCAGGACAGGAGAGGGGGAAAGCCCTCCGTCCCATATCTAGCAGCACCCGTAGATGCGGCAATACAATCATCACACAGTCGAGGCAAGGCCTGACCAATGTGGGAACGCGGGTCTTACGTAATACTGCCCATATAACAGTCGGCAGCGTATAACGCTCACGAACTCAGAATTCCCATCAGGGCCCTGATTCGGCTATAACGACAGCAGCCTCGCTTGCAAGACGGGAACCTCCAGGTTATAAAACCTGATAAATGTAGACGGCGAGGCCCAACCTGCCGCTATACATATATCCTGCAAGGAGATCCCAGTAGACCACGCCCACGACGAGGCGACGCCTCTTGTGGAGTGAGCTCTGACACCCAGTGGGCACTGAAGGCCCTTGGAAGCGTAAGCTAACGCTATGGCGTCAACTATCCATCTGGATAGAGTCTGTCTCGAAACAGCCATTCCCTTCGAACGTCCACTGAACGAGACAAACAGCTGCTCATTCTGTCGAAAGACAGCGGAGCCACACACATAAGCTCTTAAAACCCTAACAGGGCAAAGAAGACTCGAGTCTCCATCCTCTCCTGACACCGACATGGCAGACAGGGCAATAACCTGAGCCCAAAACGGCATGTTGAGGGACTTTGGCACATAACCGTGCCTAGGTTTGAGTATGACCCTTGAGTCATTAGGCCCAAACTCCAAGCACGACTAATGGGTGAACATCCCCAAGCTGTACACCAGCTGGAGAACACCGACCACTGCGAGGCATAGAGCCACCGCGTCGACGGAGCCCTAGCCTGAGTGATGGTATTTAGCACTCCCACTGAGAGATCAGCGGGTAACCGTTGAGCGCCACACATGGAGGGACCACAACTCCGGTTGAGGGTGCCAAATCGAGCCCCTGGCCTGCGAGAGGAGGTCCCTCCTCCAAGGCACTGGCCACGGGGCGATGTCTGCTAACCGCATCAAATCTGGGAACCATGGTTGGTTCTTCCAAAAAGGTGCTACAAGCAGTATGGAACATCTCGTTTCTCTCACCCGTTCTATCACCTGCGGAAGGAGGGAGACGGGAGGGAAAGCATAAAGCGGGCAGCACGGCCATCTCCGTGATAGCGCGCTTTCGTTCTTGAAAAAGAACGCGGGGCAGTGAGCGTTTTCGTGGGACGCGAAGAGGTCCACCTCCGCCCTGCCAAATCTCTCCCACAACAGCCGGACTGTTTGCGGGTGTAGAGACCATTCGCCCGTGGGAATGTTGTTTCTGGACAGCCTGTCTGGACCCAGATTCTGTAGCCCAGGCACATGAACTGCCCTCAGCGAGCGCAAGCTGCACTGAGCCCAAACCAGGAAACGTTCCGTCAGCCTGTGTTGTCCGAACGGACGTGGTGGCCCTTGATTCGGGGACAAAAGCGCGTCAGCGCATTCTCCACTGCCAGCATTTCCAGACAGTTGATATGTTGGAGCTTTTCCCGTTCTGACCACAGGCCAAAGGACGGTCTGCCCTCGAGCAGCGCTCCCCATCCCGAAGTGGAGGCGTCCGTCGACACCATCTTCACTTTCGAGGAAGTCCCCAGGCTTACACCTGATTGGTACCAGTCGATCGCTGTCCAGGGTTTCAGGGCTGTAACGCAGCCTTGATTGACCTTGAGACGCAGTCGACCAGATATCCATGCTCCGCGCGGTACCCACGCTTTTAGCCAGAACTGCAGGGGGCGCATGCGGAGCAGGCCCAGCTGCAGAACCGGAGATGCTGAGGCCATGAGACCCAGCATCCTCTGACATTCTCTGAGCGAAACAGTCACGCCGCAGCGGAGAGAACTCGCCGCGCGCTGCATGCTCAACGTGCGCTGTGGTGACAGCCGCGCCGTCATGGAACGTGAGACCAGAGCTAAACCCAAAAACAGTATCGTCTGACTGGGGTTCAGCGAACTCTTCGCCCAGTTGACACTGAGACCGAGTCTCTTGAGGTGATCGAGTAAAACGGTTCTGTATTCCACGAGCTCCGCTCGTGATTGAGCCAGAATTAGCCAGTCGTCCAAATAGTTCAGCACTCGCATGCCTCTGAGTCTGAGAGGAGCGAGCGCTGTGTCCATGCACCTCGTAAACGTACGAGGAGCTACGGACAAGCCGAACGGCAGGACTGTAAACTGGTATGCCTGGCCCTCGAAGGCGAATCTCAAATATCGCCTGTGATTTGACGCTATCTGTATTTGAAAATACGCGTCCTTCAGATCTATTGACATGAACCAGTCTCCTCTGCGAATATGCGCGAGGAGCTTCCTGGTCGTAAGCATTCTGAAACTGCGTTTCATCAATGCCTTGTTCAGCTGTCTTAGATCCAGTATGGGCCTGAGACCCCCGTCTCTCTTGGGCACCAGAAAATATCTGCTGTACAGCCCCCCCTCGCTTTGAGCTTGAGACACAGGCTCTACAGCCCCTTTGCTCAACAGTTTTGATATTTCGGCTCGAAGTAGGTGTGCTACTTCTGTTTTTACCGTGGTTTCGACGCGCGCTAAAAAGCGCGGAGGGCGTCGAGAAAACTGTAGCGAGTAGCCTCTCTTTATAATGCCTAGCACCCAATCCGAAACCCCTGTAAGCGCTGACCATGCATCTGCATGAATGGCTAAGGGCTGGATGCGAAGCGCACCCTGTTGCCTGGGCAACGGCAGCGCTTCGGTGTGCTGTAACATGGGCGTCACGCCTGTGGCATTTGAGGCGGGGAGCGCGCTGATCACAGCGGGCAGATCGCTCCTCCTCGACCCCGTCCCGGTGCTTAACCGATCGAGGGAGGGCTGAGCGGGTCCCACAGGACTCGTGATGTCTGCGAGTAACTGTGGGCTGCAAATGTGCACATTTACTGCTTTTGACTCGCTGTCTGCCTGGGCAGAGCGTACGAAACCACGCGCCATGTGTGACATAGTGTTTGTGGGCACTGAGGAGTGGGCACGTTTACTATGTGGTGAGCGTGACCGATCTGAGTCGATCTTATAGGCGCGAGCCCTGTGTGCAGGGCTGTGCTTACATGTGGAAATGGGCACTGAGAAGTGGGCATCGTCACTACATTTATAGCACCATCGGCCGTGGCCGGAACACCAGAAATAACACTCTTTTCGGGAAATATCTGGGTAGCCGTGAAAACGGCTTTTGTGTGCAGGCAAGTGGGCACTCGTGCAGGCTTGCGCATTGCAGAAGACGCTGAGACAGTCACAATTCTTGGAACTGCAACAGCGGCGCGCTTGGGTGAGAGCTCGGCCGCAGCGGAACTCATACACCGGCGCTTTCCTAGCAGTGCTAGGATGTTTTCGGGGCTTCTGGCTTCACCGCAATCCTCTGCCGTGGCTCCCGCGGCGCGGGGCGAAGGCAGGAAGAGCGAGAACGGGGTCCCGAGCTGCGTTGCTGACGCTGTCGCGATGACGCAGCTGGAGGCGGTGGGCGTGACTGAGAGACTTCGTGGGGCCGGCCTATCGCGGCTAGCTGCAGAACCGGAGCGCTTCGGCAAGAAGTGCTTGAACGCCTGCGACGTTTTCTGGTCCTCGGCGAATCTCTCCACAAACTCGCTGACAGATGATCCGAAGAGGCCAGCAGGAGTCAGCGGCGCGTCGAGGAACGCAGCGCGCTCAGACTCCTTGATGTCAGAAAGCATCAGCCACAAATGCCTCTCAGCCACCGTAGCGGATGCCATAACCCGTCCCATGGCCTGTGCAGCGGACTTAGTAGCGCGGAGGGAGAGATCCGAAGCACTCCTCAGATCCGCGAGACAGATCGCTTCAGGTCCCATCTCATCCAGCTTGCGGAGGAGATCGCCCTGGAAAATCTGCAGCGTGGCCATGGTGTGCAGCGCAGACGCAGCCTGCCCAGCAGCAGAGAAGATCCGTGCGAGCAGCGAAGACGTCATGCGGCAGGCTTTGGATGGCAACGCCGCCTTAGTCCGCCGTCCAGCAGAGGGCGGGCAAAGGTGCGCTGCTATAGCCTGTTCCACCGGCGGAAGTGAAAGGTAGCCTCTGTTTTTAGCATCGTCCAGTGTGGAGAATGCTGGTGAAACAGATGAACGAATTCTCGCAGAGAAAGGAGCGTTCCAAGCTTTCGCCACTTCTTCGTGAAGCTCAGGAAGAAAGGGGGCGTGCTTTGAGCTGGGAGAAAAATGCTCATCCGGGAGAAAGCTACCATCCAGCCGGGAACGAGAAGGGTGCACTGGTGCAGACCACTCGAGGCCAAGGCTCGCCGCGGCCAGCGTGAGCACTCGCATCAGCTCTTTATCGATATCCGCCCGTCTGCTGGGCCTCTGAGAAGAGGGCGCGAGATCCACGGAGCTCGCCCAACCCTCACTGCCCGAAGCAAGCAGAGAGCACGTGTACTCTTCCTCCGACGCGGCCCTGAGATCCACTTCCTCCGATGACGCGGCGGCAGACAGCGGACGCTGACCATCGGGAAGCGATGCAGGGGAGGCCGGTGAAGCGGGGGGAACCAGCGAGCTCGGCAGAGCTGGAGGCGGTTCCGGTAGACGCTGCTAGCGGCGCTTTTTACGGTGCTGCGGCACAGCGGATGATGCAGGCTTCGAGAAGAACGCCCGGCGAGTCCTCAGAGTCACCATAGGCTTCGCTGAAGAGATGAAAAATCAGGTGAGTCAGCCTTTTCGAGCTCCTTTTATAGGGTTGGGCCACACCCGTTTCGGCGGGAAGTGGCGTGATGGGCGCAAAGCGTCTTAATTGGTCTGATATTGCATCAGCCTGCGCTCGATAGGCTGTGCACTTGCTGCAGAGCAGCCAATGAGCGAGCGAGCCGTCTCGCCTATGGCTGTGTACTGCTGCAAATGCGCTTTACAAAAATTCAAAATTAAGGATAATTTTTTGCTTCAGTATTTCGTGAAAAGAGACTTTTCCCGTAGCGTCTTAGCTAAGACGCAGTATGAGAGAACTCTCGTAAGAGAACTCTGGGTTTTAAGTGTCACTTGGCATATTGAAATAGACTGGAAGATAAGACCAAAGAGTGATTTTTAAAGAAATCAGACCAATATGAAACAAATTTCAAATGATCACACATCAGCTGAATCATCAAACACTGATCATTTTCATTTTCATTACCAGCAGTACTATTACCCCCCAATCCAAATCATCAAATAAACATCTACACTCACATCTCTATTATCTCTGGCAATAATGTACAAATAATTATCAGCATCATCAACATGCATTAACTATTCTTGTGTGTCTACCACTGAACACACACACACACACTTAGCCAAATAGAAAATGGGGACTTTTAATAATAGTAAAAAAGAAAATGTTTTCATATTTTATTTCTAAATACTAAATTGCAAACAGATAAATAATATGTTAATTATACAGTATTAATGTTGGTTTCTGTAAACTCCATAGAGTCAATCCATGTCATCTCAACCAGGTCCTTGGCCAAAAAAGTTTTTTTTTTTGATAAGTACCAGAATGCTCCAGTATTTTGTGGAACAGGTCAAAATGACAATTTTCACCTGAGATTTGGTGCCAGATTACAGGGGTAAAAAATACTTCTGTTGACTTAGAAATGTTTGTTTCTGGCATTTGTATGTACATTTCTAACATTCCATTCGTACATTTCTTTACACATCTTTAGACCTTATGTAGCTATACCTCAAAAAAATTTAATGACTAAATATATCTGAATATTTTTAAGATATCAGTTCTTATGCATGCATGTAACTCAAGTGCCAATGTTTGCATGCACACAGCTGATACATATCGTGTTTAAAGTAGAATGTCTGAAAAACAAATAAAAAAATTTTAACTAAATACGTATCTTCTTTTTCTCTCTATTAAAACAACTGCATAGGACATCCCTGAGTGCTAAAAATATTCTTATTCCAAACTTTGCATACCTGTAACTCAAAAAAAAAAAAAAAAAAACCTTAACACATATATTAATATTCTTTTAGATTGTAGTTCCTAACAAACCTTTTTGGAATCTTGAATTTTAAGGCCCTATATAGATAAATATAAAGAAAAAAATCTATACTCACATCCCAAAAAAAAAAGTCTTGGCCAGGTGCAAGATCAAAGGGTAAATAAAAAAAAAGAAAAACACTATAATCTTTCCACACTTGGGTATATTGGAATTGAACATGTTAAAACTACCCAGAAGAGGTGGCGATGTCAACAATATCTTATTAAAAAAGAGAAGTGTATTATATTTACACACTTAATACTATTTCCCCTAAGGGCTTAAATTTAGAACTTGTTTGTAATTGATATATCTTTTGTATTTAAAGGTGAATGTTGTTGATACGGTCTCGTTTTGTACTTAAATGTATGTTGAATATTTATGAATTGATTAATTCTAGGACTTAGAAAGTAAATAAAAAAGATGGGGGAGTGTTTGGGTGTTGTCTTACGATGTTTTGAAGTGTTGTTTTAATGTGATATACTGTACTATAGCTGTTCACTTTATTGATTTTGATTGTTAACAGGTGTCATCAATTAAAACTTTTTGAATCTGTGAGTACTTATTGAACTACACTGCAAAAAAATGGCTTATCTTACTTAGTATTTTTGTCTGTTTTCAATGTATTTTTATTTATTTATTTTGTCACTCAGATAGGTATGTTCTATGCATGTTTTTGATAGAAGGAAGCAGGATGCATTTCTAGTTTCAATATTATTTGTTCTTCAGACATTCTGTAAGTATCAGCTGTATGCAAAGTAAAATGTAACAATTTGAGCTGCATTGAAATCCATCCTCATTTCTACAAAATTGAACCATAATAGAGTACTCAATAATAGTCATGCATGACATTTAACATTTTAGGGTTTCATTGCTGTTTATTTTTGTTTTTATCAAGAAAAATATAATTTCAAAAAAAAATTATTCCTGCCTGGTAAATTTCTGAAATTTGGTTGATTTGACATGGAATGAGCTAATAAGACCGGTTTCACTTAAGCTTGACCTGTCAGAGTCATTTATTACCTTAGTTCTTGACAAGTATTTGTATGTCAACAACCTAAGTATTTAACAGCTTATTCCTTCAACTTGTGTACAGAGAAAACGTTAAAGTCACCTCTTATTCTTTCATTTTTTCTAAAAGATTGCTGACCTTTAAGAGCACTGCTTCCTTCAGCAAATATTATCTGTGACCTATTCTGACAGAGGTTTCAAGACTCTCTTTGACTTAGATGTAATAGCTTAGTGGCATTAAAAATATTCAGAGAAAAAAAAATGAATGAAAAGAAAATCATAAGTTTTACGGTAATAAGTGGCACAGGTTTTACAAGTAGTAGATTTTACTGCATTAATTATTTGAATTGATTATTCTTCAAAATATTTAAATGTGCCATAGAATGCAATGATACAATATAATATTGAAAAGTGAAGAAAAACATCATCAAAGTAGTCCATGTGACATCAGAGGTTCAATTAGAAGTTTTTGAAGCATCGAAAATACATTTTGGTACAAAAATAGCAAAAACTACGACTTTATTCAGCATTGTCTTCTCTTCCAGGTCTGTTGTGAGAGAGTTCAAAACACAGCAGTTCAATGATATCTGGTTTGTGAACAAATCATTCGATGTAACCGGATCTTTTGTTCACCAAATCGAACTGAATCATTTGAAACGGTTCTCGTCTCCAAGACGCATTAATCCACAAATGACTTAAGCTGTTAACTTTTTTAATGTGACTGACACTCCCCCTGAGATCAAACAAACCAATATCCCGGAGTAATTCATGTACTTAAACAGTACACTGACTGAACTGCTGTGAAGAGAGAACTGAAGATGAACACAGAGCCAAGCCAGATAATGAACGAAAGACTGACTCGTTCTCGAGTCAAGAACCGGTTGCATTGGTTCTCTTACGAGAGTTCTCTCGTACTGCGTCTTAGCTAAGACGCTACGGGAAAAGTCTCTTTTCACGAAATACTGAAGCAAAAAATTATCCTTAATTTTGAATTGTTGTAAAGCGCATTTGCAGCAGCATGCAACCATAGGCGAGATGGCTCGCTCGCTCATTGGCTGCTCTGCGGCAACTGCACAAGCCTATCGAGCGCAGGCTGATGCAACATCAGACCAATGAGCGCCCTCCATGCCACTTCCTGCCAAAACGGGTGTGGCCTAGCCCTATAAAGGGAGCTCGAAAAGGCTGACTCACCTGATTTTTCATCTGTTCAGCGGAGCTCACGCATCGTTGGATCACGAAGGAAGCAAGCGCCGTCTGATAAGCATTTCAGCGGGGGGAGCCACTTCTGAAGCCGCTGGCCTTCGCCGCCTTCCACTGCCGTTCCTGCTGCGCTCTCCGGCGCCTATATCCTTTTATATCCTTGTAAGTGTTCGCCCTGCGACGCACACTCATAAAAGAGCTGCGTCTTTTTAAAGATGCCTTCTTGCGGCTCGTGCAGAGCCCCACTCAGCGAGGGAGACCGTTACGTCACTGTGTCTCCTGCCTGGGTGAAGATCATGCAGCGCTCGCGCTCGCTGACGGCAGATGCCCTCACTGCGAGCTGTTGCCAATGGTGACTCTGAGGACTCGCTTGGCTTTTTTCTCTGAGCCTGCACTCTCCGCTGCACTGCGGCGCCGTAAAAAAGCGCCGTTTTCAGCGGACTCCGGAACCGCCTCCGGCTCAACCGAGCTCGCCAGTTCACCCTGCTTCACCGGCCTCCCCTGCATCGCTTCCCGATGGTCAGCGCCCGCTCTCTGCCACCGCGTCTTCCGAGGAAGTCGATCTCAGGGCCGCGTCGGGGGAAGAGGATACGTGCTCTCTGCTAGCTTCGGGCAGTGAGGGCTGGGCGAGCTCCGGGGATCTCGCGCCTTCTGCTCAGAAGCCCTGCAAACGAGCTGACATGGAGAAGGAGCCGATGCGAGTGCTCACGCTGGCCGCGGCGAGTCTTCTCCGAACTCAAAGCCTGCCTCATTTCTTCCTGAGCTTCACGAAGAGGTGGCAAAGGCTTAGAACGCTCCATATTCAGCGCGAACTCGTTCGTCTGTCTCACTAGCATTCTCCACACTGGATGATGCTAAAAACAGGAACTACCAGTCACTTCCGCCGGTGAAACAGGCGATAGCGATGCACTTGTGGCTGAGCTCTCACCCAAGCGCGCCGCTGTTTCAGTTCCAGGAATTGTGACTGTCTCAGCGTTTTCTGCAAAGCGCAAGCCTGCACAGTTGCCCGCTTGCCTGCACACAAAAGCCGTTATCATAGCAGCGTCAGCAACGCAGCTCGAGACCCTATTCTCGCTCTACCGGCCGTCGCCCCGCGTCGCGGGGACCACGGCAGAGGATTACGGTGAGGCCGGAAGCCCCGAAGCCATCCTAGCATTCCTAGGAAAGCGCCGGTGTACGAGTCGCCGTGGCCGAACTCTCACCCAAGCGCGCTGCTGTTTCAGTTCCAGGGATTGTGACTGTCTCAGCGTTTTTTGCAATGCGCAAGCCTGTACGGTTGGCCGCTTGCCTGCACACAAAAAAATCGTTATTACGGCTACCCAGATATTTCCTGGAAAAGGTGTAATTTCTGGTGTCCCGGCCACGGCCGATAGTGCTATAAATGTAGTGACGATGCCCACTGCTCAGTTCCCATCTCCACATATAAGCACAGCCCTTCACACAGGGCTCGCGCCCATAAAAGCGACTCAAGTCGATCGCACGCACTACATAGTAAACGTGCCCACTCCTCAGTGCCCACAAACACTATGTCACACACGTCATGTGGTTTCTGTAAAAACAAAACCCGTGCACGTTCGTTCTGCCCAGGCAGACAGCGAGTCTAAAGCAGTAAATGTGCACGCTTACAGCCCACAATTACTCACAGACAGCACGAGTCCCACGGGACCCGCTCAGCCCTCCCTCACTCGGTTAAGCACTGTGGAGGGGTCGAGGATGAGCGATCTGCCCGCTGTGATCAGCGCGCTCCCTGCCTCAAATGTCACAGGCTTAATGCCCATGTTAGAGCACATCGAAGCGCTGCCGTTGCCCAGCCAACAGAGCGCGCTTCGCATCCAACACCTAGCCATTCATGCAGACGCGTGGTCAGCGCTTCCAGGGGTTTCAGATTGGGTGCTAGACATTATAAAGGGAGGCTACTCGCTGCAGTTTTTTCGACGCCCTCCGCGCTTTTTAGCGCGCGTCGAAACTATGGTCAGAAAAACAGAAGTAGCACACCTACTTCGAGCCGAAATATCAAAACTGTTGAGCAGAGGGGCTGTGGAGCCTGTATCTCAAGCTCAAAGCGAAGGCTGTACAGCAAATACTTTCTAGTGCCCAAGAAAGACGGGGGTCTCAGACCCATACCGGATCTAAGACAGCTGAACAAAGCATTGGCGAAACGCAGTTTCAAAATGCTTACAACCAGGAGACTCCTCGCGCATATTCGCAGAGGAGACTGGTTCATGTGAATAGATCTGAAGGACGCGTATTTTCAAATACAGATAGCGTCACGTCTCAGGCGATACTTGAGATTCGCCTTCGAGGGCCAGACATACCAGTATACAGTCCTGCCGTTCGGCTCGTCCATGGCTCCTCGTTCGCTTACGAAGTGCATGGACGCAGTGCTCGCTCCTCTCAGACTCAGAGGCATGCGAGTGCTGAACTATTTGGATGACTGGCTGATTCTGGCTCAGTCACGATCAGAGCTCGTGGAGCACAGGGCCATTTTACTCGATCACCTCGAGAAACTTGGTCTCAGTGTCAACTGGACGAAGGGTTCGCTGAACCCCAGTCAGACGATACCGGTTTTGGATATAGCTCTGGACTCACGCTCCATGACGGCGCGGCTTTCCCAACAGCGCGCGTTGGGCATTCAGCGCGCAGCGAGCTCTCTCCGCTGCAGCGCGACATTCTCGCTCAGAGAATTTCAGAAGATGCTAGGTCTCATGGCCTCAGCATCACCAGTTCTTCAGTTGGGCCTGCTCCGCATGCGCCCCTTGCAGTTCTGGCTGAAAGCGCGAGTACCGTGTAGAGCGTGGATATCTGGTCAGTTGCGTCTCATGGTCAATCAGAGCTGTGTTGCAGCCTTGAAACCCTGGACAGCGAACGACGGGTACCGATCAGGTGTAAGCCTGGGGGCTTCCTCGAAAGTGAAAATGGTGTCGACGGACGCCTCCACTTCGGGATGGGGAGTGCTGCTCAAGGGCAGATCGTTCTTTGGCCTGTGGGCAGAACGGGAAAAGCTCCAACATATCAACTGTCTGGAAATACTGGCAGTAGAGAACGCGCTGATGTGCTTTTGTCCCCGAATCTAGGGCCACCACGTCTTAGTCCGTTCGGACAACATGTCTGTGGTGTCCTACATAAATCGCCAGGGCGGTCTCAGGTCTCGAAACCTGTACAGGTTGGCAGAAAGCCTCCTGGTTTGGGCTCAGCGCAACTTGCGCTCACTGAGAGCAGTTCATGTGCCTGGGCTACAGAATCTGGGTCCAGACAGGCTGTCCAGAAGCAACATTCCCAAGGGCGAATGGTCTCTACACCCACAGACAGTCCAGCTGTTGTGGGAGAGATTTGGCAGGGCGGAAGTGGACCTCTTCGCGTACCACGAAAACGCTCACTGCCCCGCGTTCTTTTCCAAGAACGAAAGCGTGCTGTCACGGAGGTGGCCGCGCTGCCCGCTCTATGCTTTCCTCCCCGTCTCCCTACTTCCGCAGGTGGTAGAACGGGTGAGGGAAACGAGATGCTCAGTACTGCTTGTAGCACCACTTTGGAAGAACCATCCATGGTTTCCAGATTTGATGCAGCTAGCAGACACTGCCCCGTGGCCAGTGCCGCTGAGGAGGGATCTCCTCTCGCAGGCCAGGGGCTCGATTTGGCACCCTCAACTGGAGTTGTGGTCCCTCCATGTGTGGGCGCTCAACGGTTACCCGCTGATCTCTCAGTGGGAGTGCTAAATACCATCACTCAGACTAGAGCTCCGTCGACACGACGACTGTATGCCTCGAAGTGGTTGGTGTTCTCCAGCGGGTGCACAGCTCGGGGATGTTCACCCCTTAGTTGTGAGGTGACGGAGGTTCTCTCCTTCCTACAGGAGCTGTTGGATAAGGGCAGAGCCCCCTCCACGCTCAAAGTTTACGTGGCGGCTATCGCAGCGTTTTCTGAGACAACGCTCGGTCAGTCCATAGGAAGGAACGATTTGTTCATCCGCTTCCTTAGAGGAGCTAGGAGGCTGAATCCTCCCAGACCTCCATCAGTCCCTGTATGGGACCTCTCAATGGTTTTGGAGGCCATGAAAGGTTCCCCTTTCGAGCCTATCCGATCCATTAGCCTCAAGCATCTGTCATTCAAGACAGTGTTCTTGTTGGCTCTCGCTTCAGTGAAGCGTGTGGGTAACCTGCACGCGCTCTCGGTGAGCCCGACGTGCTTGGAGTTTGGGCCTAATGACTCAAGGGTCATACTCAAACCTAGGCACGGTTAAGTGCCAAAATCCCTCAACACGCCGTTTCGGGCTCAGGTTATTTCCCTGTCTGCCCTTTCGGTGTCAGGAAAGGATGGAGACTCGAGTCTTCTTTGCCCCGTTAGGGCTTTAAGAGCTTATGTGTCTCGCTGCTTATGTGAGCAGCTGTTTGTCTCGTTCAGTGGACGTTCCAAGGGAATGGCTGTTTCGAGACAGAGCCTGTCCAGATGGATAGTTGACGCCATAGCGTTAGCTTACGCTTCCAGGGGCCTTCAGTGCCCACTGGGCGTCAGAGCACACTCCACAAGAGGCGTCGCCTCGTCGTGGGCGTGGTCTAGTGGGATCTCCTTACAGGATATATGTATGGCGGCAGGATGGGCCTCGCCGTCTACATTTATCAGGTTCTATAACCTGGAGGTTCCCGCCCTGCAAGCAGGGCTGCTGTCAGTATAGCCGAATCAGGGCCCTGATTGGAACTCTGAGATCGCAAGCGCTATGCGCTGCCGACTGTTATATGGGCAGTATTGCGTAAGACCCGCGTTACCACATGGGTCAGGCCTTGCCTTGACTGTGTGATGTCATATTGCCGCGCCTACGGACGCTGCTAGATATGGGACGGAGGCCCCCCCCCCTCCTGTTCTGGACTCTCTGTGAGTCCCTCAGGTGACTGTGCACTGTAAATCCTGGGCGTTGCTTCCAGGTTTATTAGTGTGTGATCTCTGCTCGCACGGCGCTTTACATGGGGTTCCCGTAGCGTCTTAGCTAAGACGCAGTACGAGAGAACTCTCGTAAGAGAACGTACTCGGTAACGAGTACTGCGTTCTCTGCCGTGCGCACGATTCACTCTGGTTCGCTTCGGCGATGAAATAAATCAGGTGAGTCAGCCTTTTCAAGCTCCCTTTATAGGGCTAGGCCACACCCGTTTCGGCGGGAAGTGGCATGGAGGGAGCCGTCTAGCCTATGGCTGCGTGCTGCTGCAAATGCGCTTTACAACAATTCAAAATTAAGGATAATTTTTTGCTTCAGTATTTCATGAAAAGAGACTTTTCCTGTAGCGTCTTAGCTAAGACGCAGTACTCGTTCCCTCTTCTAGAGAGAACTGAGGTTACGTTAGTAACTGAGTACGTTTTCGGATCACCAGTAGTGATGGGAAGTTCGGTTCTTTTCCGCGAACCGATTCTTACGGACGTTTCAATTCTGTTAACCGGTTGAAGAAAACGGTTCACAGGTTCTTTTGCGCTCGACGTAATGGCGTCATTGGCGATGATTGCCCTTGATTCAAGCCTTCGGTTTAAGATACATTTTGTGGTATTAGACTTTTGGAGAAAGAGTTAAAATGTTCTCAATTAGTGGACGACACTGCTATTTTTTTTTTAAATTAAACTGAAATTAAAAAAGCTATTGAGTGCCTTAATATTTTCTCTTCTGTATCTGGTTTATGTTTAAACATTAAAAAATGTGTGTTATTCCCCTTGAAAACATGTAATCATAATAACATTTTTGGTATTCCAGTAAAGGAGTTAGTAGATTATTTAGGTATTAAGATCTGTAAAGACCAAAAAGAGAGAAATAATTAAAATTTTACACCAATCATTAGGAAAATTAAACAAAAATTTAATTCATGGTTAATGAGAGATCTTTCATTAAGAGGAAGAATATTATTGTCCAAAACTGAAGGATTGTCACGAGTGTATACAGCTCTTGCATTAGATGTTCCACAATCAATAATAAAAGAGGTGTATACTATTTTGTTCAATTTCATTTGGAAGAACAGAACACATTATTTAAAAAAAAACAGTTTTATGCAATCCAATTGAGGATGGTGGTCTAAATGTACTTAACTTTAATACTGCTAATTGTTTATTTAAGAACAAGCGGATAAAGAACTAGAACTCTAAAGGCAAAATTTGGAGTATTATCCCTGAGTTCATTTTTGATAAACTGGGGGGCTTAGAAATTTTTTTAGGTGTAATTTTGATGTAAATAAGATTCCGATAAAGCTTTCTTCTTTTCATAAACAGGTTTTTCTATTATGGATGCTCATTTATAAGCATAATTTTTCTCCACACAAATCTGTGATTTGGAACAACAAATATATTACATTTAAAAATAAATCTTTATTTTACAGAAACTGGTACAATAATGGTATAATTTTGGTCAGACAATTATTTAAGAATAATGGACATCTTTTTAATAATTGTGAATTCCTTGGCTATTATAAGATCCCTGTAACAGCTAAATAATTTGCAGTAGTATTTGATGCTGTTCCTAGTGGCCTTATTCAACTTTTGTCAGGCAATGTATCTTCTGAAGCTATCCCCATATATATTAATAATCAGTTAAGTATTGATGGCGTGAACATTATAGATAAAAAATTTAATAACTTTTATATTAGAGAATTATGTAGAATTACATTATTGCCTAAATCCAAACCTTTTTGGAACTCAATGTATAATCAGATCGATTGGAAAGAGGTCTGGAACTTACCCAATAAATACTGTCTGACCAATAAAGTTAAAGAAATTACATATAAGATTATTCACTTGATTTATCCAGTGAGACAAGTAGTCTCAAGATTTTTTAGAGACATGGAAACTACATGCAGCTTTTGTAATACAGAAAAGAATCAATAAAACATTAATTCTTTGAATGTGTATTTACCCAATTGTTTTGGATTGATGTTGAATATCTGATATTTAAATTTACAAAAGTAAAGATTCAACTATCTGGTAAAGATATTTTTTTGTTATACAAAAATAAGAGTGTGGAGCAAAATTTTGTTGTTAACTTAATAATTATGTATGGAAAATACCATATACACAAACAGAAATGGTCAAATAATAAACCTAACATCATATTATTTGAAATTGAGCTTAAACATTATATTGAACCCCTAAAAGAAGCAAGAAATAAAAAAGCGAAACGGCTGTATAGAATTTTTGAATCCTTTTCTTTGTATTTTTTTTTATTTTCCCCTGTATAATTATTATTATTTTTTTTTCTCATTGTTTCTTTGATGCTGTTTTGAATGTAATAATAGATTGTGTTCCTCTGTATATGTATGTTGTTCTGCAATAAAAATTTTTTAAAAAAAAAGCCTTCGGTTTACCCGCGCTCATAACACTAGCACAGAATCAGTTCAGAATCAATCACCAAAAGAATCAGTTCGGTTCAGACGCTCTGTGTGTCGGTCTGCTTCACGCTGAATGAGTCAAGAGGGTCTGGCTGCATACTTGCACTTGCATTCTCAGACATTTGCACTTCCGCTAGTGATATCACTTGCAGTCTTAATTTTTTTATTTTATTTTTTTTTACTTCTTTTTTGAATTTCCCAACATTTTATAACAGTAGCCAGGTGGCGAAGACAAGAAAAAAGAAACTAAATTACAATGTCACTTGCAATCATTACTTGCACTCTCCACTACCTGTGACGTCACTTTCAATCAACACAAATCGTGTGTGTTGCAAATGGAGACAAGACGCTGTGGTGGTGATTAAACGATTAAACCTAATTTAGTACTATAACGTACAGGGTCCTGCAAGAAAAAGACAAGACCGGTGTTGTGCCCAATTTTGGCCCCCTGCCGAATTATTACCTACCCCCGAATTATTACTCAAACTAAGCTTGATGACGTCAGCAACCAGTCTGACAGATGTAAATCTTCTAGTAGCTGTGCGTGCAAACTGCCATCGTTAATCTTGCAGAGACGGCAAGCTTGAGCGGGGAGTTCTTTGGCGTGAGTGAGCAGGAGTAAGTATTCTGATTAATTATTTTGTATAGTATTTTAAAATGTAACGCCAGTACGCCATATTAAGTTAATTGCCTGCGAGCTTCTCCTCCTGTGTGTACGGTAATGCGACAGAGAGTCGAGTGGTTATGACGCAATCGTTAGCCTATTTTTACAAAAACTTTTCTACGGGGCCATAATGTAACATAGAAGGTAATGGAGTCCTTTATAAATTGTCGTGTATCTTTAGAAATAAATAATGGACAAACGGAGTCTTTAAACGTCTCAGATGTAAAGTTATTCGCTGTCAAAGTGACGCCAAAATGAATGGGAGTCAATGGGATGCTAACGCAAGTGAAGTTCTGCTACAAGATGGCGGCACGCGGCCGACTTCAACTTCCGGTCGACTTCCTTGCCGCCTGGTTATGTACTCGTCTGCTTGCCTGTATGGAGTTGATCCTTTTAAAATGACGTCACAGGTAGCGGAGAGTGCAAGTGGCGATTACAAGTGACATTGTAATTTAGTTTCTTTTTTTATTGTCTTAACCACCTTGCTACTGTTGTAAAATGTTGAAAGATTCAAACAAAAAGTTATCAATAAATAGAACAAAATAAAAAAATAAACACTGCAAGTGACGTCGCTAGTGGAAGCACAAGTGTCTGAGAGTGCAAGTGCAAGTCTGCACCCAGAGCCTTCTCGAACGAGTCAGTCTTTTGTTCGTTATCTGGCTCGGCTCAGTGTTCATCTTCAGTTCTCTCTTCACAGCAGTTCAGTCAGTGTACTGTTTGAGTACATGAATTACTCCAGGATATTGGTTTGTTTGAACATAGATGGAGTGTTAGCCACATTAAAAAAGTTAACAGCTTACGGTAAGTCATTTGTGGATTAATGCTTATTGGAGACGCGAACCGTTTCAAATGATTCAGTTCGATTTGGTGAACTGGTTCAAAAAGATCCGGTTACATCGAGTGACTCGTTCGCAAACCAGATATCATTGAACTGCTTTGTTTTGAACTCTCTCTCACAACAGACACGGAAGAGAAGACAATGCTGAATAAAGTCGTAGTTTTTGCTATTTTTGGACCAAAATGTCTTTTCAATGCTTCAAAAAATTCTAACTGACCCTCTGATGTCACATGGACTACTTTGATGATGTTTTTATTACCTTTCTGGACATGGACAGTATACCGTACATGCAATGGAGGGACTGAGAGCTTTCGGACTAAATCTAAAATATCTTAAACTGTGGTCCCAAGATGAACGGAGGTCTTACGGGTTTTGAACGACATCAGGGTGAGTTATTAATGACATAATTTTCAATTTTCTGTGAACTAACCCTTTAAGGGCCAGTTTAAGGTCCAGCCACAGCATATCAGCTGGTTCACATCAAGTACATTTGACTGGGACATTGATTTTTTTTTTTTTGAGCCATTCAAAGATGGTATTTCTCCTACGTGCTTTGGATACTTTTTTTGCTTCATAATCCAGTTATGCATGGTTTGAGCTTCACTTCACACACTGAAGATTTTTTCTCAATTATTAAAGTGGTCATATGATGCGATTTCAATTTTTCCTCTCTCTTTGGAGTGTTACAAGCTCTTGGTGCATAAAGATCTGTAAAGTTGCAAAAACTAAAGTCTCAAATCCAAAGAGATATTCTTTATTATAGTTAAGACTCTGCCACACACCCCTAAAATGCCTCTCTTAACACACGCCCCCAAATGTCTACATCACTCTTAACAGTTCCACTTTCGACTCAACATTTTACCAAATAATTTGAAGTTCACCAAGGTGTGTTTTGGCAAAATTCAGATTAGCCTTAATGTTCAGTGGTTTTTGGCCTACCACTCTTGCCCCTTTCCTAATTTGAATGTTTATTCTTTAATAGTTCAGTGATTTACTTATGAACTGTGCTTAACTAGTAAATTGTTGTACATAATGAAGAATAGAAATTAAATGAAGAGCTGAATTCAAATTATTTTTGAGAAATCTACATTACAAATCTATTTGTAATGACTACTTTTTGTGTGGTGATGTAAAAAGTAAAAAGTTTTGACTACGTTTATGTTGCCACTATGCATAAAAAAATTCTGAAACTCCTCCTTTTCATTGTTTGAATGCAACTTACCATGCAATGGCCTTGTCCGGCAAATATTTGTTTGCCTTGTTTTATTTAGCAGATGACATTGACTAGGAGTGTCAGAGGAAAACAAGTCTGAACAAAGGTCCTTGAAAGGAATACACTCAAAGGCAAAAAAAAAAGTCTGTGCATTTAAACTAAAATAAACCAGCTTGCCTGTTGCTCTTCAGGGAAGTTTTAGCAAAAAATATGAAATTGTAGACTTGCGTATTAGAAAACAGAAGTTCAGCAGCAAAAATAGATTCATCAAGCTCAATTTATGAAATGGTTCAGTGAGCATGAGAAATCCTTTTCACACATAAAGTGCACCACAGTTTAACCTTGCTGAAAGTCTTATGGATGTACTGGAGACACGGTGGTTCGATTCTCCTATAGTCAATACAAGATCTCGGCAAAGTTAAAGGCGGTCCAACAAAATATAAGGCCCTTTTTTTTTTTTTGTCCGTGCAGTATATTATACTCATTTTAAAAAATAATTTTCTTTCCACATAACAAGAGCGCTGTTTCCGCATAACAAGAATGCTATGTAAAATATTCTTGATCACTTCTGCCACTTTTGTTTCATGTTTTCTGTAAATGACTACACAAAGCTATCCTCATGAAGCACAGATTTAACCATGTTCTCCTTCAAAACACACATGTATTCAATCTAATTCAAGGTAAAATAAGCAAGTGAATATATTTGTGCCTCAAGACAAAACTCAAAATGTACAACTTTTCTTTCTGAACAATTATGGTAATAATAAATGGGTTGTGGTGGTGGTAGCTATGTTATGTACAGTAGATAATTTGAATGATTATAAAGACTTAGCAATTCAGACACCGAAAATATTAGTACTATTTCTGTCTGAATCGAAATCAAGACAATATTCTTCACACGCACATTCAGCCTATGAAGAACAGGTTCTGGATGATATGCTCAGCTATGAGGAAACTGTCATTATTATTCGTTTTTCACAAGAGCTGTTGGGTTGTTCATACTTTCAAAACTGCTGAAGTAAAACCATATTCTGAAACGCACAAGCCATGTCACATTGAGATCATAATCTGCTGAGTTAATAATACACACACCAGGTGTTTAGGCAGCTTTATGTGGTTGTTCCCTATCATTGAAAGTAAATTGAGTAATCTTCTTAAGCATTTTTTGGCACTTTTCATCCTGTCCATGACTCTTCAACCGGTTTTTCTCATAAATTCAGGAATATTACCTGCCTCACTGCATGTCTTGTCTTGTAGACGAACCTGCTGCTTACTGTATTTCAGTATGACTATAGCATCATGATTCATGTTATCTTTTTTAGTTTTGCTCCCACAAGAGTTGATAATACAAATACATTTATACATTTTAAAGTAATTCTGTCTGGTGTCAGGATAATTTCATTTGAAAAGTAACAATATTTAGGGATAAAACCTACATTCCTGTGGTCAATGCTATAAGATCTCGGTCATTAAGATTAGTTACTGCTACTTTATATCTAACATGAACTAAAAATAAGCAATACAGCATTTATTAATGTTAATAAAAATAGCACTTTCATTTATCATTAAAGTTCAAAGAGCATTAAGTAAAATTAACTTTGTTAATTAAAATGTATCAGTAATTGCAGTGTTTTCTTTAAATGTCAGATATAACACTGAGCAGACCATGTGTAAAATTAACATGTATCATTAACCATCCTATTATTTAAGTTTTAAACATGAGGTGAGATTTGTTTCTGCCCATTGGGGGGTCTAAGATTTAAGATTCTTCATGAAGAAGCAATATGTCGACTGAAATTAAAATATCTGAAAATTGACTACAGCCATTCTTTGTTTGATGAAATCTATCCTGTTATAGAAAAACTCTGCAAAGCTAAAACTGCAACAGTAAATCCCAGTGACATCTGCTAAGCTTCCCTAAGGCAGAGAGCGTCAATCAAATATACAATGCTGAAATTCACGTAATGATGTGTGAATTCAGGAACATGCTTTACATTTCAAAGATGACTCTGTGCTGCTCAACCTCTGACAGCAGTGAAAAAATTAGCAGCCTAGACTAAACACTCTTTGAACTTTAACTGGAAGAAATGATCTGACAGGTTTAGTATTCACTCAGAAAGGAAGAAGGATGAGGCTTATCTATAACACTTATTTTTCAAAATATGATCTGGATCTTATTACGTTTATGTTACCATAAGGAACTAAAAGGACACTAACTGGTAAGGATATGCAGCTGATAATTGATCACGATACTATGTGTTTGGTGTATGTATGTATCTCAGAACTGTGACATTGTTGAATTAGCCAATTGTGAGGATTTATTTTTTGTGTGCTATTCAAATTTGATAAAATACTGCTATTTTGTCCATTTCCAGATGAATTGCTAGCTGTTTTGAATATGTAACAGAGCTGTGTGATGCTATTCTTATATGTTACAAGGGAGATTTGGGGTTTCTTCTTTACTTCCTAAAAAAAACATTGATTACATTAAAAATTTCAACACTTTATTTATTATGTTAGTGTCACTTTAACTGCAATGAATGCGTTTATGACAAGTTTTACAGAATGTACGGTAAAATATGCAAAACTGGTTTAGTACTATTGATTCAACACTTACTGTAGCATAAATGCTGTGATCACTGTTTTGAATAGCTGCTGTTGTTGCTAAGTTGTGGTCTTTTTTGAGAGCTAAACTGCCAAAAGTTTGGAATCAGTAAGACTTTAATGTTTTTTAAAGAAGTATTTTATGCTCATAAAGGCTGCATTTATTTGATCAAAAAATACATTAAAACAGTAATATCGTGAAATATTATTGTAATTTAAAATAATGCTTTTCTATTTGAAAAAAAAAACTTAAAATATCATTTATTCTTGCGAAGCTACATTTTCATCAGCCATTACTCGAGTCTTCAGTGTTGCATGATCCTTCAGATATCAATATTATTTAGCTGATTATCAATGTTGAAAACTGTTGTGCTTCTTAATTAGTTTCAAGGTCAAAATAAAATTAAAAGAAAGAAAAAAAGAAAGAAAGAAAGAATGATTACTTACCCAAACTTTTGAACAGTACTGTATTTTGTCACAAAATATTTATATTTTGAATAAATTGTGTTCTTTTAAACTTTTTATTAATCAACGAATCCTGAAAAAAGTATCACAGGTTCCAAAACATTATTAGGCATTATTGTTTTCAACATCAGCATTTTAGACTGATTTCTGAAGGATCATGTGACACTGAAAACTGGAGTAATGGCTGATGATAATTCAGCTTTGCTTCAACCGGAAATAAATTTTAATGTATATTTTTGAACAGTGTATATCTTGATGATAAACAACAACAGTTCTAATTCTTTTTTTCTTCATTTTTTTTAAAGAAAAACTGATTTATACTTAAAATTCTGTATATGATATAAGGATTTGTTACTTGATATGAATTTTCCACAAACTAAGACCAGCAGCTGTCAACCAAGATGTCTTAAAATGATTAAAAAAAAAATAAAAAAATAAGCTAAAACAGCTAAACATTTTGACATTAAACTTAGATTTTTTCTTTTCTTTTCTCAATGCTTCCCACTGTTTTTGACAATATAAGGTAGCCTAAAAAGTAATTTAAATTATTAAAATCTTAAAACTTCAATGACATTTTATTATTAAAGGGGTTATATGATGTTGCTAAAAAGAACATTATTTGTGTATTTGGTGTAATGAAATGCTGTTTAAGGTTCAAAAAACACATTATTTTCCACATACTGTACATTATTGTTTCCCCTCTATGCCCTGCCTTTCTGAAACGTGTCGATTTCTACAAAGCTCATCGTTCTGAAAAGGGAGTTGTGCTCTGATTGGGCAGCATTTACTATACAGAGCCATTGTTCACTGTGAAGGATGAGAAGGACGAGAGAGAGTCCAGGCCTGGTCCTCTCTCGTCCTTCACTGTCGTCGCTCCTCTTTTATCCTTCCGATCTCCTCCATGGGACTCGAGACTGGTGAGTGGCGCAGGTGTCGCTCATTTCCAAATCACTCCACCAGCCTCGCCCCGTTCCCACGGCTCTCAGCCCCGCCCCACTCGTAACATTCACTGACTGCGCAGCTTGTCACTAAACAATGGCTCTGTGTAGCTAATTCTGCTCCATGTGAGAGCGCGCAGGTGATGGAGATTTACCATTGGTTACAGAACCAGCTTTACTGTGCATTAAATATCGCATGCAATTTATTATGCTGCCCTGTTGGCTGACTGACTCAAGTGTGTGATGGACATGTTATGCCACTTACCATACTGTGATGCAGTGTGTCCCGGCATGATGAGACAAATCCAATAAAACCAATGCTATCTCACGACCAATTCGTACATATTTTACGCGGTGGCTAATTCGTACGAATTTGCACGACCTCACTCAAACGATTTTGTACGATTGGCCAGTATGTTTAGGGGCGTGGTAAGGTGTAGGTCATTCGTACAAATTCAAACGAATTGCGCAACTCCTAAAATACATACGATTTAGCACAAATCATATCAAATAGTACGAATGAGGTCGTACAAATTCATACAAATTAGCCACCGCATAAAATATGTACGAATTGCCGTGAGATCAGGCTGAATAAATCCCATTACAAATTAGGCATTTTTTTGCATCCAGTGTGGGCATAATTACTGATTATAATGACTTTTACTGTTTTTTTACGTCTTGTGTTGCATTGCACCGTGTAAACTTAAAACCATGTCTGCATTTGTGATCAGAGGAAAGACAAACAACAAGCACTTCTCTTCACTGCTCAAAACTCGTGTTTCAATCATCAGTGACTAATTATTTAAATATGAAAATGTAATAACAGACTATTAGTCAGAACAGCCGGTATGTAGTTTTCTCTTCCAGGATCAGGAAACAATCCTCCATAAAATGCATTAAACTCTGAATATTTGGGTTGAACTGTTCTAGAACAGTGTTGTAAATACAACTTAACCACTGATTTCTAGTCGTCTCTTTTGAAAGACCAAACAGAGCAGTTTCACTTTAGCAATGAAACACACAGCGTCTCAACAACATGACGGCTGCAGTGGCAGCAACAATGAATTTATGCCTTCATTATTTGCATGAACATTTTAGCTGCATTATGCAAATCTTCCCACATCGTGACATAGACATGTGGGAGGCGGGGGGGGGGGGGTTAAAATGAGGTTGGGTTTGAGACTTTATTCTTTGCTACTTGGGATTTTATATATGCACAAACAGCTAGTAACACTCCAAAGATAAAGGAAAACTTGAAATGGCATCATATGACCCCTTTAATATATAATTTTCTGATAATGCCAAGCTCTAAAATATTTTATTAGGTAGATGATACGTAATCTTTCCATTACCTTAGTGTTTTACTGTACTAGCAACTGTAAGGCAGTATGATGTACTGTTAAATATATACATAGATACAGTTATTTTGCATTATTCTGCTAAATATTTACAACACTGTGTATCATAGTGTTAATGTGCTTGTGTTTCTTGCAAAATAAATAAATAAATAAAATAAAAAAAAGTCAGACACTTGGTGGGTTTTCACTCTTTGTTTCAGAATTCCACTTGAATTTCCATTTGAATTTGAACCCACTTGAATTTGTGAGCACAACAAACAAACTCAGATCCTCAAAGTTATATTTCACCCAAAAATTTACATTATGTCATTAATTACTCACCCTCATGTCATTCAAAACCCATAAGACTTCATCTTCAGAATACAAATTAAGATATTTTGATGAAATCCGAGAGCTTTCTGGCCCTCCATAGAAAGTTAAGCAAATGTGATGAAGCAGGCACTTTTTTAACATTATTCTTCAAATTGAGTTGGCAGCAGAAATCACACAGAACAGAACAAAATGTTATAATGTTATTATTTTGTAGAACAACATTTTGTGTAAAATACATACAAATCCTCATGAGATCATGTTGAATTTGCTCATATAAAAATGACGTCAAGTAAACATTCTTCATAATGCTTGGAATATCCGTGCAGCATTTTGATCATTAGATAACAGGCATTCGTAAGATGACAATTAAAAAAAAAAGAAAAAAAGACATACAGACAAAGTTTTGTTCGGATATTAACATTTATTCTTAACACAGTTGTCTGCTATTGTTTAAGACATAAAAGAGAATGAATGAATTTATTAAATAACTGAAAATCCAACAGGTTTAAATTCAGATAGAATATAAGTAAAATAATGTGTGCGTATCTTAGTTCAGAGAATATGTATATTTGTATGTATATATTTATTCATGTATGTATACAAAATATTGAAGAAACTCTCTTTTGAACAAAAATGCAGTTATTGAATTTATGTAACATTGGCAAGCTGACATTAGATTAGATTTTACTAATACATCTTTAATCTACCCTGTGATTAACAATAAATTATAAATAAAAAAACATGAAAAGCTAGTTTGACCTGTTTTTTTTTTTTTTTTTTTTTTTTCAAGTTGTTTAGTTGTCTTCATGCTGGAAAGAAAATAATTTATGTTCCCCATCCATTAAGGAATTGACATTTTTGTGGCTGATAATAACAAATTGCAAGCACACAAACTGACCAACACTTTCATGAAAAACTATCAAAAATGTTGTATGCAACTGGCAAACTCAATTATTTGTAGTACAATCTAATCTATTCCACTTTATTTAAATGTAAACAGGTATGCCCTGCTGTGCTACTGCAGGAATTTTGAACAATGCAAGTTGTGCGGATCCTTCAGTAATTTCCAAATTTAAAATAAATAAACCATAGTCTTACATCTGATTTAAACGAGGATGGGGATTTACCAGCATCTTCACAGGTGCTGTTCATATAATAAGAATATCATCAAAAAGTTTATTTATTTAACTAATTCCATTCAAAAAGTGAAACTTGTATATTATATTCATTCATTACACACAGACTGATATATTTCAAATGTTTATTTATTTTAATTTTTATGATTGTAACTGATAACTAAGGAAAATCCCAAATTAAGTATCTCAGAAAATTTTAACTTAAGACCAATACAAAGAAAGGATTTTTAGAAATCTAATTGGCCAACTGAAAAGTATGAACATGAAAAGTATGAGCATGTACAGCACTCAATACTTAGTTGGGGCTCCTTTTGACTGAATTACTGCAGCAATGCGGCGTGGCATGGAGTCGATCAGTCTGTGGCACTGATTTTCCTTAGTTGTCAGTTATAATCATCAAAATTAAAAGAAATAAACATTTGAAATATATCAGTCTATGTGTAATGTATGAATATAATATACAAGTTTCACTTTTTAAATGGAATTAGTGAAATAAATCAAATTTTTGATGATATTCTAATTATATGACCAGCACCTGTATTTTACTAACTCACTGCATGCTGAAGGAGACCCAGCTGATCTCACCAGAAAAAAACTCAACACCACCATCTAGTGGACTGTAAAGAAAAGTATTTTATTATTCTACCAAATAGTATAATAAAGGACCGATATTTGGCGTCGGTGTATCGACATAGTACTACCGCGGAAAATATCCCGATACTAAGCTGTATCGATTACCCCCCCCCCCCCCCCCCCCCCACCCCCACCCCACCAAGTGTCGCCCAAGTCACCCTGCTAGAAGCAATTCATTTTTTTTGTTGAGTTGGTGCAATAATATTTCATGTATTTGCAGGAACCATAAAAAGGACCATGCCCACATTAGTGGTTCTATTGATTATTATAGGTAAATATATATTTAAGATTTTAACGTTTGTGCAACATAGTAGCACTCTAGCTCTCGTATGTTTACATTTAGAAACACTGCAAAAAGTGTCAAACTAATGGTAATCATGTCTCTTCCATCAGGACTGTTGGGGCCAACAAGTGAAAATCTAAATAATGTGTCTGATTCAGGTAAAAACTAATTATCTGCCCTTGTCTACAGTGGAGAAGTAACACCAGTAAATGAAAATAATAATAATAATAATTATAAAATAAATAAATAAAATAAAAATAACAGAATTAATTATTGTTGTTGTCCAATACCCTATTTTTTCTGGCCAGTAACTTATTGTTTCATCTTTCTCATCATCAGCAGTTTCACATCATACGCGCTCAGCAGACCAAAGAGTTAACAACAGGACCCAGGTGAATGTAAAGCCAGGGCACCTTTACAGTTGTTCAATATTCATTTAACTCATTTTAAACAGCATTTTCTTTATCTCTATAGAACAGCGTACTGGAATATTGGCCTGTGGCCAACCGTACAGATATTAAAACTTTCAGGTAAGTGAGAAAACAGAAAGGGCCAAAAAGAAAACTAGCTAGCTAGCGTTTTTGCAACTTCATGTAGGGACATATTTACAAAACAGACCAAACTAGCATGTGACCACAACCCCATTAAAAATAAAAAAAGTAAAAAAATAAATAAAAAGTTCTGTTAAACTTGAAATTGTGACAGAAATATATTACTATTGTACAGTAGAATGTCAAGTCAAGTCAAGTCACTATTATTTATATAGCGCTTTAAACAAAATACATTGCGTCAAAGCAACTGAAAAACATTCATTAGGAAAACAGTGTGTCAATAATGCAAAATGATAGTTAAAGGCAGTTCATCATTGAATTCAGTGATGTCATCTCTGTTCAGTTAAATAGTGTCTGTGCATTTATTTGCAATCAAGTCAACGATATCGCTGTAGATGAAGTTGTCCCAACTAAGCAAGCCAGAGGCGACAGCGGCAAGGAACCGAAACTCCATCGGTGACAGAATGGAGAAAAAAACCTTGGGAGAAACCAGGCTCAGTTGGGGGGGCAGTTCTCCTCTGACCAGACGAAACCAGTAGTTCAATTCCAGGCTGCAGCAAAGTCAGATTGTGCAGAAGAATCATCTGTTTCCTGTGGTCTTGTCCTGGTGGTCCTCTGAGACAAGGTCTTTACAGGGGATCTGTATCTGGGGCTCTAGTTGTCCTGGTCTCCGCTGTCTTTCAGGGCAATAGAGGTCCTTTCTAGGTGCTGATCCACCATCTGGTCTGGATACGTACTGGATCCGGGTGACTGCAGTGACCCTCTGATCTGGATACAGACTGGATCTGGTGGCTACGGTGACCTCGGAATAAGAGAGAAACAGACAAATATTAGCGTAGATGCCATTCTTCTAATGATGTAGCAAGTACATAGGGTGTTATGGGAAGTGTTTCCGGTTCCGGTTTACCTAATTAATGCAGCCTAAAAATCCTTTAACGGATTTGGATATTAAAAGGATATTAGTATGTTATGTGTAAGCCAGGTTAAAGAGATGGGTCTTTAATCTAGATTTAAACTGCAAGAGTGTGTCTGAGTCGACTAGAGCTGAGTATCATCAGCATAACAGTGAAAGCTAACACCATGTTTCCTGATGATATCTCCCAAGGGTAACATATAAAGCGTGAAAAGTAGCGGCCCTAGTACTGAGCCTTGAGGTACTCCATACTGCACTTGTGATCGATATGATACATCTTCATTCACTGCTACGAACTGATGGCGGTCATATAAGTACGATTTAAACCATGCTAATGCACTTCCACTGATGCCAACAAAGTGTTCAAGTCTATGCAAAAGAATGTTGTGGTCAATTGTGTCAAACACAGCACTAAGATCCAACAAAACTAATAGAGAGATACATCCAAGATCAGATGATAAGAGCAGATCATTTGTAACTCTAAGAAGAGCAGTCTCAGTACTATGATACAGTCTAAATCCTGACTGGAAATCCTCACATATACCATTTTTCTCTAAGAAGGAATATAATTGTGAGGATACCACCTTTTCTAATATCTTGGACAGAAAAGGGAGATTCGAGATTGGTCTATAATTAACTAGTTCTTTGGGGTCAAGTTGTGGTTTTTTGATGAGAGGCTTAATAACAGCTAGTTTGAAGGTTTTGGGGACATATCCTAATGACAATGAGGAATTAATAATAGTCAGAAGAGGATCTATGACTTCTGGAAGCACCTCTTTTAGGAGCTTAGATGGTATAGGGTCTAACATACATGTTGTTGGTTTAGATGATTTAACAAGTTTATACAATTCTTCCTCTCCTATAGTAGAGAATGAGTGGAACTGTTCCTCAGGGGGTCTATAGTGCACTGTCTGATGTGATACTGTAGTTGACGGCTGAATGGTTGCAATTTTATCTCTAATAGTATCGATTTTAGAAGTAAAGTGGTTCATGAAGTCATTACTGCTGTGGTGTTGGGAAATGTCAACACTTGTTGAGGCTTTATTTTTCGTTAATTTAGCCACTGCATTGACTAAATACCTGGGGTTATGTTTGTTTTCTTCTAAAAGAGAAGAAAAGTAATCGGATCTAGCAGTTTTTAATGCTTTTCTGTAGGATAGGTTACTTTCCCGCCAAGCAATACGAAATACCTCTAGTTTGGTTTTCCTCCAGCTGCGCTCCATTTTTCGTGCTGCTCTCTTTAGGGTGCGAGTATGCTCATTATACCATGGTGTCAAATTTTTTTACTTAACCTTCCTTAAGCGTAAAGGAGCAACTTTATTTAAAGTGCTAAAAAAGAGAGAGTCCATAGTTTCTATTACATCATCAAGTTGTTCTGAGGTTTTGGATATGCTAAGGAATTTGGATACATCAGGAAGATAACTTAAAAAGCAGTCTTTTGTGGTAGACGTGATGGTTCTTCCATACTTGTAACAAGAAGTAGAATTTACAATTTTGGCTATATGAAGTTTGCACAGAACTAAATAATGATCTGAGATATCATCACTTGGCTGAATAATTTCAACACTATCAACATCAATTCCATGTGACAGTATTAAATCTAGAGTATGATTTCGACAATGAGTAGGTCCTGAAACATGTTGTCTAACCCCAATAGAGTTCAGAATGTCTATAAATGCTGATCCCAATGCATCTTTTCATTATCAACATGGATATTAAAATCACCAACTATTAAAACTTTATCTGCAGCCAGAACTGACTCGGATGTAAAATCACCCAACTCTTTAATAAAGTCTGTATGGTGCCCTGGTGGCCTGTATACAGTAGCCAGTACAAACATAACAGGGGATTTATCATTAACATTTGTTTCTCTGGATAATGTTATATGAAGCACCATTACTTCAAACAAGTTATACTTGAAGCCTGCCCTCTGAGAAATCCTGAAAATGTTGTTATAAATTGAAGCAACACCTCCACCTTTGCCTTTTAGACACGGCTCATGTTTATAACAGTAATCTTGTAATCATTTAAAATAATGTAATCATCAGGTTTTAGCCAGGTTTCTGTCAAACAGGGTACATCTATATTATGATCAGTGATCATATTATTTACAAAAAGTGTTTTCGTAGAAAGGGATCTGATATTCAATAAGCCAAGCTTTATCATTTGTTTATCAATATTGCTTCTGTTTTTTATTTGTTGAACCTCAATTAAATTGTTAATCTTAACTTGGTTTGGATGTTTTTTGTATTTTCTAGTTCGGGGAACAGACACAGTCTCTATAGTGTGATATCTAGGTGAAAGAGTCTCTATGTGCTGAGAATTAGCTGACCTCTGTGACATGAGGCAGCTAGCAGACGGTTGGTTTAGCCAGTCTGTCTGCTTCCTGACCTGGGCCCCAGTTAGTCAAGTATAAACTCTAAGACTATTTGCCATATTTCTAGAGAGAAGAGTGGTGCCACCCCAGGAGGGATGAAGACCATCTCTTTTCAACAGGTCAGGTCTGCCCCAAAAGCTCGTCCAATTATCTATGAAACCTATGTTATTCTGTGAGCACCACTTAGACATCCAGCCATTGAGTGATGACAATCTGCTATGCATCTCATCACCACGGCAAGCAGGGAGGGGACCAGAACAAATTACAGTGTCTGACATCGTGCTTGCAAGTTCACACACCTCTTTAATATTATTTTTAGTGATCTCCGACTGGCGAAGTCGAACATCATTAGCGCCGGCATGAATAACAATCTTACTGTATTTACGTTTGGTATTAGCCAGCACTTTTAAATTTGCCAAGATGTCAGGCGCTCTGGCTCCCGGTAAACATTTTAAAAGATTCAATTCTTAATTTTTATCACTAAAGGGTACATGTGTACACACACTAACAACATCTAAAACAACATGTTAAAGTGAGTTTAGCATCTGAAGACCCATTTAATGTTTTTTGCCTTTATTTGATTACCACTATTTTTGGTAATGAAGTTAGGTAATAGAAAGTTGCATTGAATATGTATTAAATTACAAATACAGAAACATTAAAACAGACAACACGGAATATCTAAACAAATAAAACATTTCATACGACCATATTATTATAAACATTGCAATAAAATATAAATTCTTTAGACAAAATTACAATTTAGTCAAACCAGTAAAAGGGAATCCAGATAATTGAACATGTAAAACAATGAATTAGAATGAGAACAATAAAAAATAAAACAGTTTTCATAGGGCCCTAAAAATATAATTATTATTAAACTTTTAATAAACTGTTTTTAAAATGTTAACGTTTTATTATTTCAGTTGAATTGAACATGTTTTTTCATTGTTACAATTTAATTTTGTTGGGGTGGGTGGTGGGGGATTTATTTTTTAACAAAACAGGAGTGCATTTCTTTTTGACAAAATGTTTTTTCTTCTTGCAAAATAATATATGTTAATAATAATTCTATCTTTCAGGAAAGGATCACTAGTTATTTCCAGACAGTACTGGTACCCCGTTTTGGAAATAGGTAACAAATCAATATTTAAAAAAAAATTCTAGTTACTTAAACATATTAAATATGTCTATATGTTTTTTCTATGCATGCATTTTTTTTTCAGCCATTAAAAAAAAAAACACATCCCCTGCAATTACCCCAGCCACAACACCAACAGAGTCGTTCAGCTCATCACCAGCAACAACTATCTTACCCTCTTCATCTTTCCCAACAACTGCACAAACAACCACTTCAGGGTCATCAACAACCAAAACAACAATGTCTACAGTTTCACTAGAGCCCCTAAAAACCAGCATTCAAGCACATATCAGCAAACAGAAGACCACTCAAAGTGAATTCTCAGAAACCACAACAGAGCTTCCAACTTCAGCACTGCCAGAAACAATCACTACTCCAACTACAATCTTACCAATTACCAACTCAAGACAACAAACAGCCATCACACATATTATAACTTCAACAGTGCTACCAAAAACTACCCCTTCAAACAATATACCATTCGAAATTTCAACATCAGAGGGTGCTACAACCAGTATGCAAACAGCAACTGTAACGAATGGCTCAAATGCACCAAAGGTAACAACTGCCATTTCATCTGCAAATCTGCCTGCTACATCAGGTGCAGGAGTTAGTTTTGAAAGTACAACAGCTGGAAGAACATCCACAACTGCATCACCGGTATCAGATACTATTTTGTGGTCTACAGTTGCACCTGGAACAACAACGGCAGCAACTACAATTTTAATACCCCAAACAGGTTTGACAAAATATGTTACAAACCATTCAAAGGATTAGGAATTTTATAGATTTTTAAATGTTTTTGAAAGAAGTCTCCTACGCTCTGCTGCATTAAATTTTATTTAAAAAAAAAAAAATTATTTTTTATATTTTTATAAAAATATATATATACTTTTTTATTTCAATATATTATTAAAATCAATGTTGTGTTTGAATGTAATTCCTTCACCACTAGTGGGAACCAGGGACGGAGTAAAAATGTACTCCGTCCCTGTAAAAAATGCCCTGGATTATCTCCCAAATAGGCCCACCACAACTACAAACAGTTGCTACTATCTCACAATATTACAGCAATCCTGTTGCATTTCTGGCAAATAACATCACAAAACCCATGGTGACCCTGCAGACTAAAACAATAGAAACCATCACAGAAATTATAATGATTTCCAATACAAATACCATCACCTTTTAACCAGTAAAATCATTAAATAATGGTTTCCTGTAGTGTCTTTTTGGACATATTACATTAGGATTTAGTGGTTTTATCAAAAGCCACCATTAGAAGGTGACCAATTAGCCTACCAGTAGAGACCAACATGCACCATTACAGTTTCCATTAAAACCAATACAGTTTTCATTATAACCAGTAAAACCATTACAAATTGTTGTGATGGTTTCTTTTTTTTCAGCAGTTGATTAAAATAAAAATCAAATGCAAATGCAGAATGCTTAATGTAGAATATGACGGTGATAAACATAAACTTAGAATCTAGAATCCTGAAACATCAGAATTCTTAAATTTGAGTATTTATATGTCTGCCTTCAACGTCACTTAATCTTACACTTTTTTTTTTACTTCTCCAGAATGTCCAGATGGCCAGTCTGCCGCTGGTGGCAACAAAAAGGGTCATTAAAATAAAGTAGATGTTTTTTTGCTTTGTTTGTTTTTTCCAGGTTTACATTGATCAGCAAGCATAAACAGAAGCTCAACCATACTTTTGATGCGCAGGGATAAATGGTTCCTCTTCAGGAACTCGAGCTGCATCTGAGAACGCTTTGGGGAACACCTTCAGTGTGACGCGCTCTGAAACACGTGTGTAATCAGTGCAATGGATGGGCGAGACGTCATAGGTGGTTGACGTCAGAGACCAGGAAGCTTAAAAGCATGTACGGCGAAGCCAGCATTTAGACTTCTGTTTTCAGCAAGTGTTCTGTGCTGTGTGTGTACTGTTACAATATTTGTTTGTGAGACTTGGTGTTGTTCCATTGGGCAGTTCATGGCAGCTATGGTGGCAGCGGAGAGACATTTGTGGCTGACCCTGTCCGATATGAGGGACAAAGACAGGGTCTGCCTCATGGACACGCCGCTTGTGTCCTCGGACATGTTCGGCGATGCCATTAATTCTGTCAACGACAGGTACCAGGAGGCTCACAAGCAGGCGGCAGGGTTCAGCAGTTCCTCCCGTGTCGCTTTCAAATTCCGGATGCTGCCGGGCGTGGGCAGCCTCCACCGAGTATCAGCTCCTCATAGCAGATGGAGGTTCAGCATTGAAACGTCATTCTTGCCCATATGAAAGAGCTGGGGTTCAGCCTAAACTCCAAGAAAAGTGTGCTTTCTCCATTACAGAGGACCACTTATCTAGGCGTGGGGTGAGATTTGACCATGATGCAGGCACGTATGTCGCCTGCTTGGATCAAGTCGATCCTCACTGTGGTCACGAGAGTGAGAGAAGGCAGGTCACTCACTGTCAAGCAGTTTCAAAAACTGCTGGGTCTGGATGCAGCTGCATCCAACTTGATACCTCTTGGCCTGCTGTACATGAGAACCCTACAGTGGTTGCTCAAGACCAAGGGGTTCTCCCCGACCTTAATCACGCAGTGCTGCCTACTTGCCTTGAACATGTGGAGGAAGCCTTGGTTCTTGTCTCAGGGCCCGGTGCTGAAAGCTCCTTGTCAGTCGGTGGATAGTAGAAGCAATTTCTATAGCTTATGAGTCCTCTGGCCTCCCCTCTTCCCTGGGGGTCAAGACTCACTCTACTAGAGGTGTAGCAGCCTCTAAGGCCTTCTTAGCGGGTGTCTCTATGCGGGACATCTGCAATGCTGCGGGTTGGTACACGCCCCTAACCTTTGTTAGGTTCTACAGACTAGATATGCGAGCCACTCCTGTTCTCTTGCCCTAGCTGTGAAGTCTCCCACACTAGGCAGAGATTTGTAAGTCTGGCTGCATAGGCATTCTCATTCCCCAAAGTGTTCAGCAGTTCCTCCTGTGTCGCTCTTTAATTCCGGATGCTGCCGGGCGTGGGCAGCCTCCACCGAGTATCAGCTCCTCATAGAGGGAGGCACAAAAACAGAGCATCGCCTCACATGCTCCCCAATCTAAGGGTACCATGGGTCGGGGGCCTCTAAGTCTAAGCCGGATCTGCAGACCGTCCTTAAGGTTCTTCTGTCCTTCTTCG
Source organism: Carassius carassius (assembly GCF_963082965.1). Taxonomy (NCBI): domain Eukaryota; kingdom Metazoa; phylum Chordata; class Actinopteri; order Cypriniformes; family Cyprinidae; genus Carassius; species Carassius carassius. The sequence continues at coordinate 31,497,814 of NC_081760.1, forward strand.
GCCAAAAAGCCCTGACACTACTAGCCCAGGGCTTATGAGGGCAGTCCCCTCTGGCGTGCAGCGGGTTACACCGCACAGTGTCCGTCTCACCTCAGTGCCCTTAGAAGATCGTTCTGCCTACCCTGCCAGAGTTACAGGGTGCAGTTACTGCCTGGAAATGTAGCAGTGCTGAGAGGGACTGATTCCCTTAGTAGACCATTTAGCAGCATGGAAACTACTGCCAAATGTGTCTCAATGGGTTCTGCACACTGTAAAAAGATGCTACAGTTCTCCCCCGCCTCGGTTCAAAGGGGTTGCTCCCATGCTGGTGGGTCCTGAGCAGGCTCTGGTTATGGAACAGGAAGTGCACACTCTCCTGAGGAAGGAGGCCATCGAGGTGGTCCCTCCTCACGACAGAGAGTCCGGGTTCTACAGCCGGTACTTGCATAGTTCCAAAGAAGTATGAAGGGTAGCGTCCCATTTTAGATATGCATCTATTGAACCATTCAGTCAAGCAACTGAAGTTCAGAATGCTCACTCTCAAACAGGTTGTGTCTCAGATCATGTCTGAGGACTGGTTTGTCACGATCGATCTAAAAGACACATACTTTCATGACTCCATCCTTCCCCAACACAGGAAGTTATTGAGGTTTGCTTTCGGGGGCGAAGCATACCTATATCAAGTACTTCCCTTCGGCCTTGCACTCTCACCCCACACTTTCACGTGTGTGGATGCAGCCCTGGCTCCACTCCGAATCCAGGGCATCCACATACTAAACTATATCTACGATTGGTTGATTTAAGCTCAGTCAGAGCAGATGGAGGTTCAGCATTGAGACGTCATTCTTGCCCATATGAAAGAGCTGGGGTTCAGCCTAAACTCCAAGAAAAGTGTGCTTTCTCCATTACAGAGGACCACTTATCTAGGCGTGGTGTGAGATTTGACCATGATGCAGGCACGTATGTCACCTGCTTGGATCAAGTCGATCCTCACTGTGGTCACGAGAGTGAGAGAAGGCAGGTCACTCACTGTCAAGCAGTTTCAAAAACTGCTGGGTCTGGATGCAGCTGCATCCAACTTGATACCTCTTGGCCTGCTGTACATGAGAACCCTACAGTGGTGGCTCAAGGCCAAGGAGTTCTCCCCGACCTTAATCACGCAGTGCTGCCTACTTGCCTTGAACATGTGGAGGAAGCCTTGGTTCTTGTCTCAGGGCCCGGTGCTGAAAGCTCCTTGTCAGTCGGTGGATAGTAGAAGCAATTTCTATAGCTTATGAGTCCTCTGGCCTCCCCTCTTCCCTGGGGGTCAAGACTTACTCTACTAGAGGTGTGGCAGCCTCTAAGGCCTTCTTAGCGGGTGTCTCTATGCGGGACATCTGCGATGCTGCGGGTTGGTCCACGCCCCTAACCTTTGTTAGGTTCTACAGACTAGATATGCGAGCCACTCCTGTTCTCTCGCCCTAGCTGTGAAGTCTCCCACACTAGGCAGAGATTTGTAAGTCTGGCTGCATAGGCATTCTCATTTCCCAAAGTGTTCTGCGATGCAGCTCGAGTTCCTGAAGAGGAACGTCTCAAGTTACATATGTAACCATGGTTCCATGAGGGAACGAGACGCTGGGTCGCAGTGCCATACTTCTGGCATCTCCCGGTGCTTGCTTCATGCCTTGAGGCTAAATGCTGGCTTCGGCGCATGAGCTTTTAAGCTTCCTGGTCTCTGACATCACCCGCCCATCCAATGGACTGATTACACACATGATTCAGAGCGGGTCACACTGGAGGCATTCCCCAAAGCGTTCTCCGATGCAGCGTCTCATTCCCTCAGGGAACTATGGTTTTGTGGAAAGTCATGGCCTAGTGGTTAGAGAGTTTGACTCCTAACCCTAGGGTTGTGGGTTCGAGTCTCAGGCCGGCAATACCACGACTTAGGTGCCCTTGAGCGAGGCACTGAACCCCCAACTGCTCCCCGGGCGCCACAGCATAAATGACTGCCCACTGCTCCGGGTGTGTAATCACGGTGTGTGTGTGTTCACTGCTGTGTGTGTGCACGTTAGATTTGTTAAATGCAGAGCACAAATTCTGAGTATGGGTTATGGAAGTAAAATAATGACTTATGTCTTTGAAACAAAAAAGCATGCTGAAAGTGAAGTGAAAAATAAGTGAAATAATAAGTGAGTGAAGTGACATTCAGCCAAGTATGGTGACCCATACTCAGAATTTGTGCTCTGCATTTAACCCATCCGAAATGCACACACACAGAGCAGTGAACACACACACACACTGTGAGCACACACCCGGAGCAGTGGGCAGCCATTTATGCTGCGGCGCCCGGGGAGCAGTTGGGGGTTCGATGCCTTGCTCAAGGGCACCTAAGTCGTGGTATTGAAGGTGGAGAGAGAACTGTACATGCACTCCCCCCACCCACAATTCCTGCCGGCCCGGGACTCGAACTCACAACCTTTCGATTGGGAGTCCGACTCTCTAACCATTAGGCCACGACTTCCCACTATCTGAAAATAGCACTATCTGAAAAAATAATGCATTGAATTAACAGTACTTGCATTTTAATGCCTTGTATTTCCAGCGCTTGCATCTTTAGGTCCTGAAATTTAATATAGTTGTTCGTTTAAGCTGTGAATATTTCAATTAAAAATATTTCACACACTTTTTCATAATTAAAAAATCAATAATTCATATTCACGTTCCAGAATTCACTTCCAAAATATTAAATCAGTTAAAAAATACGATATAATATTCGACAGACAAATTTCGGTCCATTTTATTTCACTTTCCAAATTCGCTTCCACAAATTCAGTGGTTAAAATTTGGCAGATAATTCGCCCTTTCACATCCGGGAGCTGCAGGAATAGCAGTAGAGCACAGAGGCATGATCTCCAACTGCTGTCAGTCGCTCCCCAGCAGGTGGTGCAAGCGGCTGTTATATAAGGCCAAAGCAACAGGTGGATTAAGTAATACAGTTACAAAAACTGATCTGCAGAAATTAAGCAAGCGCTAGGTAGAAGTTTTGATTATCGGGGCATGTGGAAAAGCTGATTGTGCGTATGTTTATTTCAACCTCTTTGCTGTTACCAAGTAAGCAGCATTCAAAGGAGATTATAATGGTGTTTTACCCAACGCTGAATTACAGAACTAACATTACATTTAAGGAAGACACATATTGCTTTCGGTTGTTTAGTTTCCGTAACTTTGTGTCATGGCTTTTGCGTGCTGAGCTGTAATACTGGGGATCCCCTCACGTCACACTCCAGGATTCCCCAATGACGAGTAATGCTTCTCAGTCAAATAATACTGTTTACAAATAATAAATTTGCCTGTCGAATATTATACATCGTATTTTTTTAACCGATTTAATATTTTGGAAGTGAATTCTGGAACGTGAATATGAATTATTGATTTTTTTAATTATGAAAAGGTGTGTGAAATATTTTCAATTGAAATATTCACAGCTTAAATGAACAACTATATAAAATTTCAGGACCTAACAATGCAAGCCCTGGAAATACAAGGCATTAAAATGCAAGTACTGTTAATGCAATGCATTATTTTTCAGTTAGTGCTATTCAGCATGCTTTTTTGTTTCAAAGACATAAGTCATTATTTTACTTCCATAATGGGTCACCATACTTGGCTGTATGTCACGTCACTTACATACGTAACCTAAGATGTTTTTGTGGAAACTCAAATGTGCCACGTAACACACAAGAATGAATCTTATTGGTTCTCATGTCAAGCAATCATGCTTGAGCTTCTGTTTGCCGTAACTGATGTGTGCACTGATTAATGTTTATATGTTAATAAAAGCCTAAATTAAATCTGTTCATCATATAAAGTGTTAAAGTCTCTTCCAACAATTCGGACTAAACCTCTCAATTTATAGGGATTAGTTTTACAATCTCTTAACTGAAAATTCAAAGTGGTAGTTGCAGAGACTGTCAATGGAGCGACAGAAATCTCTCATATTCCATGAGAAATATCTTCATTTGTGTTCCAAAGACATGAGAGTGATTTTTGGGTGAACTATCCCTTTGCGAGGGCTGGCCCTTTTGTCATTTTTTAAACAGGACCATTAACAATGAATATACATGGTGATGGAAAACAACAGCAAGCAAAATAATCAAGCAAAGTAAAATTTAAAAGAACATTGATAGAGGAACATTTTAAGAAGCAAAAAAAGAAAGAAAGAAAACAGTTGACAAAACGGTTGATAACAGATTGCTACTGATATTGTTATACTAAAAGATTTTAATGTTATTACTGTACACTAACTTGATGCTCATTTGCTATACCTATAGGTGTCGAGACAACACTTCTGCCTACACAGACAGTAGCTACAACAGAGGCAGTGACAAGCAATGCAGTACAATCTGCGATAACAAAGTCATCACCACCTCAAGTCACAACAGAATCTTTAACAACCAAAACTGTGTCAATAATACCAAATGAAACAACAGTCTCTGCATCAGAAACAGCACCACCAACAACAACAATAACAACTGAGGTTTCATCTACTGTATTAGTTTCTGTGACAGTAGATACTGTGACAACAACAACAACAGGTCTAGCAGAGTCTGCTACTGAGACCAAAGCTTCAACCTTTGTACCAGTGACATCAGCATTGCCAGTAACAGCACTGGGCTCAACCACAGCAGCAACTGTTACCAATGAACGAGAATCTACCAAGAATACACTAGCTGAGGGTTCATCTACCTTGTTACATTCTGTGGCAGTAGATACAATCACAACATTGACAACAAGCTTAGCAGAGTCTGCTACTGCACCCAAAACTTCAACCTTGGAATCAGAGACATCTCAAGTCACAGGAGAATCGTCATCAGTCCAAAAGGAAACTACAACATTAATGTCAGTGAAGCCAGTAACAGTGGCTCATACCTCAGAAGTCTCCACCACTGTTGGAAGAGTGACACAAGAACCTACAACACATGCTGACAATGGTTCTTCATCAGCAGGAATAACTACATTGAGAGCATCTGGTACAACAGAATCAACATTTGCTTCAACTACAGCAGTACTAAAAACAGAGGGATCATCACCTTTTCCTGAGACAGGTGAAGTAAAGACAACAACTGCAAGAACATCCGGAACTACAGAATCATCTGCAGAAGCTCCAACATTGTTGGTACGAACAACAAGTGCAACTACTGCAACATCAGCAGGAGTGACATCAGCATTGCCAGCAACTGCACTGGGCTCAACCACAGCAGCAACTGTTAGCAATTTACCAGAGTCAAGCAAGAATACACTAGCTAAGGGTTCATCTACTATGTTACATTCTGTGGCAGTAGATACAGTCACAACAACAACAAAAACAAGCTTAACAGAGTCTGCTACTGCACCCAAAGCTTCAACCTTGGTACCAGAGACATCTCAAGTCACAGGAGAATCGTCATCAGTCCAAAAGGAAACTACAACATTAATGTCAGTGAAGCCAGTAACATTGGCACTTACCTCAGAGGTGTTCACCACTTTTGAAAGAGTAACAAAAGAACCTACAACACATGCTGACAATGGTTCTTCATCAGCAGGAATAACTACATTGAGAGCATCTGGTACAACAGAATCAACATTTGCTTCAACTACAGCAGTACTAAAAACAGAGGGATCATCACCTTTTCCTGAGACAGGTGAAGTAAAGACAACAACTGCAAGAACATCCGGAACTACAGAATCATCTGCAGAAGCTCCAACATTGTTGGTACGAACAACAAGTGCAACTACTGCAACATCAGCAGGAGTGACATCAGCATTGACAGCAACTGCACTGGGCTCAACCACAGCAGCAAATGTTAGCAATGTACCAGAATCAACCAGGAATAAATTAGCTGAGGGTTCATCTACTATGTTACATTCTGTGGCAGTGGATACAGTCACAACAACATCGACAACAAGCTTAACAGAGTCTGCTACTGCACGCAAAGCTTCAACCTTGGTATCAGAGACATCTCAAGTCACAGGAGAATCGTCATCAGTCCAAAAGGAAACTACAACATTAATGTCAGTGAAGCCAGTAACAGTGCCACATACTTCAGAGGTGTTCACCACTGTTGAAAGAGTGACAAAAGAACCTACAACACATGCTGACAATGGTTCTTCATCAGCAGGAATAACTAAATTGAGAGCATCTGGAACAACAGAAGCAACATTTGCTTCAACTACAGCAGTACTAAAGACAGAGGGATCATCACCTTTACCTGAGACAGGTGAAGTAAAGACAACAACTGCAAGATCATCCAGAACTACAGAATCATCTGCAGAAGCCCCAACATTGTTGGTACGAACAACAAGTGCAACTACTGCAACATCAGCAGGAGTGACAGCAGCATTGACAGCAACTGCACTGGGCTCAACCACAGCAGCAAATGTTAGCAATGTACCAGAATCAACCAGGAATACATTAGCTGAGGGTTCATCTACTATGTTACATTCTGTGGCAGTGGATACAGTCACAACAACATCGACAACAAGCTTAACAGAGTCTGCTACTGCACCCAAAGCTTCAACCTTGGTACCAGAGACATCTCAAGTCACAATAGAATCATCATCAGCCCAAAAGGAAACTACATTAATGTCAGTGAAGCCAGTAACAGTGGCTCATACCTCAGAAGTCTCCCCCACTGTTGAAAAAGTGACACAAGAACTTACAACACATGCTGACAATGGTTCTTCATCAGCAGGAATAACTACATTGAGAGCATCTGGTACAACAGAATCAACATTTGCTTCAACTACAGCAGTACTAAAAACAGAGGGATCATCACCTTTACCTGAGACAGGTGAAGTAAACACAACAACTGCAAAAACATCCGGAACTACAGAATCATCTGCAGAAGCTCCAACATTGTTGGTACGAACAACAAGTGCAACTACTGCAACATCAGCAGGAGTGACATCAGCATTGCCAGCAACTGCACTGGGCTCAACCACAGCAGCAACTGTTAGCAATTTAGCAGAATCAACTAAGAATACATTAGCTAAGGGTTCATCTACTATGTTACATTCTGTGGCAGTAGATACAGTCACAACAACATCGAAAACAAGCTCAACAGAGTCTGCTACTGCACCCAAAGCTTCAACCTTGGTACAAGAGACATCTCAAGTCACAGGAGAATCGTCATCAGTCCAAAAGGAAACTACAACATTAATGTCAGTGAAGCCAGTAACAGTGGCACTTACCTCAGAGGTGTTCACCACTGTTGAAAGAGTGACAAAAGAACCTACAACACATGCTGACAATGGTTCTTCATCAGCAGGAATAACTACATTGAGAGCATCTGGTACAACAGAATCAACATTTGCTTCAACTACAGCAGTACTAAAAACAGAGGGATCATCACCTTTACCTGAGATTGGTGAAGTAAAGACAACAACTGCAAGAACATCCGAAACTACAGAATCATCTGCAGAAGCCCCAACATTGTTGGTACGAACAACAAGTGCAACAACTGCAACATCAGCAGGAGTGACATCAGCATTGAAAGCAACTGCTCTGGGCTCAACCACAGCAGCAAATGTTAGAAATTTACCAGAATCAACCAAGAATACATTAGCTGAGGGTTCATCTACTGTGTTACATTCTGTGACAGTATATACAATCACAACAACATTGACAACAAGCTTAACAGAGTCTGCTACTGCAACCAAAGCTTCAACCTTGGTACCAGAGACATCTCAAGTCACAACAGAATCATCATCAGCCCAAAAGGAAACTACAACATTAATGTCAGTGAAGCCAGTAACAGTGGCTCATACCTCAGAAGTCTCCACCACTGTTGAAAAAGTGACACACGAACCTACAACACATGCTGACAATGGTTCTTCATCAGCAGGAATAACTACATTGAGAGCATCTGGTACAACAGACTCAACATTTGCTTCAACTACAGCAGTACTAAAAACAGAGGGATCATCACCTTTTCCTGAGACAGGTGATGTAAAGACAACAACTGCAAGATCATCCGGAACTACAAAATCATCTGCAGAAGCTCCAACATTGTTGGTACGAACAACAAGTGCAACTACTGCAACATCAGCAGGAGTGACATCAGCATTGACAGCAACTGCACTGGGCTCAACCACAGCAGCAACTGTTAGCAATTTACCAGAATCAACCAAGAATACACTATCTAAGGGTTCATCTACTATGTTACATTCTGTGGCAGTAGATACAGTCACAACAACATCGAAAACAAGCTTAACAGAGTCTGCTACTGCACCCAAAGCTTCAACCTTGGTATCAGAGACATCTCAAGTCACAGGAGAATCGTCTTCAGTTCAAAAGGAAACTACAACATTAATGTCAGTGAAGCCAGTAACAGTGGCTCATACCTCAGAAGACTCCACCACTGTTGAAAAAGTGACACAAGAACCTACAACACATGCTGACAATGGTCCTTCATCAGCAGGAATAACTACATTGAGAGCATCTGGTACAACAGAATCAACATCTGCTTCAACTACAGCAGTACTAAAAACAGAGGGATCATCAACTTTAACTGAGACTGGTGAAGTAAAGACATCAAATGCAAGAACATCTGGAACTACAGAATCATCTGCAGAAGCACCAACATTGTTGGTACGAACAACAAGTGCAACTACTGCAACATCAGCAGGAGTGACATCAGCATTGCCAGCAACTACAGCCAGGACAACCACAGCAACAATAACTACAACTGGAGATGTAGTGACAACAAAAACAGTTCTAGCAGAGTCTTCTACTGCACCCAAAGCTTCAACCTTGGTTTCAGTGTCATCAGTATTGCCAGCAACTGCATCAGAGACAAAAACAGCAGCTAATGTTAGCGGTGAACCAGAATCAACCAAGAATACATCAGCTGAGGTTTCACCAACTGTATTACATTCTACACCAACAACAAGGAAGCCAGTAACAATGTCTCATACCTCAGCGGTCTCCACCACTGTCAAAACTGGTTCTTTATCAACAGGACATACTACATTGAACAAATCTGGTACCACCGATTTAAGAATTGCACTGACGACAGTAGCAACAGAGGCCACAAACACTGATCCTCCTACCATTGACGAGGGAAGCATACACTTAAGATTCAGTTTAAATCAAACTTTCAGAGAAATATATAACAACCGATCATCCCCTGAATTCATTGCATTAGCAACACATGTGGTAACTGTGGTAAGTCTAACTTGGTTTACAAACATAAATGCTATTTACTTTTAAAAGGATATTTATCAAATCAGCTGGTACATCATGGTTACTTACAGTAACACAAAATTCATTTAAATAATTCACCATTTCATAACAACATTTCTGCAGATACAGTGAAATTTATAAGCATTAAGAAAAGTTTACTTTCATCGCACTACTGTAAAAAGATCTAGAAGAAAGGCACTAGAAAATGAAAGTTCAAATACCGAAGAATTGAATGTGAACACACAATACAATTTACTGCTAATTACTCTTCAGTAAAAATAAATTCAGCATCCTCTGCCAAATTGCATAACAGTATAGTAGTTACGTTATTTGCTATACTATAGCATTATCTAATAGTCAATCAATACCTAATACATAATAGTCAAGAAATATAAATATCTAATAGTCTACTGTTAAAAGACTTTCTCTACACTTATGAGAAATGGTTCTAAACAGTACCAGAAAAGGGTTCTTCAACGTAAAAATAGCAGAACCCTTTTTGGTGCTAAATAAAACCCGTTTTATGAGTTCCATAGAGAACGTCTTGGTTACGTATGTAACCCTCGTTCCCTGAAGGAGGGAACGGAGACGTTACGAATGGGATCACCTTTGAGTGGTACAAAACGAGCCAATGGTACATAAAGTACCTTGGTCTGCGGAATTTGCATCGCGAGCTCCGCCACGCAGAGCGGGTGTATAAGGAGCAACGCGAGCAACTCGCATTCAAGTCTTCGCTGAGGAGCCAAGCCAGTGACCCGGCTGTTCAGCGGAACAGCGATGTGGCAAGGGGACGTAATGTCTCCGTTCCCTCCTTCAGGGACCGAGGGTTACATACGTAACCAAGACGTTCCCTTTCAGTCGGTCACGTTCGACGTTACGAATGGGGTCCCTTACAAAATGCCACATGGCAGACACATGGTCTTCCAGCGACCCGTGTGAGTGATAGCACCCTGTCGTGAGGCCAGCACGAGTGAGGGCCTATAGCTCACACAGAATACACTGGGTAGCATATTCCAGCTGGACATATGCTAGCAGGCTGCCTGCCCGTGGGAGGACTTACAGAAGGCAGGTATCTACCAAGGTGGTGATACATAAGAACTCTGAGGTACCCAGCCCGCAGGGTGGAAGTTTCAACGACAGAGCTGGCAAGGGGCTTGCCAAGGGAAAGACACATGCTGCGGAGAGACTTACTGTGGACATACACACGTGGGATTACCCAGAAGGGGAATCAGGACACATGGAGGCACCTAGTCCCACACATGGCTGACCAAAGGGCATGTACACAAGTGTAGGACATCAACAATGCTGGAGGAACCCAGGGTTCTGACTGAGGAACTCACCTGAAGGGAATAGCGCACGCATCCAGTCCGCGGAGTGGAATGGGGCAGCAAGCGGATTGACACCGAGCAGTTCCTTACTGGCCCGAAGGGGCGAGTACCCGGGAGGACACGGGCTCTACACGGAGATTATAAAACCTTGCGAATGTGTTAGGTGTCGCCCAGCCCGCAGCTCTACAGATGTCTGCTATCGAGGCGCCATGCGCCAGCGCCCAGGAGGAAGCTACGCTCCTAGTTGAGTGAGCTCTCACCCCTAGGGGGCATGGCAGGTCTTGAGCCTGATAACCCAGGACAATGGCATCCACTATCCATTGGGATAACCTCTGCTTGGAGACAGCCTTTACCTTCTGCTGGCCTCCGTAACAGACAAAGAGCTGGTCTGAGGTCCTAAGGCACCGAGTTCTGTCCACGTAGGTGCGGAGCGCACGTACTGGACAGAGCAGCGCCAAGGCTGGGTCTGCCTCCTCCAGGGGCAGCGCTTGCAAGTTCACCACCTGATCCCTAAAAGGAGTGGTGGGAACTTTGGGCACATACCCAGGCTGGGGTCTCAAGATAACGTGAGAGTTAGCCGGCCCGAATTCCAGGCACGCTTCGTCAACTGAAAATGCCTGCAGGTCCCCGACCCTCTTCACCGAAGCCAAAGCCGTCAGGAGCGCAGTTTTCAAAGATAGAAATTTTAGCTCTACTGAGAGCAAGGGTTCGAAGGGAGCTCTCTGCAGTGCTGATAGAACCACTGCGAGGTCCCAAGAGGGGACTTGCTGAGGGCGAGGCAGATTGAGCCTCCTTGCTCCTTTCAGGAACCTGATGATCAGATTGTGCCTCCCAAGAGACTTACCTTCAACAGGGTCATGGTGAGCCAAAATGGCAGCCACATAGACCTTGAGGGTGGAAGGAGACAGCCTTCGTTCCAACCCCTCCTGAAGAAAGAAAAGCACTGGCCCAATCGGGCATTTCCAGGGGTCCTCACGCCGTGAAGAACACCAAGTGACGAAGAGGTTCCACTTCAAAGCATAGGCATGTCTGGTGGACATGGCTCTAGCTGAAGTGATGGTAGCTACCACCTGTGGTGGCAAGGTACCTAAACCTTGCGTGACCCGTCCAGAACCCACACATGTAGGTTCCACAGATCGGGACGTGGGTGCCAGAGGGTGCCCCATCTCTAAGAAAGAAGGTCCTTCCTCAGAGGTATTGGCCAGGGAGGGTCTGACGCGAGGAGTACAAGTTCGGGGAACCAGGTCCGGCCGGGCCAAAAAGGCGCAACCATGAGGACCTGCTCCTCGTCCTCCCTGATCTTGCACAACGTCTGTGCAAGAAGGCTCACTGGGGGAAACGCATACTTGCGCAGGCCCAGCGGCCAGCTGTGTGCCAGGGCGTCCGTGCCGAGGGTGCCCTCGGTCAGGGAGTAAAACAACTGGCAGTGGGAATTTTCTGGAGAGGCAAACAGGTCTACCTGAGCGTCTCCGAAGTGTTCCCAAATCAGCTGAACCGACTGGGGGTGGAGTCTACATTCCCTGGGGCGAGACTGCTGCCGTGAGAGCTCGTCGGCTGCACGATTGAGCCTGCCCGGAATGTGAATGGCACGAAGCGACCTCAGATGCTTGTGACTCCACAGGAGGAGATGGCGAGCGAGTTGCGACATGCGGCGGGAGCGTAGACCACCCTGACGGTTGATGTACGCTACGGTCACAGTGTTGTCTGTACGGACCAGAACGTGCTTGTCCTTCAGCAGGGCCCTGAAGCGGTGCAGAGCAAGACGTACTGCTAGCAACTCGAGGCAATTGACATGCCACTGAAGTCGGAGTCCTGTCCAGGAGCCTGATGCAGCATGTCCATTGCACATGGCACCCCAGCCCGTGGCAGAGGCATCTGTTGACACAACAACATGTCTGGACACCGGTTCTAGGGGCACGCCGGCCCGTAGAAACGAGGGGTCCAACCACGGGGTGAAGTATCGGCGGCAGGCCGGAGTAATGGTCACTCGGAGCGTGCCCTGTTGCCATGCCCATCTCGGGACTCGTCGTGAAGCCAGTGTTGAAGCGGTCTCATATGGAGTAGCCTGAGCGGTATGACCGCTGCCGCGGACGCCATATGCCCCAGGAGCCTCTGAAACAGTTTCAGTGGAACCGCTCTCTTAACCTCGAATTGTCTCAGGCAATTCAACAGTGACTGCGCGCGCTCGTTCATAAGCTGTGCGAACATGGCGACCGAGTCTATTTCCATACCGAGAAAAAAGATCCTCTGCACAGGGGAGAGCTTGCTCTTTTCCCAGTTGACCTGAAGACCCAGTCGGGCGAGGTGTCTGAGCACCAGATCCCTGTGCTCACACAACCGCTCTCGAGAGTGAGCTAGGATCAGCCAGTCGTCGAGGTAGTTGAGGATACGGACACCTTGTTCCCTGAGAGGAGCCAGGGCTCCCTCCGCGACCTTCGTAAAGACGCGGGGAGACAGGGCCAACCAGAATGGGAGAACCTTGTACTGATATGCCTGCCCCTCAAAAGCAAACCGAAGAAACGGTCTGTGTCGAGGAAGAATGGAGACATGAAAGTATGCGTCCTTCAGGTCGATCGCTGCAAACCAATCCATCGGACGAATGCATTCGAAAATGCGCTTGGGTGTTAGCATCTTGAACGGGAGTCTGTGCAGAGCTCAGTTCAAGGCACGCAAGTCCAAGATTGGCCGTAACCCACCTGTTTTCTTGGGTACTATGAAGTAAGGGCTGTAAAAGCCGGACTTCATGTCAACTGGAGGGACCGGTTCTATCGCGCCCTTTGCCAGCAGGGTCGCGACCTCCGCGCGCAAGACAGGGGCATCTTTGCCCACCATCGTTGCATGGACACCCCGAAACCTGGGGGGACGCCAGGCGAACAGAATCGCATAGCCGAGCCTGAGGGTCCGGATGAGCCAGCGGGAAGGCCTGGTGAGCTCTAGCCAGGCTCCCAGGAACCGAACCAGCGGGGCCAAGGGGACTACAGGTGTACCCACAGGGGGGCAGCGTGGTGGAGTGGACAGCCCCGGCATGGGAGGCATAGCGTCCCTTAGCGGGGGCGGAGTGCGGGCACTCGTCTGACTCCAAGTAGCAAAGAGGCCATGAGAAGGCGAAGCATTCTTGAGCCGTCTTTGCATGGAAACTGGCAAGGGGAGCGGAGAACGAGAGCGGCGAGGAAGCACGTCGCCAACTATCGTTCGTGGCCTCTTGGGACCCGGAGGTGGAGGAAACAGCTCTTTTAGTGAAGGTTTGGGTACCACCGGCCGCAGGGCCAGTGGCGGAACAAAAAGAAAACGAGAACAAAGGATTCTCCCCCGGCCCTCCTCCGGGGGAAGGAGTGGTCCTGCTACCATCTCAGGAACACTGCTTGGCCTGGCGTTTGGCAGGTTTAGGGGCAGAGACGGGTTGTGCCGCCCTTCTGCGGCCATCTCCTCGCTGCGGCCGGGGTGAAGGCTGCTGCTGTGGCCGAGCGGGAGTGGAGGAGGCCGCAGGGGGGCGCCCTCGGCGACGAGCAGGCTGAGGCGGTTGTGCCGGCAGCGGGGTGGAAGCAGCAGTGGGCCGCCGGGGCAGGATGTGTCTGATGGCCTCAGACTGCTTCTGGGCGGCAGAGAACTGCTGGGCAAAGCTCTCTACCGCGTCGCCGAAGAGGCCATCCTGGGAGACCGGGGAGTTGAGGAGCTGAGCCCGATCAGACTCCCTCATGTCTGCCAGGTTCAGCCATAGGTGGCGCTCCTGGACCCCCAAAGTGGACATCACCTGACCCAAGGAGCGCGCAGTGACCTTCGTCGCCCGGAGAGTGAGGTCGGTAGCAGTGCGCGCCTCCTGCAAAACTCCTGGGTCAGCACTGCCCTCGTGCAGCTGCCGGAGCAGCTTGGCCTGATAGACCTGAAGTGAGGACATGGCATGCAGGGCAGAAGTGGCCTGGCCCGCAGCTCTGTAAGCCTTGGCCACAAGCGTGGATGAGAACTTACAGGCCTTGGAGGGCAGCTTGGGACCACCACGCCAAGCGGAGGCGCTCTGTGGACACAGTTGCATCGCAACAGAACGCTCCACCGGGGAAATCCCAGCATACCCCTTGGCCGCCCCGCCATCGAGGGCAGTGAAGGCGGAGGAAGAACCAGAATGGTTTCGGGCAGTTAAAGGTGCCTTCCATGAACTAGTTACTTCCTGGTGTACTTCTGGGAAGAAAGGAACCAGAGGGGGGTGCTGGTGATCCGCATGAGCAGCCCCCAGGAACCAATCCTCCAACCTCGAGCGCTCGGGACAGGGTGGAGGATTCCACTCAAGCCCGATGCTCTCCGCTGCCCGGGAAAGCACGGCCGTCAGCTCGGGATCGGACTCGGACAACGCTGGCACTCCCGAAGGAGGCAACGCAGCCGAACCCTCATCTCCCGAGGATTCAAGCCCGCCTTGTGATGCGGCGATCGACATACGGTCCTCTTCGCGAGCCCTGAATGAGATGTCAGGAGCCTGAGAGGGTCCAGCAAACTCATCCGGGAACTCAACTGGCTGCGGCGTATGTGAGGGGGGTGTGGCCCGAGGAGGTTCGCTCGTCGGGGAAGCCCACACAGTAACCCTCAGATCACCCTGGCCACCAGCCGAAGTAGCCCTCTTACGAGAAGAAGAGCTAGAACGGGGTGTGGCAGAGGGGACTCTATACCTTTTAAGGTAATCGAGTCTCGATCTCAACGCCGAGATGGTCATGTCCCCGCAATGAGAACATGAGCCATCCACGAACGCAGTCTCAGCGTGCTGGAAGCCCAGACACGTGACACAGCGATCGTGACCGTCACGAGGAGCCATATATCGACCGCACACAGAAACACACGGGCGAAATGACATCTTTAAAAAGACGCAAATCGGCCCGTATCTCTTTTGTGAGAGAAATTACTCTTTTAGGGGTGTTGAAGCGCTCAGGGGAACGCGGGAGCTGTCGCAGGAAACCCAGACGAACCGCTGAATCGAGACATCACAACAACACCAGCTCTTGCTTGTAACACTCCAGTGATTGCAGCAAGCGATGTGCTCGGCTCCGAAGTGAAAGCTTGAATGCGAGTTGCTCGCGTTGCTCCTTATATACCCGCTCTGCGGGGCGGAGCTCGCGATGCAAATTCCACAGTCCAAGGTACTTTATGTACAGGGATCTAACAGCTGTGCAGCAAAGTGCACACACACAGCAGTGAACACACACACTGTGTACACACACCCGGAGCAGTTGGCAGCCATTTATGCTGCAGTGCCCGCCCAGACAGCAAGCAGTTGAGAGTGTGTTGACAGTCTGTAGTTGTATCACTGAGCTCCAGAAAATCAGTAACGAAGTGCTTTGACAGTTACAGAATTAAAAAACAAAAGGTGGGAATAAAGAACCCTAAACTAACCATAAAAGCATAAAAGGGATCTTCTTCAGGATGGTATGATTCTAAATAGAACCGTTACTACATATAAAGAACCTTTAAAGAGCCATTTTTTTTAGAGTGTATCTCCTCTAGAGAGTCATTGTTTAAAAATACAGTAGATGAAGTATGTGGGTGTGCTACATGTGCTACAGTATTTACTGTACAGAGAACAGTTAAAGTTCTCTTATCTGCTAATATGTACTGTAATTACACTATGTGTATGTGTGGAAACAGGTAAATTATGTTTAACATTTTGAGAAATGTGTCTTTGTTTCGAAAACTGAATGAATGATTTGGGAAATTTGGGCCAAATGATGTTATGTCAGTTACAGTGTGTTAGTGGCTAGTGCACATTACAAAGAAAGCATTCACATTTTTGATGTTTTATGTTTAAAACTAGTCTGTGAGAAAGAGCCCAACAAGATCGTAGTACACTCTGAGTACACATAAACGCTACAACAAATGTTTAACTTGGCAGAGAAAATACATTTGTTCAATAAACTTAAATATATTGAGAAAATCTTTTAATCTATTAATTTGTGTTGTACAACAACACTAGAACAAGCAAAAGCTAGTATAAAAAATAATTATAAAAAAAAGGTACACGTAAGCAACCTACCATTTACTACAGCACGGCTCCCAAACAGAAGTTCATGATGATATTGTTTTGAGAAAAATGTCGTGCTATTTCCAAGCCGGTTTCTCATATTTACTTCAATTCTGATAGCATGTGAAGGAATAACTATTAGTTGCAAAAGTAAAAGCGCCACTAGGTGGCTCCAACAACCAAACAATTCTGCCCCTGGCCTATTCATCCAAAACCAAATATAAATGAGAAATGTTTGTATTATTATTATTATTATTATTATTATTATTATTATTATTATTATTATTATTATACTAGCCTAAATTAAAAATGACTGAATTAGCTTTTTTATTCACATGAGGGGAGTGCTTATTATTGTTGTTATTATTATATTAGAATAAATCTCATGCTGTACTCTATTTTAGGTAAAACTTTCATATTTTTCATTACATGCAGATAAACGGAATTTACAGGGCAAGCGATCTCAGAGGATACAGACGAAGCAGAGTCAACTCTTTCACGTAAGCATGACTGCTGTGGTATTTAAAATTCATCATAGAGAATTCCAGGATGTTTTTAACACACTGGGGGTTAAAAATGATCCTTTTTTATTATTATTATTTCCAGGAGTGGCTCCATTAAAGTAGACATGACACTTATCTTTGAGAATTCTTCTATAGTCCTAAGCTCATTTGAAGTAGAAGCTATTCTTAACATGTCCGCTCTGAATGGTACCATACCTCTGGACATCATACTTGAAACTATCAAAGCAGGTGAGTGTGTGACGTACAATACACAAATTAGCATGACAAGTAAATCATCAGAATTTCAAAGTTTCACGTGTGCTACACATTTTTTATTACAGGGGAAATAGTTACTTCTACACCAGTGCCTGTCACAAATGTTGAATCTACCACCATGAAATACACATCGAGTACAAATGGTATTTTCTAACTAATACTATGTTACAGTGTTAAATTGTGTTTTATTTAATACTTTTAAATACATAATAAAAGGAATTTTATATATAACACATAGTGTGTAGTGTACCACCCCCTGAGAACTCATCACCATATATTCTTATCTTCTTGTTTTGTTTCTGTACTTCTTACCTTTTCAGAGTACACAAACACCACCTCTAGTGGCTTTCCATGGATGTTAGGCTGTTCACTTCTGACTATATATCCAGCCATTATTGTTTTATTAGCACAAACATTGTTGTAATTTTAAAGTGCACTGGTAAAGTTCACTAAAGAAACAAAACGAAAGACAATATGTTTAATATAATATTTAAGCTGATTGTATTGGTGAGGAATGGACAAATGTTGTTTATTTCAAATGTTGTGTCAGATTAAAAAAAAACATATATATATATATATATATATATATATATATATATATATATATATATATATATATATGTATAAATGCTGGTTTTGAACTCAAGTGTACAAAGATGCATCATTTCATTTGGTTACCTATATTCCTATATTATTGTATCTGATCTGTGTATTATTTGTTATTAAAGTTAATGCATTCTGTTGTATTCTTTGCATTCTACATATAACCATGCTACCAGTAGTGCATTTATTTTATTTTATTTTATTATTTGTTTTTGTTTTTTTGTCGTCTGAATCAACATTCTCTTGTTTACTAGAAATATCTTGTCTGAGCAGATGGAGTGTGTTGAAAAACCCAACCCCTTTTCCCATTTACTTTTACTGGACCCAAGCTCATTGTACTTCACATTACACCGTTTAGAGATTAAAAACAAATTTGTAGCAGATAAATGATTAAAGTTTGGAATAGTCACTGTCGTACACTGGTAAAGTTCACTAAAGAAAAAAAATGAAATACAATATGTTTAATATAATATTTAAGCTGATTGTATTGGTGTAGAATGGACAAATGTTATAGAAGTTTATTTTATAAAGAGACTATATTTTACGGAGAGACTATAGTTTTTTTTTTTTTTTTTAGAACCATCATCCTATTAAATATAATTAATCTGAGAAGGACTAATCTTTGGGGATTTGTGCAATGTAATTGTTTATGTCATATTTAAAATATATATTTATATATATATATGTTGGTTTGGAACTCAAGTGTACAAAGATGCTTCACTTCATTTGTGATGATGTAATGTAATGATTAAAGTTTGGGAAAGTCAAAAAAAAAAAAGTGATTGAACTATCCACTGCATTGGGAAAAAAAGTGATTGAACTATCCACTGCATTATTCATGCTTTGTATTATATTGAACTGCAATTAAATCTCCTGGCAATTTTGTGTGATCTGATGTATTCTAAAAGTATTCTTTGAGAATAGGCTGAATCTCAGTTTTTCATGTTGTCAAAAGTCAAAAAGTGGATTAATCTAGATACAGTCTTTATTTGTGAAGTTTATGCAACACTGAATTTACAAAACAAACATTATTCCACCTTCATTTTATTAAATATTCATAAAACATAATACAGAACATTTAGCAGAACATTTTTCATTTACTTTAAGATTAAATACATAGATTGCACATCTTAAGAATCTAATTAACACATTGGTAAATATAATATAAAAATATTATTATATATAATATATAAAATATTATTATATATAATAATATTTTATGGTTCAATCCATTTTCAGAAGAGCAAAACAATCTCAATTTTGAATTACAACATAATAGCTCTATAGGTAACTTTCACTTATGCCATTCCTGTGTCATAAAGAAATGTTCAGATTTGGTTCCAATGAACCAATCCTCATTCTTTCTCCCGCTCAGCGTACACATAAACAACATGCTTTTTGTAAACAAAAGAAACCAAAATACCATACCATACGTATCACCATGGCTCTATATGTGGCAAGAAAGACTAGTGAATGTTACAGCTAGATCATAACTTGGATTGTCTTGCTTTGTGACTTTCTGATTCTGAATGTGAAAAGATCAGAGATGCAACGTTCATTTATTGTGTTTAGTGCATCACAGCTGACACCACGAGTGATGCTAGGGTCATCCACAAAGCTGTCAGCATACTAGCCAGGACCGGAGACCTGTTAACTGTAGTAATAAAAAAAAAGAAATGTACATTAATCACTGACACGTCTATTACGTCCATTAAACAATGCCTTTTTGGATATTTTCCATAGTATTAGAGCCACATAACCCATCAAACTTAAAAAATTACAAATAAATTAGTTATAAATCATTACAATAAACTTATATATAAAAATTATACTGACCAGTGTTTCCTGATGAGTCTGTAACAGATAGTGAACTGACTCCGAAGGTGAATGACCCATTTTTAGCACTTTCAAGGATTGCGTTAAACAGTTCTGTCACTGAAGGACCTGTGCTACTTTTGTTAAATCCCAATAGAGAATCTACAAAAATAGAGCCATTCCTGAAAGGAAATAATGTTAAAATAGGGAATAAATGAAAAACTGTAATGCAATTACTGGTCTGTTGACTTTCTAAGCAACTAACCAATAAACCACTCAAAACTATTTATCGATAAGCTGATAAATAAACATATAGAAAAATAAAAATGTAGTAATGCAACAGACAGAGCTTTAAACAGAGCATTCGATGTTTTTTGTTATGATGATAATAACTGTATGACTTTACCTGAATCGCCAAATGTTCATGTCAACATAGTTTGAAAAACGTTTCTTTAAAACTCCATCAAACTATAAGAAATGAATAAAACAGAAGAGATTTTAATTTTATGATGGTGAACCAGACAAACCTTCAAACTGTTTTCCAACTGAAGTATTACCATTAATCAAAGGAAAAATGAATTACCTGAGTAGTGATATTCTTTGCCAGAGTTACGGCTTGAGGAGAGCTGATATTTGATAGTTCACTGGTGAAGACCTCATTCATTTTAAAGGTCATATTGAACTCAGAACGACTGCTGCCTGCTGTCGTAGAGACTGTTGTCGGAGCTTGAAGCGCAGAAAAAAATGGTAAGCAATTCAATAATACTCAATAGTCATTTCAAGTTTGCTATGAATCTCAACCACAAAGACAACATTTTGCACCTGCCACAATTTGTGTTTGGGTGTGTATGGTCAAACAAGACTATTTATGCCTATGCCATTCCTTTATGGTTGAAAAGGTAACAGACAAGTAAATAATAGGAAAAAAATGCATCTTTAAATATACACTGACCACTGGTTGGTGTGATATCGGCAACGCTGACGGATGTGTTATCAACTGTAAAATTCAAACTTCCAGAATTAACTGCTGAAATAAAGGTGTCTTTCACGTCTGTCACATTAGGAGTAGTGCCGGCTGTGGTGTTAAACTCAAGCACAGAATCAGTCACAACGGAGCCACTCCTGTGGGGAAAAAGAATGTTGAACAATTAACCATAATTCAGTCATAATTACCCAACAAACAACTGAATGACCAAATGGAACAATCAAATGGTCAGTTGATCAACAAACGGATGAACCAAACAACTATAAAAGAAATAAATAATATTGCATGTATACATTTATTTTGATGAAATTTAAATTGGGTGTTTGTGAATTACCATAAGTGAATGTAATTGTTTTACCTGAAGCTCCGAATAATCATGCGGAGAAAGTTTGCAAAACGTTTCTTGTAAATTGGAGTAAACTATAAAAGAAAAAAAAGAAAAAATTATTTTATTTACATACAACAGTCATTTCTGTTTTGCAGAATCAAATTTTGCCTCAAGAATTGTCGTGAATTCAGGTAGACTAATAAACAAATATTTAGCAATTAATACAACATATAAAAACATATATGACCAGTTGTATTTATTTGTAATATTGCCAATGCACAAAAACACCATATGTAGTGCTATTGCGATCAATACGATGCCTCGTTGGGGAAAAAAATACTACCGTGTTGGTGATCTGTTGCGCCAACTGTTGGGTCTCAGGAGCATTCAGATCGGAGAACACTGGCTTGAAGGTTTGAGTAAGTCTGAACACTAAGTTAAATGATGCAGTATTAGGAGCGGAGGAGACTGTTGCAGCTGGTGTAGAGACTGTTGTTGCTGGAGTCGTAGTTTGATTAAAACTAGAAGTTGTATTTGTAGTTTGGTTTGCAGTTGCAGTTTGATTTGTAGATGCAGGCTGATTTGTAGATGAGACTGTTGTCGGAGCTTGAAGCGCAGAAAAAAATGGTAAGCAATTCAATAATACTCAATAGTCATTTCAAGTTTGCTATGAATCTCAACCACAAAGACAACATTTTGCACCTGCCACAATTTGTGTTTGGGTGTGTATGGTCAAACAAGACTATTTATGCCTATGCCATTCCTTTATGGTTGAAAAGGTAACAGACAAGTAAATAATAGGAAAAAAATGCATCTTTAAATATACACTGACCACTGGTTGGTGTGATATCGGCAACGCTGACGGATGTGTTATCAACTGTAAAATTCAAACTTCCAGAATTAACTGCTGAAATAAAGGTGTCTTTCACGTCTGTCACATTAGGAGTAGTGCCGGCTGTGCTGTTAAACTCAAGCACAGAATCAGTCACAACGGAGCCACTCCTGTGGGGAAAAAGAATGTTGAACAATTAACCATAATTCAGTCATAATTACCCAACAAACAACTGAATGACCAAATGGAACAATCAAATGGTCAGTTGATCAACAAACGGATGAACCAAACAACTATAAAAGAAATAAATAATATTGCATGTATACATTTATTTTGATGAAATTTAAACTGGGTGTTTGTGAATTACCATAAGTGAATGTAATTGTTTTACCTGAAGCTCCGAATAATCATGCGGTTTAAGTTTGCAAAACGTTTCTTGTAAATTGGAGTAAACTATAAAAGAATAAAAAGAACAAATTCTTTTATTTACATACAACAGTCATTTCTGTTTTGCAGAATCAAATTTTGCCTCAAGAATTGTCGTGAATTCAGGTAGACTAATAAACAAATATTTAGCAATTTATACAACATATAAAAACATATATGACCAGTTGTATTTATTTGTAATATTGCCAATACACAGAAACACCATATGTAGTGCTATTGCGATCAATACGATGCCTCGTTGGGGAAAAAAATACTACCGTGTTGGTGATCTGTTGCGCCAACTGTTGGGTCTCAGGAGCATTCAGATCGGAGAACACTGGCTTGAAGGTTTGAGTAAGTCTGAACACTAAGTTAAGTGATGCAGTATTAGGAGCGGAGGAGACTGTTGCAGCTGGTGTAGAGACTGTTGTTGCTGGAGTCGTAGTTTGATTAAAACTAGAAGTTGTATTTGTAGTTTGGTTTGCAGTTGCAGTTTGATTTGTAGATGCAGGCTGATTTGTAGATGAGACTGTTGTCGGAGCTTGAAGCGCAGAAAAAAATGGTAAGCAATTCAATAATACTCAATAGTCATTTCAAGTTTGCAATGATACTCAACCACAAAGGCAACATTTTATACCTGCCACAATTTGTGTTTGGGTGTGTATGGTCAAACAAGACTATTTATGCCTATGCCATTCCTTTATGGTTGAAAAGGTAACAGACAAGTAAATAATGGGAAAAAAATGCATCTTTAAATATACACTGACCACTGGTTGGTGTGATAACGGCAATGCTGACGGATGTGTTATCAACTGTAAAATTCAAACTTCCAGAATTAACTGCTGAAATAAAGGTGTCTTTCACGTCTGTCACATTAGGAGTAGTGCCGGCTGTGCTGTTAAACTCAAGCACAGAATCAGTCACAACGGAGCCACTCCTGTGGGGAAAAAGAATGTTGAACAATTAACCATAATTCAGTCATAATTACCCAACAAACAACTGAATGACCAAATGGAACAATCAAATGGTCAGTTGATCAACAAACGGATGAACCAAACAACTATAAAAGAAATAAATAATATTGCATGTATTCATTTATTTTGATGAAATTTAAACTGGGTGTTTGTGAATTACCATAAGTGAATGTAATTGTTTTACCTGAAGCCCAGAATAATCATGCGGTTTAAGTTTGCAAAACGTTTCTTGTAAATTGGAGTAAACTATAAAAGAAAAAAAAGAACAAATTCTTTTATTTACATACAACAGTCATTTCTGTTTTGCAGAATCAAATTTTGCCTCAAGAATTGTCGTGAATTCAGGTAGACGAATAAACAAATATTTAGCAATTAATAAAACATATAAAAACATATATGACCAGTTGTATTTATTTGTAATATTGCCAATACACAGAAACACCATATGTAGTGCTATTGCGATCAATACGATGCCTCGTTGGGGAAAAAAATACTACCGTGTTGGTGATCTGTTGCGCCAACTGTTGGGTCTCAGGAGCATTCAGATCGGAGAACACTGGCTTGAAGGTTTGAGTAAGTCTGAACACTAAGTTAAGTGATGCAGTATTAGGAGCGGAGGAGACTGTTGCAGCTGGTGTAGAGACTGTTGTTGCTGGAGTCGTAGTTTGATTAAAACTAGAAGTTGTATTTGTAGTTTGGTTTGCAGTTGAGGTTTGACCAGCACTTGCAGTTTGATTTGCAGCTGCAGTTAGATTTGTAGATGCAGGCTTAGTTATAGTTGCAGTTTGATTTGCAGCTGCAGTTAGATTTGTAGATGCAGGCTTAGTTATAGTTGCAGTTTGATTTGCAGCTGCAGTTAGATTTGTAGATGCAGGCTTAGTTATAGTTTCAGTTTGATTTGCAGCTGCAGTTAGATTTGTAGATGCAGGCAGAGTTATAGTTTCAGTTTGATTTGCAGCTGCAGTTAGATTTGTAGATGCAGGCAGAGTTATAGTTGCAGTTTGATTTGCAGCTGCAGTTGGATTTGCTTTTATTTTGGGTAAAAGAAAAATGAGACACAGATCAACAAAAGTGTTTCATAATAAATGTGTCATAATGAACATTAAGATAAATCTGTAAACACACTGACCAGAAGTACTGTTGCTGCTATCAGTGGTGTTATTGTTGCTCTCAGCTGCATTTCCCGGCACAAGTAGGCTTCCTGTTTAAAGTGAAATTAGAAAAATGAGACATGGTAATAAAACAAAAAAATTATAATAATAAAAAATAAAAAAAATTATAATATAAAAATATTACTTAGATTTTGGACATTAACACTGAACTGCTATTTGTGTAATTATGATAATACAGCTATCACTGTAAACTAAAGATATATCTTTATACAGCTGGATTGTTGAGAAATTCACTTTTCGGAAAAGTATGATTAGAATTTTTGTCACTTTTTTTTTTCTTTTCTTTTTTTGACCACAAAGTCATTTTGTAATTTCAATGCAATGAGAAACAATAACTATCACTACTTATTAGGGAACAAGCATCACTACTTGGTTCTTACCAATAAGACAAAGAGCAGGTACTATAATCCTCCACTCCATTGCTATGTCCTTTTAGCAGTATGCCTAAAAATTAAAGCATATTAAAATTAAGCATATATGATTAGTATAGCAAAGTTCAAAATCAAACACATTTCATAATATAATAGAATAACAATAATGATAATATATATATATACATACACATACACACATACATACACACACACACACATATATATATATATATATATATATATATATATATATATATACATACATACACACACACACACACACACATATATATATATATATATACACATACATACATACATACATATATATATATATATATATATAATCCACATGGGGGGTACACTTCATATAAAAATCTCAAAAAGTATCAAGAGCTGCATAAGAATAAAATACAGTTAGATTGACCAAGTATTTAAAGATTTAATAAAACACGGTAATATAAAATAAACAACCCCTTAAAGTTTGCATTATGATTTACCAAAAAAAGCACACACTTATTCCATAATCGTTGCCATGTTAAATTCATTTTTATAACATTTTTTATCAAATTGATAAAGAACAACTGGGGGAAAAATTTACTTACTATTTGATTATTGCACCACAAAACACAATCCAGGTTAATCCTTATAGCAAGTTTCTGTCACCTCTAAAAGCCCAGCAGACAGGTAAACTGGTATTTAAAGCTAGACAGTTTTTTTTTTAATTTGAAGAACCAACCAATGAGATAAGAGATGCGAGTTTGCTGACAAACTTGAAAAACAACAATCGGAGTAAATAGCTTTATTTCCTGGTATGTACGTGATGGTTCATGATGACAGTCAACCAATTATGGCAAACTGAAAAATCACGGCTGAAAAAATTAGTTTTTACATCTTTCAATGCTTTGTGCCATCGCTAGTAAAACTGTACATTATTCATGTGGAAATTTGTACTTGGATTAAAGTAAAAAAAATTAAGTAACATCCCCCCCCCCCCCAAAATAAAATTGGATACCCAATGTGTTTGCAAAAAGCTTATAGCCAATATGTGTCTAATAGATATATTCTAGTCAATAGTACTTGTTGCTTTTAGACATTGCAATAACTGAACTAGCCAATCTGGTACGACCAAGATAATCTGAGAACCTTTACAGGCACAATCCAGTACTCACCAAATGATGTCAAATTAGCCAGCTATCAAGCAAAAATTGGTTTTGTCTTGATAAAGTAATTAAAATGTGTGATTTTCTCAAGGGTCTAGGTGGGGGTATTGTGTTAGCACTTGGTGAAATTCAAGTACATGATGAGAAGAGTGATATGCCTGAAATGTTCCTCTTGGACTGCTCATCCTCTAAAGCAACAAATACATATATGCCGTATATGTATACTGACAGAAATAATTTTTTTTATTTTCTAAATAAGTAAATACATTGATACCAGGCTGGGACGACAGCAATCTAAATTGTCTTTAGAAATAAAAGGTGTGATTAGATAGGTGTGAACAAATACTGATGCAGCTGCATTTCCAG
The DNA here is from genome assembly GCF_963082965.1 of Carassius carassius. NCBI lineage: Eukaryota > Metazoa > Chordata > Actinopteri > Cypriniformes > Cyprinidae > Carassius > Carassius carassius. Next base: position 31,524,138 of record NC_081760.1, read on the forward strand.
TTCATGTGCAAAAACATGAGGAAACTATGTAACTGGATTTTCCAGCAAATGTAGTTCCTCATAACTTACAATTCTTGTTCCAAACCAAAGAACCAGAGCCAAGATTTGGCAAACGTCCTCCACTGAAAAAAATCAACACTCAATGTGCTTATCATTTAACGTATTATAATCTATTCTTCATATGGTTGCTTAGCTGTTGTGTTGTTAGTGTTGCATCTTTCATTTTATTAAATTTTTTGTTTGTTTGTTTGTTTGTTTGTTTTTGTTTTTTCATTGTGACTTCTAGTAAACAGGAAAGAATGTTTTCCCCATGCCAAAACTTTAACGTCACAGAATGGTCACAATCTTAATAGCAGCCAGTTCATAAATTTCCCTGAGCAATCTGATCTTTTAATGTCATAAGACACAGCTTTTACACAGCTTCTTAAATGCTTTCTGAAATGCTTTTTGGCTCTCTTTTTGAAATGATATTTTCATTCATTGGCAACATCGCTGGTTTTTAAAATTTAGATGGCAATAGGATTGTTGGTTGCCGTATGCAGGAAATTACAAATATATACAGTATATATATTTTCTATGGTTTTTAGAGCTTCTATAATTTTCTTTTTTTCTTTTTACAAGCCCTCCTAAATGAGGGATCCGACTTTAGGTCTGCTCTGCCCAGAAAAGCGCTCAGACAGCCTCGAGACTGTGATTAACTGATGCAAACATTGGCTCTGTAACATTTCTGACAGAGGTCTGATAGACCTGGCTGAAATGCTTCTAAGGACTGGGCAGTGGTATTGTATTATAAAGCAGGGTGCCATTGAAGGGCATATTACCATAATATTTTGTATAACCTAGTTTCTACAAGGCTGTTTAACCTGCTAGTTTGCACCTCCCTTTTGAAGAAAGAAAGAAAGATTTTTTAGATGTATCTTTTTTTATCTTATATTTAGAAAAATTGTTTAGACCATCTTTAATATAAAAAATCATCATTGCCAAAAAGCCAAAAGCCCACTAAACCTGCTGCCTTAACCTGACTGTACACACCACTATACGGATTCATTCAGAATAACTAAACCACTAACCAGTGCATAATCTAAAACGCCTTCAGCCGGCATTCATTATAAAACACTTGTGCTTTTAAGCCAAAAGAATAATTTACTGCCATCTAGACGTGAGTCATTCTCTCCGCCATCTCTGATGAAATAGTCAGTGTTTTCTCTGCATTAGGGAACTTTTTACAGAAGTTTACAGGTTTCCAATGTTCTCCTGGGTGGTGTGCTTTATATTGTAATTTCTAATCCCCCAGACACTGATGCTTTGACTAAGTACCGGCAACATTTTAGAAGTGCTGGTATGCACAAAAAAGCACCAGTATGCTAAAGACTAAAACATTGAAGTGCCGGTACTGCGTACTGGTGCATGCCGGCCCACTTCAAATACTTACTAAAAAAACACAACACGTTAGATTTACCGTAATTCTCCGGCTAGTAGAAATTTTCGTCAGACTCATAATTAAAAGCTGGAAACCATTCATTTTAAGAAAACTCTGATAATTGTGATGCAATGCAAAAAATGGCCAGAAAAAGACTTAGACAGCATTGAGAGTGTGAATGACTGTTATAGCAAACATTGGCTCTGTAACAGATGTGGCATTTAGTACGAGCTTTGGGAAAGACCTGGCTGGAACACTTCTAAGGACTGGGTGTTACAAAGCAGGGTGCCATTGAGAGGCATATTACCATGTAATTTTGTATAACCTAGTTTCTTCAAGGCTGTTTAACCTGCTAGTGTGCACCTCCCTTTTGAACAGAAACCCAGGATATGATCCAACTACAATGGGGTTAAAGCTATATAACAGTTCAAGTCCAATAGCTCTGAAACTCTGAATGAATTTCAAGAAACATTTTCTTGTTTCCCAGTCTCCACTCGGAATTCTTTTCACATTGCTCAAGAGTCTCAACAATTTGCCAACACTCTCTATTTTGTTTTTTCGTGTATCTATTTGTTTGTCGCCTCTATCCTCCTCACTCAACCTGCCCATCCACATTTCTCAGATTCCAAACATTTTCCCATGTTTGCCCTTGTTTTAAACGTCTCTCTGTCTAATCTTCAAGATGTCATATAATCTGAAAAGCATTTCATACAAATTTTCTACAAACCTCTGATAATCATCTAAGGATAAAGGTTGTTTATAAAGATTTCTGTTGTTCAAACTGATTGTGCCTGGTTATAACTTTTTTTCTGTTCTTTAAAAAACATATCTAGAAGTGAATTACAAAATTTGAACAGAAGTGTTTTTTTGTGATGTCATTAAATACAAAGGCACACATTAATCCATTTTGCCCTTATGAACACTGCCACAGAAACAGATAATTTTAGTCTGAGGACATGAACAGCTCGGAGTCATTATATAATGGACATGACATCAGCTGTGCATGAAAATCCATGATTTATGTCATAACATACAGTAGACATGAACCAGGATGTCTTTCACTTGGTTAAGGCCAGGCACTGAAAGGGATGATAATAGGCTCAAAAAGCATGGCAAGCTGAGACAGTTGCAGAGATCCAAAATAGCAAAAAAAAAAAAAAAAAAAAGGACACAGAAACACAACACAGGCTGGGTATATGTTCAGTTCAGATCAGGAGTCAACTAACATTAGATTTCAATGTCTTGCAAAGGACCAGATATGTATCATTACTAAACCTAACCCTGAATTGCTAAACAGTAAGTTAATATACATTAACTTATATATATATATTAATATACATATATATTTTATTTTAACACACACACACTACCAGTCAAAAGTTTGAGATCAGAATGATTTTGAATGCTTTTATAGGAGTTTCTCATGCTCATCAAGGCTGCTCAAAAATACAGGAAAAATATAATATAGTGAATATTATTATGATGTAAAATAACGCTTTTCTATTTTAATATACATTAAAACCTAATTTATTCCTGTGATGGCAAAGCTGAATTTCTAGCATCATTACTCCTGTCTTCTGGGTCACATGATCCTTCAGAAATCATTTTAATATGCTGAATTATTATCAGTGCTGGAAACTGTTGTGCTGCTTAATATTTTTTTGGAACCTGTGATACTTTTTTCAGGATCCTTTGATGAAGAAAAGGTTAAAAAGAAGAGCATTTATTTTACATAGAAAACTGAGCTAACAATACAGTTCAAAGGTTTGGGGTCAGTACATTTTTATTGAAAGACATTAAAACTTTTATTTTATGTGTTAAATTGTTAAGGAGAAATGACAGAGATTTATGTGGTTTTAAAAGATTTTTATTTTGAATAAATGCTGTTCTTTTTCATTTTTTTATATGTTTCCAAAAAAAACAAAAACTAATGTTGTATCAATGTTTACAACATTTTTTTTTTGGAAACAGTGATACTTTTTAAATTCTAATAAAAATCAACATATATATAGAATGATTTCTTAAGGATTATGTGACTCTGAATGTGAAATTCAGCTTTGCATCGCAGAGATAAATTATAGTTTAAAGGATATTACAATAGAAACCATTATTTTATAATGTAATAACATTTTGCAAGATTACTCTTTTTTTCTGTATTTTTGATCAAATAAATGCAGCCTTGATGAGCATAAATGTTTCTTTAAAAAACATTACAAGTCTTACTAATACCAGACTTTTGATTGGTAGTGTGTATGTGTACAAATATGTATATATACATATATCTTTAAGAAACACATGACATACTGTAACACATTGTGAAAGTCCCATTCTAACAATACAAACCACAAACCACAAGTATAAAACTAGTTAGTTCACATTGTTGAGAGGAGTCAGTGTGACTGGTTCGCCAGTTTGCCATTCGCTAACAGCATGCAAGTGAGTGGACGGTGCATACAAAATTGTTTCATGAATTCCCCTCCTTATACCGAAACTATTTAATATGGTACATGACTGCTGCTTTGACATGATTTCATAAAATATTTAATTTAGTCCTTTCTGGCCTGGAACTGTGTTACAAGAACCAAACCAAACAAAATCAATTCTTTATAATTAAATACTTTATTCACATAATTCCTTTAAAAATTTGAAAATGTATTTTAGATTTCACTGTTTAAAGCAGAAAAAAAGTTACATTATAATACAAGTTTAGGATTGTAAAAAACAAAAACTATGAAAAAAACATTAATAATTGGTTGACATAAATATACAAAAAAGATACACTCCATGGTTTGTAATCAATTGAATGGAATTCAATGGAAAGACAAAATGCAAACTCTACACTTCCACTGGGTTTTACTTCTCCGCGACATTAACTGGCTCTTCAGTCACATCCACCAATCACATTCAAGTGATCAACTTCACACACCTGAAAAATCACATGACACTGTGTTTATATTGCCACACCTTGATGATTGTGGGGTGAATCATAGTTAAAAATACAAAACATTCACTATGGATATATTCATGAACATGACGTTCTTCTCCCACCCCATATTGTCTTTTCAACTGTCTACGCACATATGAATATGTTCACACATGTGTCCCTGGGAAACAGCCCAAGACAATTAAATTTACTGCGGTAATAATACCCTAGAGCTGCATGAGATAACGGCCTTTGCTCAAGGGCACAATACAGGTGACTTTTGGGTTGGCTTGTGTTATGAATTTGCATCCTTTCAGTTACTGGCCTCAGAGAGAGAGAGAGAGAGACAGAGAGAGAAATCGAAAACAAGGTTGCCATAATATATGTGTACAAACACACACACACACACACATAACCAATATCATCATTTTGGGGTCAGGAAGATTACCCCACCTTAAAGAAATGTATACTTTATTTTTATGAATTGAATTAAATTAATCAAAAGTGAGTGGAGATGTATGGGGTATGGTAAGTAGAATTAGGTGTCCATAATTATCGGGTGATAAAGATCTAGTGTAGCAGGTGTGGCTCGTGAATCTGTGACACTCTGTTAGATAAGATGTCTATCACAGTGCTTCCCAAACCTGTCCTGGAAGACCCCCTGCCCTGTCTCTCTAATCAGACACACCAAATTTAGTTCATGCAGTGTCTACTAATGAGCTGATGACTGGAATCAGGTGTGTTAATGAGGGAGACATACAAGAAGTTCAGGACAGGGTTGGGAAGAACAATATGCTTTTGAACTAAAACGGTAGCATGGTTTCTACCAAAAAAAAAAATTAGGCAGATCAATTATTTTCTAAATTGATAGTAATTGGGGCTTTTTTCCAGAATGATTCATGAGATATTGAAGACTGGACTAATGGCATCACAGGAATAAAGTTACATTCAGAAATATATAAAAATCTAAAACTTGTAATAATATTTCACAATATTATACATTTTGAAATCAAATAAATCTAGTCTTGGTTTCAAAAACAATACAAATATTACTGTGGTGTATTCAGTGGTGGACAGTAACAGAGTATCTTTACTTCGTTACTGTACTTGAGTACTTTTTTCAAGTATCTGTACTTTACAGGAGCAGTTTTATTTTGAGTAACTTTTACTTTTACTTCACTACATTCCAAAGCATAAGATCGTACTTTTAACTTCACTACATTTCATACATATCGTTACTACCATGTCCTATATATGACGTCTGTTTTTATATTGTTTATCAACTGTAACGTTATATTGTTTGGATTAACTAGACGAGTAGACAGACATGAATGTTTATTCATAACCGTACTGAAAATAAGTAAATATTGTTAGCTGATGCTAACTGTCTAGCTAACAAGCTTGCTGGTGCTAACTTGAGGGAATTTTTATAAATAATGTCCAAATATTTTTATTCAACCACCTATATATATATATAGATTACATCTGGGGAGAGAAGAAAGGATGTGATGTTCAGAACATGGTAACTACAGTAATTATCCAAGTGGGAAGAGATGCACCCCGTTTGGCCAGGGCTGTTTTTACACCACAGACAAGGTTTGAGAAGGAAAAAATCATTATGAAAATATAATTATATTTTCCTTAAAATGTTCTTCCTAACTTCAGGCCTTATTATCATGTAATATATAACTGTGATGTTCTGTAAAACAACAAACTTTAAAATACTTTTTTCTTCCTGGTGAAAATCAGATGGTCAACTCTGTTTTCTCTCAGGTACATCACAGTGTAAGCTTTCACAGTTAACATCACTATCATCAGCGTAGTCCATATCAACAACAAAAATATATCTTGACTCCATATAGTGGTTATTTTGGAAAAAAATCACAGGTATTTTGAGCAGTAGGATTATATAAAAAAAAAAAGTGCTGATATAAAATTGCAAACATCTATCTTTCACTATTACTTAAGTACATAAAAAAATTTAGTAGTTTTGTACTTTCACTTGAGTAAAACTGAAAAAGGAGTACTTTTACTGGAGTAATATTTTATTATACGTATCTGTACTTTTACTCAAGTACTTGATTTGTGTACTTCGTCCACCACCATATATTTGCACCATGAACATATTCAGATCATTATCTGCATCTACACATACACACTATACCTCAAACACCACAGTACGTTTATTGTTATTTATTCAGCAACTTCATTGATTGTGGCATCATTAAAACTGTTGTAACATATCATATTTCGAGCGGAAATAAATGTAATTGTGTAATACATTATTTTCCTACTTGGCAAATATGTCCCTTATGAGTCCAGACAAATGGCTGAATATCTGTACCTTACCAGTTACATTTCCTAATGTTTATTTGTCTTTAATTGTCTTTGTTAAATCCAAATCAACCAATTAAAACAAAAAATACTTGTCTTTTTTCTTGTTCACATTCAAAAGCAGGTAGCCCTACAACATTACATATTTCACAAGCCCTCAACAGTTGCATGTTACTGTGCAAAACATACATTTTGGCATGAATGTCTGATGCAAATGGTGAAGATCTGACAATGTCTGACAATAGGTAAAGCTTTTGTGTGACAAACAGCAAGATTGACAACGGGCCATATTCCTAATTCTGGGAAAAATGTACTCATTGTACTTGGTTTACACTGAAACGTTGGCAAGTAGTACCTTGTTTCCTATTTGTATGTGTATTAACATCCGTAGGCCATAAGGAAGTTGTCAAACATCTGCAATCCAGACAGAAGCGTGACTTGTCTTGTATAACAGAAGGCCAGGAACAAACAAGGCACAAAAATGTGCTTGCATGTGTCGAAAGATCAAGTTCTCAACTTACATGTCAATTATTACAGTTTGCATAATCCCAGGAACAAACACAAGTCATAAAAATGTGCTTACATATGTCGAAAGATTGTATGTTGATAATAGTGTCCCAAGATACCATTGAACCTGATAAAACCACCAATACTAGATCGGCCTCACAGGACTCCTCATCTGTGTGTACAATCATCATTGCAGACACTTCCTCTTGCTCTGTAAGAAAGCCTCTTATCACAACCACTGAGAATCAACTAGGAAATGAACAACAAAATAAGCCTCTCAAAAGACCATCGTAAACGAACACAGAAACAGAGAAAACATTGCAGAGCTTGAAGCATTTATTTGGGATTGACTACAAATCTATCGATTTCATAGCCAACATCTACAGATTTACTCCATTAACTTCTCATTCCTCTGTGAATACTTTTTTGTAGACTGGTTGATTAAACTGGAGGAATTATTGAATCAACATAATACCGTGTAGAACAATAGTAAAAAATGATGATTGGCATTCACAGGAACTCGCTCAGAATTATTCTAGCGTTGTTCAAAATGCAGTTAAAGAAGGAGGTATTGTGATAAAGCATAAATAAATATATATGATCAATGTGAAGGAAATGTTGGGTGATGAGAATTGTTGATTTAAACACAATCAATACAAATTGAAGAAAAGGATTGGTTGGCAACACTAGATACCTCCTCTTTATACATCTATCCCTCATAAGGAGGAAGCTATTGCTTTTTCATTAATTCTGATTATTCCTATAAACCTGACAAATTTATCACTGAGATGGTTATGTTTGTTTTGATGAAGAATTGCTTTATTTTTGATTATGAATTTATTTTACTAACAAGTTACTGCCATGGGTACTCCATTATTTCCAATGGGGAAGTTTTGTAGCCAAGAAGTCACGGAAATAAACAAGCTATGACAAAGTTTGTTTATGATAGAACGCATTCAACCCATCATGCGCTCTTTGAAAAAATAAATAAAGTATCTCTTCCTTGTCGCATTTCCTCAACTTTATATGGGAGAGTTACAGTACATTCTTTATCAAATCTGAGCAAAGAAAAAATAAAATAAACCCTCAAATCAATAACTAAATTCAGCAACTAATTATTCAACTAACAGTGATGCTATAGAGCTAATGCAAAAATGAAGTTCAAAGACAAAATTCTAAAGACTGTTGTGCACTTGTTTCTCTGGCACATAATATCTATCGGCCAATAAATTGTAAAGTTTGTGAAAAAAAAACACCTGTGCAACAGTTCTCAGTAATGTCAAAGATGTTCCTGTTTGTGAAGGTGTTGAAACTTTTCTCAGACATATCAGTCAACAATCAATCAAGAGACAAAAAACCATGGCATTCGAAAGACACAAAGAGACAGACTGAGAAATATAAAAAGATCACAAGGTCCTGCAAAATAGTTTTAAATACTCTTTTGCATTATGATTATTGTGCATGCAAAACTGTTCAAGGAAGTTTAGAGTACAGTAAACTTTTTTAATCTATGTAGAGCGGGGGGGGGGGGGGGCGGGGGGGGGTGGTTGGGGGTCAATCTCAATTCCTAGTTTTCAAATAAGCCGAAATGACATGATAAACTGGATCAGGTGTGTTTAATAAGGGTTGAATCTAAACTCAGCAGAAACTGAGTTTGACACCCCTGGTGTAGAGGGAAGAATTGCATGTTGAAGTGGCCTAGTTAACAATAAACAAGGCAAAATATACAGAAAACATACTAATACATCTAATAACATCACCTAGAAAATACTTATTAACATAGAAACAGAAATCTTGTTCATATACTATGTAATAAGACATATGTAATGAGCTCATTGTAAAAATCTGAAGAAATCACATTATGAGTGCAGGGGTTTTTTTTTTTTTTTTGACCTGTTTGTTTTTGAAACATGAAACATTTAGGGCGGGACATGACGTTGTTTATTAGTCATTTTTCTTTGTCACATCCATCAACGTCATTATTACTAGTCAGAAGGTGGTTATAGAGGAAAAAACTTATTTTAAAGGACGTCATTTGGCAAAAACTGGATATGCTTGTGAGTGAAAATGAGTAAGCAATATTTGTTATTTGAGAAAGTGACGTGACATTCAGCCAAGTATGGTGACCCATACTCAGAATTCGTGCTCTGCATTTAACCCATCCGAAGTGCACACACACACACACAGAGCAGTGAACACACACACACACACACACACTGTGAACACACACCCGGAGCAGTGGGCAGCCATTTATGCTGCGGCGCCCGGGGAGCAGTTGGGGGTTCGATGCCTTGCTCAAGGGCACCTAAGTCGTGGTATTGAAGGTGGAGAGAGAACTGTACATGCACTCCCCCCACCCACAATTGTTTTCCTGAAAAAAACCCCCAGCATATTTTAAATATACAGTTTAGCACAGATGAACTAAAACATATTTTATTTTGGCTATATAAAATAATGCCATGTTAACTACATTAAATTTGGTCATGTCTTCTATATCTAACAATGCAATGTCAACTACAAACATTTTGTCCTGCCTACTAGAAAGAATTTTAATCATTAGACTTATCTGACTTGACTCTACAGTTACTTCCAAATGAAAGTGAAATACTTGTGTTCTATTAAATTAAAACCTTTTTAATGTATACCTATAGTCTACTGTGAAGAAAGTCAATATGTTAGAGTCAATTCATTTAGTAAAAATCTTTATTTAAAACATGAGCACGTTTAACCTTGCGTGTCTTCTTGCTTAAAACTGCAAATATGGCATATAAGAATAACAAAATTTTTATTTTATTTTGTTTTTTAAACATGAGATTAAATGAGATTGAGAGACTTAATCACCTCTGCTCATCGTGCACAAATTCAGATACAACAAAAACACATGAGCATACAAGGAAATAAAACACAGCGTTCACAAAGGGATCCTCAAACACAGCACACCTAAGTGAAGAGTTTTGTTTTCAGTGCCTGTGCTTTGGCAGACAATTTACGCAAGTTCAGCTCGAGAATCATTTTTTGGAGCACCTTAAAAGTTTAATGGAACTCCTGTGGATAAGTAAGGTTTAAAAAGTATATTAGTCCAAGTAGCATGGCTGTAGCCAATGCTACATTACCTAAACCAGAGAGCATCTCCACATCTTCCAGCACAATGCCGATATCTTCAGGGTTGTCACAAACACGCCAGGTTCCACCTCCACACAATCACGGCGCACACCCTCACCTGAATTCTAATCATCACCACCTGATCCTCATCACCTGTCATCCACCACAGCACCATAAAAACCACACACACGCACCCAGTCATTGTCCGGTCACGTTCGCGACAAGATCATTCCTGTGCGCTAACTATTAGGACTAACTCCTCTTTACCTTCTCTCCAAGGATAACCTCCGAAGACTCTTCTTCCATCTTCTCTCCAAGGATTGCCTCCAAGATCCTCCAAACCCCTACGGTGCGTGTGTGTGGTCACTACCTTCCCGGCACGGATCCCAACACCCATCCACTCCTCACTTCCCGCTCCTCTGCTTGTGTCTATTCAATAAATACCATCTTTCATCTGTTACTCCTCTGTCTCCGAGTGATCCGTAACAAGGGTCTTCTGTGGCATCAGCAAATTCATGCTTTACATCACAGAATCCCAAAAAGGTCTTCTTGATGTCCGCTTCGGTTCTTGCAGGGTCATCATCCTTTGGGAAAACAAAATAATAACATTTTTTAAATGTATGGCATACATATAAAAAAAAAAATCAAAAAAAAAATCAACAAGTTTTGATTTTTATACGGCATGTTTCTTTTTTTTATGAAAACTGCAATACAGCCATTAAGAAATGTCTACTCTGCTTGTTTTAGACTTGTGGACCTCAATGGAATAGTTCTAAATCATTAATAAATAACGGTACAGTAGTCTAATAAAATGCTATAATGTGACACTGAAAATACACATTTTTGGAGAGAAACAACCCAATTATTTTTAATGAACATCTCTATTCCAAAGCACATTCATACAGTCACGAGCCATTTGAAAACAATGCTATGGCCTTCAGTCACCAGATCACAACCCAACTCAACACCTTTGGCAGACTGTGTTCCACTTTATAAAGGAAAATAATACAGTGCCTTTGTCAATATCACAATAATGAATAACTATGCTACCTTAAAATCTCTATCACTCAGTGACTGTTTGAATGGGAAATTCCCAAAAAATTAAAATAAAATTCAAAACATTTAGATCAATTAATGACATTAACAAATTACATTTATAGAATCCAGATATTCTCCATTTCAATCAAAATATTTGAGAATGAAGTACATGTACGGACCAGTTTCAAGAGCCATTGATACTTCGGTAACACTTTAGAATAATGTCCATTAGATAATGTTAGTTAATTCATTAAGTAACATGAACAAACAATGAACAATACATTACTGCATTTATTAATCTTTGTTAATCTTAATGAAAATACAGTTATTCATTGGTAGTTCATGCTAATTCACAGTGCATTAACTAATGTTAACAAGCACAAATTTTGATTTGAACAATGCATTAGTAAATGTTGAAATTAACAAACTAAGATTAATAGAAGCTGTAGAAGGATAGTTCTTGCTTAGATCATGTTAACTAATGTAGTTGACTAACATTAACTATTGGACCATTATTCTCAAGTGTTACCGATACCGTCTTATTTCAATATTACTTATCTTTAACAAAAACTGGGCACAATTAAAACAACCACTGACAGCACACCCTTCCCTCATTCTCTGAAAATGGTTGAGTTACTGAGCACAAGCTTTTTTCCATTTTCTTAAGAACAGCACAGTCCTTGGCACCACCAAACTGGTGCAAATCTTTGCCAAAATACAGGTTTGTGTACATTTAATTTAATCTATAAAATCATTAGTCACTTTATTTTCAAACCAACATACATGGATGCAATGCCATTCTCCTAAACGAGCGCCTTGCATAAAATCATTTACTTTATTACTGAACAAATGGAATGTTATTACTTTGTATGTTAAAGGTATAGCCTGGAATTAAACTACTGTTTTCATCTGGCCAGAGACGAACTGGCCCCCCGACTAAGTAAAGTTTCTCCCAAGGTTTATTTTCCATTTCTGTCACCAATTAAGTTTTGGTTCCTTGCCACTGCCACCTTTGGCTTGGTTAGTTGGGGATGCTTGACTGATTGCACAGACACTATTGGAAGAGAGTTGAACTGGATGATGACATCACTGAATAATCAATGAACTGACTTTAGCTATATATATTTAAAAAAAAACTGTCTGTTTGTTATTTGTTGCAAATCTCATCATCTACAGCGCATAACATCATCAAAAGATTCAGAGAAACTGGAGAAATCTCTGTGCGTAAGGGACGAGGCCGGAGACCTTTATTGGATGCCCGTGGTCTTCGGGGTCTCAGACGACACTGCATCACTCATCGGCATGATTGTGTCAATGACATTACTAAATGGGCCCAGGAATACTTTCAGAAACCACTGTCGGTAAACACAATCCGCCGTGCCATCAGCAGATGCCAACTAAAGCTCTATCATTCAAAAAGGAAGCCATATGTGAATATGGTCCAGAAGCGCCGTCGTGTCCTGTGGGCCAAGGCTCATTTAAAATGGACTATTTCAAAGTGGAATAGTGTTTTATGGTCAGACGAGTCCAAATTTGACATTCTTGTTGGAAATCACGGACGCCGTGTCCTCTGGGCTAAAGAGGAGGGAGACCTTCCAGCATGTTATCAGCGTTCAGTTCAAAAGCCAGCATCTCTGATGGTATGGGGGTGCATAAGTGCATACGGTATGGGCAGTTGCATGTTTTGGAAGGCTCTGTGAATGCTGAAAGGTATATAAAGGTTTTAGAGCAACATATGCTTCCCTCCAAACAACGTCTATTTCAGGGAAGGCCTTGTTTATTTCAGCAGGACAATGCAAAACCACATACTGCAGCTATAACAACAGCATGGCTTCGTCGTAGAAGAGTCCGGGTGCTAACCTGGCCTGCCTGCAGTCCAGATCTTTCACCTATAGAGAACATTTGGCGCATCATTAAACGAAAAATGCGTCAAAGATGACCACGAACTCTTCAGCAGCTGGAAATCTATATAAGGCAAGAATGGGACCAAATTCCAACAGCAAAACTCCAGCAACTCATAGCCTCAATGCCCAGACGTCTTCAAACTGTTTTAAAAAAAAAAGAAAAGGAGATGCTACACCATGGTAAACATGCCCCGTCCCAACTATTTTGCGACCTGTAGCAGAAATCAAAATTGAAATGAGCTCATTTTGTGCATAAAATTGTAAACTTTCTCAGTTTAAACATTTGCTATGTTATCTATGTTCTATTGTGAATAAAATATTGGCTCATGTGATTTGAAAGTCTTTTAATTTTCATTTTATTAAAATTTTAAAAACGTCCCAACTTTTCCGGAATTCGGGTTGTATAAAAAAAAAGTTAAATGAAAATAATAATAATTATAATACAACCTGAGACACTGGCACCATCACATCTTGAATCTTTTTTCTAAACACTCCACCCTTTTTTGCAAACAGTTTTATCAGATCATCAGAGAACCTATCCAGTTTGGTCAGGAATTTTGGACTGTAAAGGAAGGGTTGCGATCCGATGAAATTCAGCATTTATCTGAAGACATAAGTTACAGAGGTCTTGTTTATGGGCAATTCAGCAAAGAAAAAAGTTTTAAATGCTACAAAGAAAAAAAAGGTATTTAGTGCAGGGTCAGGGTGCCAATTTATTTATGACAGAAATCATTACTGTCGATTATTCCTCTTGATATATTAATCGCAAGTAACAGAATAACATTAACTTACACATACAAGTGCTTGGAGAAATGTAACGATATTAGCTGCCTACACAGACATAATGTCGGTCCATGACCATAATCTAGCAAAAGAAATGCAAAAAACTCCACTTACAATTACTGAAGCAGCGAAATGTAGTACTTACGTCGCTAAAACACTATTTGTTGTTTAAGACGAGAGACTCCGTGAACGCGGTGAATTCGGTCACGAGCACGTGAAGTTAACAAGCGTGACAATCTAAAGCCTTGCATTGGCTGCTGTGCGCTTTGATTGGCATCTCAATCGTTTTAACAATGACGAGCGATAAATTAAATATAGATGAGGAAGACCTAACATCACCCTATAATTTAAAGTCCTAGGGGACAATTTGGCCATTTCTAATTATCGGGCGTGTCTTACGGCCCTGATTTTATACATTAATTCATGGTACTGAAGGGTTTTCTGTTCGCTCTGTTCCGCGATTCTTCATGCTTACGTTATTTGATACTTTTAGTAAAAAAAAAAAAAAAAAAAAAAGGTCTGCACCACGTGCTGAATCCAGAAACCTAAGTCGTACGAACGACACACTTAAGAGCAACAACAAGACTTTTTTCACTGGTGGAAGTGTTATGAATTTATATATATATATATATATATATATATATATATATATATATATATATATATATATATATATATATATAGTATAACATGCACAACTCTTATTTGATAAAATTGCAGGGAGTATTGAAAGAATGGTTTTTGTTGAGTGAAGTGAATCTCAACAGATTCCAGGGAGCAGAGATCACTTTAACAAAAGCAGGGCAGAATAGGCATTGGCGCCATCTAGTGATGAGCAATAAAGTCTTTGAAAGCTAGAAAATAGCAGTCCCCGTTAAATATTTTGTCATTATTATGTACATGGTTTTGCCATTTTTAAATACATCACTAATATTTTTCACAGTTAGATTGACTCATTTTTAGTGTAAGTATAGGACGTTTAAAGAAAAACTACACTTGCAGAATTGTTACAATTACAAATCTTTGTGTGAAACAAAAGCAAGCTTTAAAGTAGTTGACCAATAGAGTGCGCCAGACAACTGCTCTGCAACTGAATGTCTATAGTTTTGCAGATTTGTTATGAAGCGTTTATAAATGGTACACATAAAACCTTTGACGTTTTTAAATTTCGTTTGTAAAATCAATACCTGTAAATCTATGGATTATCTAAACTTTTAGGCAGGTTAGATTATATTGAATCTTTTTTTTAATCTTTTCATTAAAAATTGTGACCGATAGTTCACACAAAGGTAGCAATCTGTACAATAAACTGGAATAGAAGAAATCATTTTACCACTGAAAACTGACACCTCACCTTTAAATAACCTCAAAAATACTGCACAGATAACTTGTGTAGTATAAAATGTTTTTAATTCTCAAATCAACAAACATCCACAATTAACAGAAGTAAAAAAGGATTCCCCAACGATCCCCTGGAACAATAAAATAAAGTACACAAAAGGAGAAGAGAGTTTTTGGGCAGGATCATATGAAAATAAAAACTGGGCGGTTCTCTCTTCCCGCCGTCACAGAAACAACACTGAGACACAGACGGGGAGATCTGGATAACAGCCACCACAACTTCTTCACACATCTAGCTCATCTGGACTGCTCAACTAGAGAAAAAGAAAGAGAGAGAAACATTAGGAGGCAACTGCAATTACACATTAACAAACAAAATAAATAATAATAATTGAATAGCCAAACCTGAGACTTCCTACACTAGGGATGAGTTTCAGTTTCTTGTTTTTTGTTTTTTTTTACGCACTAAAGTTCAAGTCTCCTGAAGCACTTCAACAGCATTCAAGCAGCGTGTTAGATTTGTCTGGTTAAAACTCTCTGTCTCTCCAACATTTTTCAATGTTTCCATTACTATGCATAACTTGTATATAAAGTTCTGAGTTTTTTTTTTTTGTAAAAAAAAATACTGTATTTGAGGATGACTGGAATTCATTACTATTATTATTATTATTATTATTATATAGTACAATCTCGAATTTAAGATGGACACTGACAGTCCTGTGACAGCAGTTTGTAGTAAATTTTTTTTAATCAAGATTTTAACATGTAGCAGTTATGTCTATTCTCACATTGACTTTTACATTTGAGATTGTAATATTTGTAAAATATTTGTCTATTTTTTGTTTCCTTTTTATTTCTAATGAAGGTAAGTGAAGTTAATGAGGTATAAATCTAAACTGATCAAGAAAAAAAAAAAACCAGTACAGGATTGCCATCTGCATCAGCAGATACTTGCTTATCTTCATCTTAAAAGGATCAATACAGAATTTAAAATGCAGATTACTTTATTACAAATTTCTTACTGTAGGTGGAGATGTCGATTTCCTCGGGCAACTCAGCGACGTTGACTTCAAAACGGTCCTGCACATCGTTCAGGATCTTTGCATCGGTCTCATCTGATACAAAAGTGACGGCCAATCCTTTTGTGCCAAACCTACCAGCACGAGCCACCTGAAAGAAAGGAGGATAACAGAGTTTAACAATCTTAAATTGTGCATTTTTCTGACCCTAGCCCTAGTTTGAATCTTAGGGTTGGGTAATTACTATTACATCTCTCGGTTTGATAAATACCACAGCACATCATGCATAAATACCCTATGTAAGTATGTGTCTGAATCTTCAGGCATGTCATAATTGAAAACGATATTAACACGCTCGATATCCATCCCACGACCAAACAGATTAGTAGCCACCAGGATCCGCCGTTGAAAATCTTTAAACTGTTGGTACCGGGACAATCTGCGTGAAAGAGAAGGAGAAATGTCCTCAGCATTTGCATTTCTTACCAAACCATTCCAAGATCATTGGATCAACAAATGTCTCACCTTTCTTCCTGAGCCATTCCCCTGTGGATCGCAATGGCTGGGAAATTCTGTTCAACCAGCAGCTGAGAGAGAGCCACGCATCGCGGAACGGATTTGACAAATATCACCACCTATAAATCATTCACACAAACCACTGAGTTGACAAGTGGTCACATTTAAGGTCAATGTCTGTGAAAACGTGAAGACATGACAATTACCTGGTTGAACTCCAGAACGTCAAGAAGGTCAAACAGTTTGCGGTTCTTTTCGCTGTCCTTTAGTTTGACATAGTACTGCTGAAGTCCATGCAGGGTAAGCTTAGTCTCGTCATCGACAAACACCTCCATCGGCTGAGAGAAAAGAAGAGACTTTGCGATTCAGAACACCATTCACAGCTTTTGAGCGAAGCGGGTCATAAATAGACACAAAAAGAAAGACATTGACTCACATCTTGCATGAATTTGCGACAGACCGGTCTGATCTCTTTGCTTAACGTGGCGCTGAACATCATGCACTGCTTCTCATGAGGGGTCAGTCTGAAGATATCCTGGACATCCCGTCTCATATCTAGTATGCAATCACTCACAATTAGACCTCTGGGGAACGACAAAAAACATCCAGCTCCAAAGGCAGCCCATACATATCACAATGAAACTCACCCAGCTGCTCCAGCATCTTGTCACATTCATCCAACACAAAGTGTTTGACATTTTTGAGGTTCAAGGTCTTGTTGCGAATGAGGGCAAGGATCCTCCCTGGTGTTCCCACCACAATGTGAGGGCAGCTCTTCTTCAGCACTTCCTCATCCTTCTTTATGGACAAACCACCGAAGAAGACAGCACACTTAACGTTGGACATGTACTTGGAGAAGCGCTCATACTCTTTACTGATCTGGAAGGCCAGTTCACGTGTGTGGCACATAACCAGCACAGAAACCTGCAGAGAAGAAAATGTGTGTTGACTTAACATCCATAACTATAGCTAATTCTAGTCTCGATCTAAAGTAACAGTCTGCAACGGGATATGAAACCAATGTAATTTGGGCTTTACTGACGCTTCCGGCTTTGCTACCTTTCGGACGTTCTAGCTAACTGCTCTGTGCTTTGCTTCTTATTTCTGTACTTTTCTCTGATTTTTCTAAGATTTTTCTAAGATTTATACATCAGCAGATCAGCACAGTGCTCAAAAAACAGATTTTTTTGGCACAAACGCTAAAACTAAAAACTCTTTGGGACTGGAATAATACTACAAAAAGAAAACTTTGCCTCCCACTGCCAGCAGCTTACATTCCAGAGAGGGGAAAACAACTGCCTACATTCAAACAGAAGAGAGAAAAATCTACTTGTTGCATGAACTGCTGCAAACTTCTACAAAGGATTGTGATTCTTGAAACAAAGTTACTTGCTGGAATTCCAAAACAGACGGAACACTTAGCAGATCGTCGTCATGGACCTTCTCAGCATACAGCCGGTGAGTCCCCTGAATCTTTTGAATCTCAACAGTTTATACCAAGTGTAGAGGAACAAGCCGAAACTGATCGCCACACTAATCGATGGCACAAACAGGGAGCGAGACCCAAAGGAAAACGAAATATCAGATTGTCACGAGTTTCTCGTATTGCTGCCGTAGCTTCCTCTATCCCAGATTCGACTATGACAAGGCTTGTGAATACTGGCATTCAACCACCCCCTATACATCTTGAGAACAGATTTGAAGCATTAATGAATGTAGGTGAGGAATCCCAAAAATGTATTTAAAGATGGATCTGATCAGCCAGCAGCTAACATGGCTACTAACAGGCGCTCAAGGACGAGCAGACAGCAGCTTTCAGCTCAGAGTGCAGCCGAGCCAAGGACTCTGATAGTGGGTGACTCTGTTATCAGAAACATCCGTAGCAGGACTACAACAACATGCTGCCTTCCTCAAGCAACGGTCTCTGATGTGAACAAGGAACTTCAGAACATTCTGATGAAGCACAAGACGGCAAATCGAATCATCATCCATGTGGGGAAGAATGATATTCGGAAAGAGCAGTCAGAACTCCTTAAGAAGGACTTCAGTGAACTCTTTGAAACACTTCGAAGACTCAAAGTTCAGTCGTTCATCAGTGGACCACTCCCAGCAAGGGGAACAAATATGTTTTCACGGTTGCTTGGGCTGAACACATGGCTACAAAGATCTTGTAATATAAAAGGAGTGAATTTCATCGACAACTTCAATCTTTTCTGGGGCCATAGACAATTGTTTAAACCGGATGGCCTCCACCCAAACAAACTTGGTGCTAGAGAGTTTAATGACAATATCTACTTTTCCCTCCGTCATCCTTCAGCAGTGTGTGTCAATCCATTCAGCACACACACACCGGGTCCGAGTCATCATGTGGTTGACATATCCCACAAGGACACTGATAACACCACACAGCCAAAACAAGCACTGCTCATGGACACTATCCCGACTGAACCCTGCCCACAGACCTCCTCACAGACTGACTGTGATGTATCAAAACAGCTACAAGATTCAGCACCCAGGGATTACTTTCTGGAAAACAGCCAGGGAAGCCAGGACAACATATCACAGCCACCGGAAACACCAGAGACACAGCCCATCTCACCAGACACATTATCACTTTCTCCAGCATCTCCACTTCTGTGCTTCTCACAGAAAATGGAGGAATTGGGGTATGCTGGGACTAAACTCTCTCACTCATTTGCTGCAAGCCTGCAGATATCACAAAAAAACGGCAGGCCCCAAAACCACCGAAGCCTGTGGTCCCTGCTCCTGCGAGAGCTCTTCGACCACTGCCACAACGCCAGGGCCCAAACCCTCTATCTGCTGAAGGTGAACCAAAAACAACTGATAGCAGCTCTCAGTGATATGTGTTGGGTCCCCGCTATAATAACAGCAACATTCACAAATGCCTACTGAACAAGCGGGAACCCAGTGTGCCTGTAGCTTTCTCTATTTCAGTTTTATCACGTGATAGAAAGTCTAAGGCCATCTCAAGCCGAAGGGCAAACTCATCTAATCTGCGGCCTATTATGCATCAAACTAAAATTGATGTAAAGACACAAAGCACAGCCATCAAGTTAGCATCTTTAAACATTCGCTCACTAAAAAATAAATAATTTCTAATCAATGACTTTATAACCACAAACAATCTGGATTTTATGTTTCTAAACGAAACATGGCTTGAAGACAGCTGCAATGCAACAGTCCTTAATGAAGCAGCCCCTCCTAACTTCACTTACATGAGTGTCTGCAGGACTGTTAGGAGAGGTGGGGGTGTAGCTGCTATATTTAAAGATGTCTATCAATGCAAGCAAGTGTCATTTGGTCAGTACTTGTCTTTTGAATATCTAGGGATTGTGCTGAAAGGTGCTCCACGCATTGTGTTTATTATTATTTACAGGCCTCCAAAATACTCTCCAGCCTTTGTTGAAGAGGTCACAGAAATGTTATCAATGATTTCCTCAGAGTTTGACTGTTTTGCTATTGCAGGGGATTTTAATATTCACATAGATAATTCAGAAAACAAAACTACAAAAGAAATGTTAACGGTTCTAAACACTTTTGACTTGACTCAGCATGTGCATGGATCCACACACAAAGGTGGACACACTCTAGACTTAATCATCAGTAGGGGTCTAAACATTTCATCCATTGTTATTAAGGACATAGCACTATCTGATCATTTCTGTATTTTCTTTGAAATTTTGTTGTCTGCTACAACTGAATCTAGATCGGTCTCTGTCAGAAGGAGATGTATTAACGAGAACACAAGTGTACTATTTATGGAGGCTATATCTTTAACACCAAGCATTTCTGCAGACTCTGTTGATACTCTCCTTGATTCATTCAACTCAAAAGTTAAGAATGTTATTGATGATATTGCTCCAATAATAATCAGAAAGAAAACAAACAGACAGAAATCAGTTTGGAGAAGATCAACAGCAGTTCAGACTATGAAAAGACAATGCAGAAAAGCAGAGCGGATGTGGCGGAAGACAAAACTTGAAAATCACTATAGCATCTACAAAGACAGCCTTCATGCTTTTAATGTGAAACTAGCCACAGCTAGACAGAATTTCTTCTCAAACCTTATAAACAGTAACTTAAATAACACTCGTACTCTTTTTGCCACTGTTGAGAGACTGACAACCCCCCCCCCCCCCCCCCCCAACCCAAGTCAGATTCCCAGTGAAATGCTCAGACAGCAAATGCAATGAGTTTGCATCCTTCTTTTCTGAGAAGATCATCAATATCAGGAAGGCGATTAGCACATCCTCAAGTAATGCAGAGGTCAGACAGATTAGGCCACAATATAAAAAAGATACTATGTCGATTTTTGAAGCAATTGATAGCAAAATTCTGGAAGACATAGTGCAGCACCTAAAATCATCCACCTGCTATCTTGACACACTTCCCACATCTTTTTTCAAAAATGTGTTTAACTGCTTAGAAGCAGATCTTTTAGAAGTGGTGAACGCCTCACTTCTTTCTGGGACATTTCCAAACTCCTTAAAAAATGCAGTTGTTAAGCCCCTCCTGAAAAAGAGCAATCTTGATAACACCATTTTGAGCAATTTTAGACCAATCTAATCTTCCTTTTATAGGTAAAATTATAGAAAAGGTAGTTTTTAATCAGCTGAACAAATACTTAAACTCAAATGGATACCTGGACAATTTTCAATCTGGTTTTCGACCGCATCACAGCACAGAGACAGCACTCATTAAGATAATAAATGATATTCGCTTAAATTGTGACTCTGGCAAAATATCGGTGCTGGTATTGCTAGATCTCAGTGCTGCGTTTGACACTGTCGATCATAACATACTACTAGAGAGACTGGAAAACTGGGTCGGGCTTTCTGGGATGGTACTCAAATGGTTCAGGTCATACTTAGAAGGGAGAGGTTATTATGTGAGTATAGGAGAGCATAAGTCTAAGTGGACGTCCATGACATGCGGAGTCCCACAAGGGTCAATTCTTGCACCGCTCTTGTTTAGCCTGTATATGCTTCCACTAAGTCAAATAATGAGAAAGAACCAAATTGCCTATCACAGCTATGCTGATGATACCCAGATTTACCTAGCCTTATCTCCAAATGACTACAGCCCAATTGACTCCCTCTGCCAATGCATTGATGAAATTAATAGTTGGATGTGCCAGAACGTTCTTCAGTTAAACAAGGAAAAAACTGAAGTCATTGCATTTGGAAACAGATGAAGTGTTCAAGGTGAATGCATACCTTAACTCTAGGGGTCAAACAACTAAAAATCAAGTCAGGAATCTTGGTGTGATTCTGGAGACAGACCTTAGTTTCAATAGTCATGTCAAAGCAGTAACTAAATCAGCATACTATCATTTAAAAAACATTGCAAGAATTAGATCTTTTGTTTCCAGCCAAGACTTGGAGAAACTTGTTCATGCCTTCATCACCAGCAGGGTGGACTATTGTAATGGGCTCCTCACCGGCCTTCCCAAAAAGACCATTAGACAGCTGCAGCTCATCCAGAACGCTGCTGCCAGGATTCTGACTAGAACCAGAAAATCTGAGCATATCACACCAGTCCTCAGGTCCTTACACTGGCTTCCAGTTACATTTAGGATTGATTTTAAAGTACTTTTACTCGTATATAAGTCACTAAATGACCTAGGACCGAAATATATTGCAGATATGCTCACTGAATATAAACCTAACAGAGCACTCAGATCATTAGGATCGAGTCAGTTAGAAATACCAAGGGTTCACACAAAACAAGGGTAGTCCTCCTTAAGTTACTATGCCGCCCGCAGTTGGAATCAGCTTCCAGAAGAGATCAGATGTGCTAAAACACTGGTCACATTTAAATCTAGACTTAAAACTCATCTGTTTAGCTGTGCATTTATTGAATGAGCACTGTGCAATGTCCGAACTGATTGCTCTATTTTTTCACTGTTTTTTTTTTATTTAATTTTATGTAAAATCATTTTCTTACTGTTTTAAATTCATTTTAAATAAGTACAGTTTTAATAATTTTAAAAGTTTTAAAATTGCTTGTTTTATTCTTGTTATTATTTTTCTTCATTACTATTTTACTTTCTTTTATGTAAAGCACTTTGAATTACCATTGTGTACGAAATGTGCTACATAAAAAAACTTGCCTTGCCTTTATAGTCCATTGCTGGTTATTTAGGTTCCTGCAAGTGTGAAGATTTAATGCTGAACTTTTTCCATTTTCTGAGATCTATGTCAAGAAATGTTTGAAACATTAGAACAGCCTAAACAAAGAAGCCACTTTTCTCCAAAAAAACTATCAGGGACAGATTGATCTTCTGCAGAAAGTATAGTGAATGGACTGCTGAGGACTGGGGCAAAGTCATATTCTCCGATGAAGCCCCTTTCCGATTGTTTGGGGCATCTGGAAAAAGGCTTGTCTGGAGAAGAAAAGGGGAGCGCTACCATCAGTCCTGTGTCATGCCAACAGTAAAGCATCCTGACACCATTCATGTATGGGGTTGCTTCTCATCCAAGGGAGTGGGCTCACTCACAATTCTGCCCAAAAACACAGCCATGAATAAAGAATGGTACCAAAACACCCTCCAACAGCAACTTATTCCAACAATCCAACAACAGTTTGGTGAAGAACAATGCATTTTCCAGCACGATGGAGCACCGTGCCATAAGGCAAAAGTGATAACTAAGTGGCTCGGGGACCAGAATGTTGAAATTTTGGGTCCATGGCCTGGAAACTCCCCAGATCTTAATCCCATTGAGAACTTGTGGTCAATCCTCAAGAGGCGGGTGGACAAACAAAAACCCACTAATTCTGACAAACTCCAAGAATTGATTATGAAAGAATGGGTTGCTATCAGTCAGGATTTGGCCCAGAAGTTGATTGAGAGCATGCCCAGTCGAATTGCAGAGGTCCTGAAAAAGAAGGGCCAACACTGCAAATACTGACTCTTTGCATAAATGTCATGTAATTGTCGATAAAAGCCTTTGAAACGTATGAAGTGCTTGTAATTATATTTCAGTACATCACAGAAACAACTGAAACAAAGATCTAAAAGCAGTTTAGCAGCAAACTTTCTGAAAACTAATATTTATGTAATTCTCAAAACTTTTGGCCACGACTGTATATGTTGACTTATACAAATA
Organism: Carassius carassius; assembly: GCF_963082965.1. Lineage (NCBI taxonomy): Eukaryota > Metazoa > Chordata > Actinopteri > Cypriniformes > Cyprinidae > Carassius > Carassius carassius. The sequence goes on from NC_081760.1 coordinate 31,548,155, forward strand.
GCAATGTAAACCGTACCGATTTTGAGTTTGCAAGATCTAGTTCAATGAATACACACCTGGCCGTCCACTGGCTCGATCTGTTGGAGTGTGGCGAGCACAAACACGGCGGTTTTTCCCATCCCAGACTTTGCCTGGCACAGGATGTCCATACCCAGGATGGCTTGTGGAATGCACTCATGCTGGACTGAGGAAAGATGAAAAAACTTAATACATTTAAATTCTGGACAATAAATTCGGAGTATGGGATACCATACAGTCGCATCTTGATAAATTGAAATGTTGAGGAAAAGTTCATTTCAGTAATTCAACTCAAATTGTGAAACTCTGTATTAAATTTATTCAATGCATACAGAATGAAGTAGTTCAAGTCGTTGCTTTTTTTAATATTGATGATTTACCTCACATTAAAAAAATAATAATAATATTAATAATAATTCTCTGCATCTGCATTTTTGGTCTCTTGTTTCTCCTTTTTCTCTTGACAATAGCCCATAGATTCTCTCTGGGGTTCAGGTCTGGTGAGTTTGCTGGCCAGTCAAGCACACCAACACCATGGTCATTTAACCAATTTTTGGTGCTTTTGGCTGTGTGGGCAGGTGAAAATGAAATCAGCATCTTCAAAAAGCAGGTCAGCAGAAGGAAGCATGAAGTGCTCTAAAGTTTCTTGGTAAACGGATGCTGTGACTTAGGTTTTCAAAAAACACAATGGACCAACACCAGCAGATGACATTGCACCCCAAATCATCACAGACTGTGGAAACTTAACACTGGAATTCAAGTAACTTGAGCTATGAGCTTCTCCACCCTTCATCCAAACTCTAGGACGTTGGTTTCCAAATAAAATACAAAACTTGCTCTCATCTGAAAAGAGGACTTTGGACTAATGGCAACAGTCCTTTTATTTCTTCTCCTTAGCCCTTAACAAGAGGAATACGACAACTGTAGCCAAATTCCTTGACACGTCTGTTTGTCTGTCTTGACCCCAGCCTCAGTCCATTCCTTGTTACATTCACTCAAATTCTTGAATCGAAGGCTGCAGTTCTCTCGGTTGGTTGTGCATCTTTTTCTTCCACACTCTTTCCTTCCACTCAACTTTCTATTAACATGCTTGGATACAGCACTCTGTGACCAGCCAGCTTCTTTGGCAATGAATGTTTGTGGCTCACCCTACTTGTGAAGGGTGTCAATGATTATCTTCTGGACAACTGTCAGATCAGCAGTCTTCCCCATGATTGTGTATCCTAGTGAACCAAACTGAGAGACGATTTTGAAGGCTCAGGAAACCTTTGCAGGTGTTTTGAGTAGATTAGCTGATCGGCATGTCACCATATTCTAATTTGTTGAGATAGAGTGTTCAGTCTGTGTGCACTGAATTTATTTAAAACACAAGTTTCACAATTTGAGTTGAATTACTGAAATAAATGAACTTTTCCACTACATTCTTATTTATTGAGATGCACCTGTACTTGGCAACACGTCACATAACGTTTTTGAATATGGTAGCTATTTATACTCACAAAGAGTGAGTGAGTATGAATACATACTCATATAATAGATGTACTAAAACTAGATTAAACTTTTTACACAGTCTAAAAAGCTTTAAAACATTTCACAGTAATCCTCACCCTCAGAAGGATGCTCAAAGCCACAGTCGACGATCGCGCGGAGCAGCTCTGGTTTCAAGAGGAAATCACGAAAGCCGGAGCTGTGAATGGAGACATAGGAGCCTTTCACCTCCTTCTTGCCGGCTGGGACTGCGCTGTCCGCAATGGTCTGGGGCTCCTCGTCTTCCTCGTAGTCCAACAGCTCATTATCAACATCGTTTTCAGCCATGGTAACTTTTGGTGACACATGGGAACATAAAGATGTAAATGACAGAGTTATGCCAAATCAATATATATACACGATCTGCTACAATATAAGGGAACAATAATAAATATAAATATAAATATAAATATATATATATATATATATATAGATAGATAGATAGATAGATAGATAGATAGATAGATAGATAGATAGATAGATAGATAGATAAAACAAAAGGTAAAAAATACTGCTCAGTGTTTTGCAACAGCCTGAACTAATGACTGGAAAGTATGCAGCAGTATCCAAACATCTCGAAATTATCCTTAATTCATCACTTATATTGCTCTCTTTAAAGTATTATTTGTTAGTAAATCGTACCCACATGGAGAAAATTGTTAAAGGGCAAAACCCTTAAACTCCATTATACAAGTTGCTATACATGTAAAACCAGCTTTAATTCAGTCAATTGACTTCCAGTCAGCGTGCAGACAATAGAGCCGCCATTCGATGTCCCATCTAAACCGATCTTCTGATCTAAAATAGCGGTCCAAAGCACACTTTAAAACTTACTGTGACTATGCACAGTTGGAACTCATGTGGTGCTTCACATAAGATCCTGTTTGGCCGCAAAACATGTTCGTTTTCGCATTTAGGCTTTGAGCATGCTGTACGTTAACGTTATGGCTAGAGAAACGCGGGGTGTCTAACGTTACAGCTGTCCGTTTTAAATACTTAGATTTGTTATTAAAATTGCCTCTAAAATAAAGTTTAATCCGAAATTGAGTACAATTAACGACCCCTGCATGAAACAAATTACAATTATTAAAGGTGTAAACAAAACAAATTACCTTTCGATGTTGGTAACTGAACGTCGGTACTGGCGAATCGTGTGGTTAGGCCTTAAGTTTACAGCTCTCCCAAGGAATAAAAATCGAGCTATCCTATTGGTTGTATTCAACGTCAATAATGGGTGAGAAGCAGCGCATGCTTGCGATTGGGTAACATAAAATCGCGTCGAAGTTGTGGGCGGGTTCAAACGGCAGTGTCAAGCCTAGTACTTTAAAAACTGTCCACACGATGTCAGAATATAATAATAATAACAATTCCTTACATTTCATATAGCGCTTTTTCCAAGTACTCAAAGCGCTTTACATTGTCAGGGGGTATGTCCTGATCCACCACCAGTGTGCAGTATTTTAGGCTTACAATGAAAATGCATTTTTTGTTTGTTTCCTTAGCTATATTCTTCCTCAACACAAAATGCATTAACAATTGAAAAGTAAATTATTAGTAAAACTAATAATAATAAAACTTAGTATTAGAATTAGTGAATCACAGTATGAACACACAATACAGAGAAAACAAACGTAATAGAATATATATGTATTTATATAATTTTATATAGAAAATATGCTTTTTACAAAGTAATAATAAATTACCAAAATTAATTATCTGCTGGTGCCTCATCTACATTGTACAAATTAATTTACAGTTTTCTTTCTTTCTTTCTTTTTCAAATCTGTGAAGCTGATAATATAATTTTAATGATGAATGCAAAATGCTGATTTCAGACCATTATACACCATTATAGGTAGAATATAACTTTGTAAACTAGATCCATTCACTTACCAAGCAAAGAGAAGGTCATTAATTAATAATCTTAAAATATAAAATGCACGAATTCAACTGTCATGAAGCAAAAAAAAAGGCTTGTAGATTGTTGTTTTTGGCCGCTCTGTATATTATTTATAATACATTATAGTTGTTATCATGAAGTAAATAATAACGTCAGAGGATAAACAAGTTAAAATATTCTTAACACCGCAAAATCACCTGCCCGTTGCCCACTGTGGCTGAGGTTATCAAAAAATAACGTATTGGTAGAACGAGCTGTCAATCGTGGCTAGTTCTCAAGTTGATTGGTTTGACTTTTGTCAATCACGAGATCCGCTGACGTAAGACCATTGCACTATTGTTTATTCTGAACGATTTCGTCAAACTACTGGAAAATAGATGCCAACTACTCAGTGATTTTCATCGTGTATTTATCGTGATATCATGATTTACTATTATTTATATCAGCATTTTTTATAAATCACGGTCAAGATAGTAGGCGGGACTTGGGCGAGGTTTTGTCTTGTTCTGTTCTCTCCTTGAGGAAGCCTGCCCTGACGACTCATATTTTCCTCTAAATGAGTATCCACATCCAAAATGTTCAATATGGTACCGTATTCATTTTCCGACTTACCTTAGCGGTCCAACGGCTTCGTACAAAAAAAGGATTGCCGATATCTGCCTGTTTTGTGACCGATCATCTTTAAAATGTCAAGATCGCAGGAGCAGCTTGAGTAATGAGAGCGAAATTCAGGTGGGCATTGCTCTATGCATTTTCCATTACTGACAGTGTGTGGTCGCTGCTCGGTTATGTGTGCACTCATCCATTTGAGTACAACATTAATTTTAAACCGTTAATTAGGATGAAATGACAGATAGGTAGTCTAGAACAAAGCGGGGAAATTCCAGCGCATCACACTCATGCTCCCATCTCTCTGGACCAGCGCTGATTTGCCCGCTTGCCCATCTGCGAGTTGCCATAGGGGGAAATCTCCATCCACAGCATCATTATTATTTTGCAGAGAAATAGATGTTATTATGACCCGATTTAAAGCACCAAAATACAAAGTGCGTTTAAATACCACTGTGCTTTGAATTCAACGCAGCCTTCCTCCATTTCAAAACCTTATGCATTTAAAGTCACAACGCTGCACAATCATTAAATTCCCCTCCGTAAATGTAATATGCTATGATGGATTCGTTACACCTATAGTGAGAACTAGCATCCTCCTGGTGGTACATTTGCATTAGGAGTCCAGAGACTACAGGCTCTATTATAGTAACCTATAGAGTGCATCTTGCAGGATGAAACAACGGCTGTTGCTTATTTTGGCCTTTTTGGTCTTCTAGCATCCTGAAAGGCCTCTTATGGTTTCGTATTATTTTCTATAACGCGATATTAAAGCTTGAACATGCATCAGACTGTCATGGCTGTTATGCACATTTCCTTGTCATTTTTCACACTGCGTTTTGTTATCATTTTGGACCAACCAAAGGTAAATATGTCTTGGTGAGCTGTAATGGTCTTTCATTTATTTTTCTCGTGATACACAGTTTAAGAGATTAATTATGTGGTTCTTGCTTGCGATTACTAATGATTAAGGGCAGTCTGATTGCATGTTTTGGTAGGGAGGAGAGTTTGTTTGACTCTATTTAATAAATAGACTGTGGTTGTGCTGCCAGCTAAGAAAAAAAAGGTGTGTGGGATCTCATGCTGATGTTTTATTTATTTATTTTTCTAATTTTTTACTTTTGCCTCAAAGAAATGGATATGGTGATGATTCTTTAAAAATTATGTAATTGCAATTGATGATTTGGTTGGTGTTAAATTGTACCTTTATTGCTTGAAGGGATTGTGTACCCCCAAATTATGCACTTTCATGGTCCAAGCCTGTATGACTTTCTGTATTCTGTGGAACATAAAATAATATGTATTAAAGAATATTGGTAACCAAACAGCTTCAGGTCCTATTAGCTTCAGTTATATAGACAAAAAATATAATGGATGTCAAAGGACACCCGAAACCATTTGATTTCCAACATTCTTCAAAATATCATCTTTTATGTTGCACAGAAAAAAGAAAGTGATACAGGTTTGAAACCACAGGAGGGTGAGTAACTGATGACAGCATTTTTATTTTTGGATGGACTATCCCTTTAACACTTTCACCATGTCCCTTGTTATTGGAATGGGATGTCATACTCACTAAATCAGTGTGAGCAAAATTTCTTAACAACTGTAACATCAGCCAGGCCTGATGAGGTAATAGTGGCCTCATCATGACTGGGCCTAATATACGGTACCAATGTTTTTTATATCACTTTCAATTATGAGTTACACAAGTCATGTAAACAACAGCCCATATATTTTCATTTCAAAACTGTAAAATTTGAAAAAAAAACAGCTGTCAGGTTAAATGTCTAAATCTTACCTCACATTCACTTTTAGAACGGAAGCTTTACGTTGGAATTCATGCTTGGCTTCCGCCTTCTTTGATTTGATTGGCCATCTCAAACTGCCTACAGTCATGGCCAAAAGTTTTGAGAATTACATAAATATTGGAAATTGGAAAAGTTGCTGTTAAGTTTTTATAATAGCAATTTGCATATACTCCAGAATGTTATGAAGAGTGATCAGATGAATTGCATAGTCCTTCTTTGCCATGAAAATTAACTTAATCCCAAAAAAACCTTTCCACTGCATTTCATTGCTGTCATTAAAGGACCTGCTGAGATCATTTCAGTAATCGTCTTGTTAACTCAGGTGAGAATGTTGACGAGCACAAGGCTGGAGATCATTATGTCAGGCTGATTGGGTTAGAATGGCAGACTTGACATGTTAAAAGGAGGGTAATGCTTGAAATCATTGTTCTTCCATTGTTAACCATGGTGACCTGCAAAGAAATGCGTGCAGCCATCATTGCGTTGCATAAAAATGGCTTCACAGGCAAGGATATTGTGGCTACTAAGATTGCACCTAAATCAACAATTTATAGGATCATCAAGAACTTCAAGGAAAGAGGTTCAGTTCTTGTAAAGAAGGCTTCAGGGCGTCCAAGAAAGTCCAGCAAGCGACAGGATCGTCTCCTAAAGAGGATTCAGCTGCGGGATCGGAGTGCCACCAGTGCAGAGCTTGCTCAGGAATGGCAGCAGGCAGGTGTGAGCGCATCTGCACGCACAGTGAGGCCAAGACTTTTGGAAGATGGCCTGGTGTCAAGAAGGGCAGCAAAGAAGCTACTTCTCTCCAAAAAAAAACACCAGGGACAGATTGATCTTCTGCAGAAAGTATAGTGAATGGACTGCTGAGGACTGGGGCAAAGTCATATTCTCAGATGAAGCCCCTTTTCGATTGTTTGGGGCACTTTGAAAAAGGCTTGTCCGGAGAAGAAAAGGTGAGCGCTACCATCAGTCCTGTGTCATGCCAACAGTAAAGCATTCTTTTCCATTCCATTCATGTGTGGGGTTGCTTCTCATCCAAGGGAGTGGGCTCACTCACAATTCTGCCCAAAACACAGCCATGAATAAAGAATGGTACCAAAACACCCTCCAACAGCAACTTCTTCCAACAATCCAACAACAGTTTGGTGAAGAACAATGCATTTTCCAGCACAATGGAGCACCGTGCCATAAGGCAAAAGTGATAACTAAGTGGCTCGGGGACCAGAATGTTGAAATTTTGGGTCCATGGCCTGGAAACTCCCCAGATCTTAATCCCATTGAGAACTTGTGGTCAATCCTCAAGAGGCGGGTGGACAAACAAAAACCAACTGATTCTGACAAACTCCAAGAAGTGATTATGAAAGAATGGGTTGCTATAAGTCAGGATTTGGCCCAGAAGTTGATTAAGAGCATGCCCAGTCGAATTGTAGAGGTCCTGAAAAAGAAGGGCCAACACTGCAAATACTGACTCTTTGCATAAATGTCATGTAATTGTCGATAAAAGCCTTTGAAACGTATGAAGTGCTTGTAATTATATTTCAGTACATCACAGAAACAACTGAAACAAAGATCTAAAAGCAGTTTAGCAGCAAACTTTTTGAAAACTAATGTTTATGTAATTCTCAAAACTTTTGGCCACGACTGTACACTCTTCTGTTTATACGTGTATTTAGCTTTGATTTGAAAGAAGACAGCGCATCCTTGTGGGTAGGGCTGGATGATTAATCGAAAAGTAATCGAAACCGAAATTCAGAACCTCTAACCGACTTAATTTTCCCATGTCGGTTATTTCGCTTTTTTAATCCTGTTAATACTTCCCCCTTAAAAGCATACTAGCGCGTGTGTAGCCACATGACTCTGTCCCGTCCAGTCAGTGGCATAAAAGCAAAACACGGTGGTGAACGCCGGTTCAACACATAGTGATGGCGTGTGAGCGGTGAGTCTTGCGTCTTCACTAAACTGTGTCAGTTGTATTTGTTTTATGGTTTGGACATTCAACGATTAGACAGTCGGATGTGTATTATTATTTCGAGCTCCCATGTTCACGCAGCTGCATTGTCGCACAAACACTAGTTGTCAGCGCTGTTCTGTGATTTGTTACTAAAGTAGCTTAGAATCTCAAAACTTATTATAGCATATTTTTCTACTTTTGAAGGAACTAGGCTATTTACAACCCACAGCTTCACAATAATATAGAGACGGTATGACTAATTCACACACGAAATCACTCTGGTACCGGTACTGGTACTGGTACTTGTGCCAATTTATCTTTATCTAATCTTTATTTATCTCTTACACCGAGCAATAATCTATAAGAAATGTTACGAACATAGATAAAATAACTGCTGATAGTGAACTATGATGTCAGATCGCGCTTTCAATAGGAAAAAATTACCCACCTTTAATAGTCGATCTCAACCGTCTGGCTGAGGCCAGTCTAAAAAGACGCTCAGGACAGTTGACAGAATGCTGCTGCGTGTCGTCATGAAAGCGTATCATTTTCACGTGTTACTAAGCCATGCCACTTGCCAATTTAACCATTCAAAAAACTTTAAAGCATTCAAACACAAGATGCGGAAAAGCTGAACTGAGCAGCTGGTTACTCGCGCTGTGCTCGGTGCGCACACGGAGAGAGAACCGCGTCTCACAGACGGTAACACTGAACTGAGCTCTCCTTTGCGGAATTGCTAATGCAACCTTTTCACACCACAGACTGGACACAATTAATCATTGATTGGTAATTGGCCAACAAAGTATTGACAATTATCAATTATCAAGATGAATTTGTTCTGACAGTTTAACTGAGTTCTTTTCATATTTTATTACCATTTTCTAAACTATAGCAAATAAACTGATAATGTGAGAAATGTTGAAGCTGTCTGAATAAATTTTGGTTTGACTGTATGTTTAATTTTTACAGTGCTATTTTACATTTAATTATTCAGTTTCTGTACCTGGACACTTACACACTTGAAAAAACTTAAACACTGTGTAAATAGCACAAACAAATAAACAGAACGAACATACAAATTAAACACTTTCAAACAGGGCCCACTGTACAACCTGCACCGGGGCCCCTCTAACCCCAGCTACGGCCCTGCTTACAGTACAAACCTTGTCAGTGAACTATGAGGGCAAAAAAACAAAACAGAAACAAAATAATCGTTCATTAATTGTAATCGAGGTCAAATGTTCAATTAATCGAGGTTTTGATTTTAGGCCATAATCGTCCAGCCCTAATTGTGGGGCAGCTGACACGGAAGAGCATTCACAGCATATGGTAATATGGAGAGACACAGAGGAGACTGTTGACAAAGGAATTGTTGAATAAAGTCATTATTTTAGTTTTATTCACATACAAAAAGTATTCTCGTTGCAGTCTCAAACTTCACAGTTTTCATCCAGAATATCTTAAATTGTGTTCCGAAGACGAACTAAACTTTTACGGGTTTGGAACAACATGGGGGTAAGTGATTAATTACAAAATTAGCATTTTGGGGTGGAGTATCCTTTTAAGCCTTATGTTGGAATTCATGCTTGGCTTCTGTAAACAGTCAAACCCACCTTCTTTGATTTTATTGGCCATCTCAAGCATTTTGACATTGATGAGCACAGTTAAGATAATCTGTGGGGACAATCTGCCCATATCTAATTATATATATGGTAGTTGCAGCCCTGTTTTTCATACACAATATGTGCTTATCCAGATGAAAGGTTGTATTAGGGCTGTGCAAAAAATCAAATGAGATTTTCATGCGCATCTCATCAGTAAAGGCGCTCCTGTAATTAGTAGTATATCTACAGCACATGTGTTCAGATCAGGGTTGCCAGGTTTTCAAAACAAAGCCTGCCCAGTTGCTTCTCAAAACTAGTCCAAAACTAGCCCAATCGCGTTTCCAGAGGGTTCCCCGATAAAAATTTCGTCCCGGGGTTAAAATATACGTTTTTTTTGAGTTGCCTTGGTAAAATTTGCATTTAAGGGGCTAAATATCACGTTATTGGGATTGGGGTTTCTTCGACCCGCAGACATGAAAAACAACTGCAGACTTGACAACACTGGTTCAGGTGGAATGGCATTTACTACACCGAGCCATAGTCCACCGACAAGCTACACAAAATCGCTTTCAAAATCGGCAAAGAATCACCTGCAATTTTATAATCGATTTTGTGTAGATTGTCAGTGAACTACAGCTCTGTGTAGTAAATGCCGACCAATGTTGCCAAGTCTGCGGTTGTTTTTCGTGTCAGCAGGTTGAAGCGACCCCAATCCCAATAAAGTGATATTTAGCCCCTAAAATGCGAATTTTACCAAGGCAACCCCGCCAAAAAATGTGTATTTTATCGCCCGCAACGAAACGCAATTGGGCTAGGTTTGAGAAGCAATCCACCTCGATGATGCAACAGCAGCCATAGTGCGCCAGAACAACCACCACACACCAGCTTACCGGTGGAGAGGAGACAGAGTGATGAAGCCAATCAGCAGATATGGGGCTTGTTAGGAGGCCATGATGGTCGGAGGCCAATGGGCGATTTTAGCCAGGATGCCGAGGTCACACCTCTACTCTTTTCGAAAGACATCCTGGGATTTTTAATGACCACAGAGAGTCAGGACCTCAGTTTAATGTCTCATCCGAAGGACGGTGCTTGTTGACAGTATAGTGTCCCTATCACTACACTGGGGCGCTAGGACCCACACTGACCACAGGGTGAGCACCCCCTGCTGGCCTCACTAGCACCTCTTCCAGCAGCAACCTAGTTTTCCCAGGAGGTCTCCCATCCAGGTACTGACCAGGCTCAGCCCTGCTTAGCTTCAGTGGGAAACCGGTCTTGGGCTCCAGGGTGATATGGCTGCCGGCATATACTATATAGAGAGATTACTAATAATCACAGGAGTGCCTTTACTGACTAGATGCTAGAAATTGTCTTCGATTTTTTTTGCACAGCCCTAGGTTGTATGAACTCTAAAGACATCTGACATCTGAAGAGTTGCCAGAGGTTCTAGCTAAACAATTATTATACTGTTTAAGAGTCAGCTATTGTGGAGATGTACAGTCAAGAAAAAGAAGAGATTGTCTGGGAATGCATATGATCTCTCCAGGTTCAAGTATTGGCTGGTTAACAGAGTTCGGTTAGCCCATGTTGGTAGTTGTCTTTACTGCACCATTCTGTGGCAAAAGAAAAATACTTTTCTCTTTTGACGGCCATTTAAAATATGTGTATTCTAAGGAAATAGATAGTAATATATATACTAGGGCTGCACGATATTGGGAATAGTGATGTGCGGGTCGTCCCATAACCCGCGGGCCCCTCGGGTCGGGTTAAGAAATTGGCACTTTATTGTGGGGCGGGTTGTGGCGGGTCACTGGAAACAAAATTTTTAAAAATCCATTTATGTTGCATGGAATTTAGTGGTGGAAATTTTGATTCTTTCCAGAGATTCGTTGATTTTCAGTTCGTTCACCAAAATGATTCTTTCACTGATTCGTTCAGTGACCATTTCTTCATATTACACAAATACGCCAGCAGTTGAAGAAAAAGAGTGTCTTATGTGTTATGTCTTAAGTCAACGAACGTATTTACTTGTGACAAAAACTGATTTGGATTTATTAAAGTGTGTGCATGATCGCATTAAATAAATAGTAAATTGTTCAGATTAACAAAGCATGAGGTTTTATCGGGGATTAAACGTGGAGTTATGATCTGTATTCCAAATATGAAAACAAGCGTATGTGCACAAATAACTGCGCTTTGTATCTGCTGATTGCTGATCGAAATTTACATGCTTGGCCGACTGACCCTCATTCATTTCGTTCACGAACGAGATGTATCAGTTCATTCAACTCTTTCACCTACGAGAAGATCGTATTCGTTCACTACATTCAACAAGTCACATGCTCCGTCACATCTTGAGTAACTCTTTTTGACCGGATGAAACAGTTCACAGAGCTGTTCACGAGCTGCGCATGAACTGCTAATAATGCCGCACTAGCGCACTGCTGTGGGAAGAACTTCATAGAACAAGAAATGAGTCTTTTACTGTCTATGGTCAATGGATTATGTAAACGAGAACGATTCATTCACCTAAAAGATCTGTTCACGAATGAACCATCATAGTGCAATTACCTATAGCTTATATAGATAAGGTTACGATACAAAGGTATAAGTAGCAACGTAAATTCCGTGATGTCCCCGATGCGCGGGGTGGGTCGGGGCGGGTCAAGAAATGTTACTTTATTTGCGGGGCGGGCTGGGCCGGGCCAAATAATTTCATAAAAGCAGGACCCGCGGGTTGGAAAAAACCCCGACCCGCGCATCACTAATTGGGAAAAATGACATTGCGATATTTTATTTTTCTGCGATATATATTGCGATATGAAATCTAATAAAAATTTTTCTTTCAAACAAAAATGGGGTGAGGGCACTTTTAAATGATTTAAACATCGACACCATTGTGTCAAGTGATTAATATGTGCGAGGGAGAGAGAGCAAGACAGCGCTCGTGTTGTTTGAAGACTTTTTAGCTGCGTTTCCATTACGCTTCAAATTGCGCAAAATAAAATTGCGATATGAAAACACGCCTAATGGAAATGCGTAAATTTCACAAAAACTCCCATATATCACAAAAAAAGTTTTTATGTTCACATGAGGTGGTTTCTGTTTGTAAATGTTTTCCACATTTACAGGTCACATGGTGTATGTAAATGGTCATATGATATTTCTTCAATGTACTATACCTAGTACAGTAAATTAACTAATAACGTAACTAAAAAAAAATTTAAATATAGCAAAAAATAGCCTAAATCTGTCAAAATCCATTGCCATGGCTTATTGCGATAGGCAAAAGTTTTCGCTTTAGTTTTATAACATTGGTTAATAGAAACATCATCATTTCGCAAAACTTTTTATCAACATTTACAAAATATCGCCTACAATTTGCGCAAATCTGTAATGTAAACACACCTACTAACGATACATGTTCATAACAATACAGGCTGTATTGATCAGATATACAATAATATTGTGAAATATTATTAGTTTAATTTAAGTCTTGCCAGTTTTAATATCATTTAAAATCAACTCTCTTCCCTGTTAAACTGACAGGACTTAAAAACTATGATGGTTAAGCTGTGCAATTAACCCACGAATCACATTTGTCAAGGGCCGGGGAGCAGCTGGCCCGTACAGTTAATGAATAACGGATCAACTACGACAGCCTACATCGAACATCCTGCGATGTGACTATCGTGGATTCGTACATCGCGATATCGATGCTTAAACGACACATCGTGCAGCCCTAATATATTTGTATATTTTGGTATTTTACCCTTTCTGTTGATGTCTTGTGGCTCCAGAAATATTATTGCAATGGAATTTACAGCTTGGGTGATTGCTGCACAATTTCCCAGAATTTGTTGGCCATAAGCAAAGATGGCAGAATTCCAGTTGCAGTTTTGCGCCACTTAGGAAATGTGCAAACATTCACAGATTTCTCCATGTAACTTAAAACTATGTGGATCTCTCACTTTGCAATTATGTAAATAAATATTGGACTTTTTTTTGTTTTAACGGCTGCACTATAGCCTTTTTTTTAGCCTGTGGTAGATGGGTCATGTGAACTGTGAATGGTAAACTGATAGGGTTGCTGTTGTGTTTTCATCAGGACAAACAAGCCCTTATGTAGTTCACATTCCCAAGAGAGCCAGAGAGAAAGGCACTATCTGCCCTCTGCAACCTCTTGCTGTATCTCTATTTTCCTTTCTGTATCTGTGTTTAAGTGTTTTGGCATTGTCACACTTTCTCTTGGTTTATAGCTGCACTAAATGTCATAATTTCAAACAGCACACAAATGTGAAGTCTGGGCTAAGCCTGCATGTGTCTTGAACATTTTGTGTGTCCGACAGAGAGATGACGACTTTGCTTCAGAGCAGCTGTGGCTCCTCGGCTGTGATAATCATAAACGGCCTGTACTTACATTTTCCATTTCTGCTCAGCTGCTGCTGTTTTTTCGGTTTTACTTAGTCATACTAATTTAAATTTACTGCAGCTGTTTTTAGTTCACAGAAGATGTCTTATTCTGCCCTCTAAATTGTTTATATCTTCATTTTATTTTCTTTGTTATAGCCTAATGTTGTTTTTTTCTGTTATGAACGGGGTTGTCTTCATCATTGTGGTAGATTTTGTTTAGCATGTTTTATCCCCCTAAACCAGATCGGCACAAACCCTGCCCCGCTGCAGTTCTAAATCTAATTGGTCATTTCAATCACTGTGCTGATTGACATAATGCTGAAACAAATACAAACCCTTAACCCTAACCTTAAAGGGATAGTTCACTCAAAAAAAAAAAATTCTGTCATGATTTACTCATACTGCACGTGACTGTAGCCATTGACTTTCATAGTATGGAAAAAAATACTATGGAAGTCGATGGCTACAGTTGACTGTGTGATCATTCTTCAGCATATTTTCTTTTGTGATCAACAGAAGAAAGATATTCATATAGATTTGGAATAACTTGAGTGTGAGTAAATGATGACAAATTATTCATAAGGTTTAATCACACAACATTTCTTCCATGTTTTATTTTTACTAGTAAATCCCCTTTGTTTACCAAAAAGTACATTTAAAATACATTTCTAAAAAAGGAAACTTAGTTGTTCATGCAATAGACAACTAGAGACCTAGGAGTCTTATTTTCTCTTGCATAATTAATATTGCACTTTAATTAAGCAAAAACACATTTTATCCGATTACTCGATTAATCGATTAATCGATGGAATTTTTGGTAGAATATTCGATAGCTACAGCCCTAGTTTCCATTACACTTCAAATTGCGCAAATTAAAATTGCGATATGAAAACTAGAGCCCGACCGATATGGATTTTTGGGGGGCCGATGCCGATATTAACTCGAAAAGAGACGATTTATAAGCCGATATTTTGATTTTAAAAATAATCTGTATATAAGACCCATTTCCTATAAACTGCACTTACACAACATTCAATAGCAAAATATCTGCGTGTTCTATGTATGTGGGCTGTATAAACCATTTTCCAGAATGGACTATGTTAAAAAAAAAAGCCTTAGATTACAGTCTCAATGACTAAACAATTGCACATCAAAAGTATATATTTTTAATGATCAAAAAACAGTCTGGTTTTAAACATTTAACACTTTTACTTTCTTCCAGTTGAAGCTGGTTTTAACAGTCTGTGTGTGTACTGTAAATAAATTATAATACTAAAGTTAAAGTATTTGCAGAAGTAGTTCCACACTTTGCTGCTACAGCATTCACCTTTTTCAGCCATCTGTAGGCAGAAAGAGAGACAGAGAAAGAATAAGCATGTGTATTAATAATATCACCATGTATCATTACTCATGTCATCATTAGAATTATAATAATAATAAACTGGGATCTCCTACATAGGCAAAAATGAGAAATATATATATATTTTTTATTTGTCAAGCAATAGGTATTACCTACTTATATTTAACAATATTATTTCAACATTTTCCTGTTATGTCTGTAAAGCTGCTTTGAAACAATATGTAAAAAAAAAAAAAAAAAGCGCTTGTTCAGCTCACATTTATTTACATGTCCCCTCTGGTTTAATCATTTCTGACGCACCTACTGTAGTTACTGTAACTACACTATATTGGCTCTCACAGAACATCGTCTTGCCTACTATTACCGGAAGATTACGGAGTCAATTCTAAGTTGAATGGTTAACGTTAGTGTCATGAACACACCGCTGTCAATTTTGAGAAGAACCACCTTCAAACAAGTTAATAGCAAGCATTTAAGGGGCCTGCTAAAAAGGAAGCTATTAGCGTTAGAGTAACGTAACCAGCCTGAATTCACCAAATTGTTCTCTGGACCTGAGGGTAGCCTCTTCTTCCTTGCTTCTCTCTTAATTCTCATCAGCAGGACTAGCGCTATCGCTCGCTTCTTACAACGGGACAGATACATGTTTGCTGCTGACCGAAAGGAGGAGGAACAGACTATGAACGAGCTCCCGCTAAACATTTTTAAAACCCCGCCTACGCCATAGCGCAGCGCAAATCGCGTTGTATCTGAAGGGCAATGCTGAACCCAGCGGCAAGCGCCGTGCATACCGCGTCCTGTGTGAAAGGCCCAATTACGCGGTCATTATGTGGGAAACACACCGCAATAGAATAAGAATAAGTTAAACGCTAACGTTATAGTTTGACCTCCTATTAACGTTCGCGCTCTTCCACTGATAAACATGGTATTAGCTTTGTGGCTAATCTAATATAGCAATGCATTAGCGGCTGTAAGTGATGTTACAGAATATTTAGAAGTGATAATGATAGGACCGTTAGCTAGAACTACCACACAGTTTTTATATACAGGGTATGAACTAAATCTACAATCATTTCACATGACGAACGACAGACTCACCGTCAAAACAGTAAGTTACATCTCTGTGGCTTGGCTGATCGCTTTCTTCTGTAGTGGACTTCTGGCGCTGTTGTTAACTCTGGAGCTGCAGAGCTCCCTCTGGTGGGCACACTATGCAACACTCATAACATGAGTGAAGCATGAGACTCTGTTTCTCATGTTTCATCGGCCGTTATAAATGCCGATGCCGATTTAAATGCAATTAGCTTATATCGGCCGATAATATCGGCCGGCCGATATATCGGTCGGGCTCTAATGAAAACACGCCTAATGGAAATGCGTAAATTTCACAAAAACTCCCATATATCACAAAAAACGTTTTTATGCTCACATGAGGTGGTTTCTGTTTGAAAAAGGAATATTTTGCAAAACTGCATTTTTTTTCCCACATTTACAGGTCACATGGTGTATGTAAATGGTCACATGATATTTCTTCAATGTACTATACCCTTAACTAATAACGTAACAAAAAAAATTCATACATGTAAATATAGCAAAAAATAGCCAAAATCTGTCAAAATCCATTGCCATGGCTTATTGCGATAGGCAAAAGTTTTGTTAAGTTTAAGTTGTTTAATTTTTTAACATTGGTTAATAGAAACATCATCATTTCGCAAAACGTTTTATCAACATTTACAAAATATCTCCTACAATTTGCGCAAATCTGTAATGTAAACACACCTACTAACGATACATGTTCATAACAATACAGGCTGTATTGATCAGAAATACAATAATATTGTGAAATATTATTAGTTTAATTTAAGTCTTGCCATTTTTAATATCAATTCAAATCAAATTTATTCTTGTGATGAAAGCGGAATTTTCAGCATCATTACTCCAGTCTTCAGTGTCACATGATCCTTCAGAAAATGATGCTAATAGCTGATTTGCTGCTCGAGAAACATTTCTTATGTTGTGCTGCAGGGTTGAAAATTAACGAGGGCTTGTGGCAAAAACTGCCACCAAAATGAACAAAAATGCCCTACAAATTCAAGATAAAGGGGCAAAAAATGCCCTTGGACAATTAAACAATGGATTACGGCTATTGTGGTTAAAAAGAAATGTGAAAATGAATGAAAACTGTCTATTAATGGAATTACATTTTGATTCGCTTACACTGCATTAGATTGTTTTTCATGTATTGTTTTTTAACATTGAGCCTTATAACTAATCACACGCATTTCCATTGAGCTTAGGAATGCAAGGGCCAATCAGATACGCTTAGATTAGTCAGCGCTGAAAGTGTGCACACTCATTCATTGCGATACGATGTAAATAAAAGATGAATTTCATAGCTTCAGTGATTATAACTAGAGTTTTTGTGTAACGTGCTAGACTAGATAAACGTCATGGACTGACAGGCAGGATATATAATGAGTCGTCTGCCAAAATGCAGACAAAAAACACAAAAAAGTATTTATTTATTAAATTAATCAACATTAATAAATATTATTTTGTATCAAGAGAAATAATTAAAAAAGGATGCTTTTGTCATATTATTGCTGCCATATTAGCTCCTGTTTTTTCTTTTTCTTTTTTTTATAAAATAATGTAAATGTTCGTGGCAAAAAGTACATTTTGCACATGGTGTGAAAGGTTGTCAGTGAAGAATGTAGGTGATTGAACAGACAGCGAGAGAGAGGTTTGGAGGTTTGGGTTTAAATGCGTGTGGGGGAAGGGGAGTGTGTGATTGACACTGTGCTAAGAGCTACAATAACCACACTTTTGCTGCTCATCAGGAGAAGAAAGAGACAGATGCAGCAAACACACTGCTGTTATTGTATTCAGTTACTACACACAGAGACATACAGTTTTTCTGGGCCATTATCAAGATGATGGCCTTTGCATCTCTCATATTATTTCTATTTCCAGTGTCCAGATGTTGTTACACATCGATTAACCGGTGGGAAAATTACCTCACTGTCACAACTTTACCAAGGGCTACATTTGAGGTAATCAGAAATGTTATAGTGACAGTGAAATAGCCATATTTTAATGCTGTTTTGACAAACCTTGAAATTTGAGGTTCTCAAAGTATTGGAGATTGTTGTGGCTTGCTGTAGATCTGTGTTGTGGTTTTGCTACACAGACATTTTTCTCTGTGTTTTTCTCTTTGGTGAAGAGTAAAAAAAAGAGCAACAATAAGAAATCAGTTTTTGTCATTTTATCATCCAAAAAAGTACACTTCCGATTTGAAATTAAAAGAGGAACAAATACTAAATACAAAAAATAATAATAATAATAATAAAAATAAAATTAGAATTATGGCAATAACCTATTCTGATATTGTTGAAAATCAGGTCATATGGTATTTTAAAGTGTGCTAATATTGTGTTGGAGTCCCCTACAACAGGTTTAAATGCGTCTAAGGTCAGAAAACATTGTAATTTTCTCGGAATATACATTTAATATTAGAGTAATTTGTCAATGATTTAAAAATGATTCGTTCCTAGCAATTTCGGAGCAAACACCTCCCCTCCTCAAGCCCACTCTGCTCTGATTGGTCACCTGGCCAAGGCTATTGTGATTTGTATTGTGATTGGTTCTTGAGCCAGTTAGCCAGCGCTACCATTGACAATGCACCTTTACAAAACAATAATATAATGCTCCCATCTCCCATTCTTATAATAATGACATAAAGTACAAAAACACTTATGTTTTTCGTGCCCACAGCAAATGTTTAGCTGCTACACTGTGAACACTTAAAACAATAAATGGTGGGTATGTTGACCGAGGTCTAACGTGACTAACTGATGAAACAATACAGTTTGTAAACCAAATATGCCTTCTGTAATGTTTGAAGAACAACAGACAAAAGTTTCTCTGTCTTAACTTTTAATCAGAACAGCTGTATCACATGTGCACCAGCCTAACTAACGGACTACCCCAACTATAACAGCCTAACTGACTCCCACATTAACTCTATAACTGCCGGTGCAGCAAAATAAACAGCAATTCAACAATGATTATAAAGTCTTTGTGCTACACTACATTCTTTATTATAAAAAGTAATTTGAACATCATCAGTCTACAATAAATGACACATTCTTAGGAAATAGTGGGTTCACAGCGAATTAGTAATACACTTTACCTGGAAACCTAAAGCTGCACTAGAATACATAATATATTAGCATAAAAAATATTGATATTTTGAGCACTCAATTGAAAATGTACACATAACATATCAATCGTACTCACAGGTTGTGGATCGGAGAGCTTGTGAGCTTGTGGCTTGTGAAGCCAATGAAGATAAAAGCCAAGATAAGACAAGATTAGACAAGCTCCTTGATAAAATGACACGCACAAAACAAAAAGTTTGAATTGTATTTCTTTGGTATCCTTGAACACAGTGTCTTCTCAACATTATGTAAACACACTAACTAGCAGAAGTGTTTGTGGGCAGGTCAGACTCTGTTCGTATTTCTTGGGCAGGTGGGGGTTATGCAAATATGTTACCAAGTGTCATATGTGTAACAAGTGTAACAGGCAAAAGATTTGAAAATATGACGCCTCATTAAGGCGATTCAGAACTGTCTCTCTCTTTTGAGAAAAAATATCTTTATTTATCATGCGCTTTCTTGATTAAAAGGTCATTTTTAGACTGTCTCTCAATTCACGCTTCCTATGCCTAACACAGAGATTACTGCCAGGTTTAGGACATTGCTTTTGTGTTTGGTTGTGACTGCACTGGAGATGAGAGTGTGTTTGTGTGCGTGTGTGTGTGTTTTCTTGGTCAGGGGGATTTGATTCATGCGCTTGTTAATGGTTCTTTTGATTGGTCTGCTCCTCTGATATGAATGCTGCCATTGTCTATAGTGTGTGTTTACTTTGTTTAAACGGGTCATATGACGTTGCTAAAAATATCATTATTTTGTGTATTTGGTGTAAGCCAATGTGTTTATGCGGTTTAAGTAAAAAAAACACATTATTTTCCACATAATGTATATTATGGTTGCTCCTTTATGCCCCACCTTTCTGAAATGCGTTGATTTTTGCAACGCTCATCGTTCTGAAAAGCGAGGTGTGCTCTGATTGTGTCCTGGTGCAATGCCGTGTGTCCTAGCGCGAGGAGACAAAACCAATAAAAACCCATTACAAACGAGGCATTTGTTGCATCCATTGGGGACATAATTACTGATTATAATGACTTATACTGTCTTTTTACACATTGCATTGCGTATTGAACTGAAAATACATAAAACCATGTCTGCATTTGTGATCCAAGAAACGACAAACAGCAAGCGCTACTCTACACTGCTCAAAACTCGCGTTTGAATCATCAGTGGCAAATCCTTTACATATTAAAACATACTTACAGACTGTGAGTCAGAAGCGCCAGACTGTCCTTGCAAAGTTGGAATTGCCCCACTTTATAGAAACAGACACTGGCATTGTAGTCTACTCTCACAGGAAACAGTCTTCATCCTCTGTGAAATGCATTGCACACATCTGAAAATTTGGGTTAAATTGTTCTGCTACAGTGTTGTAAATACAACTTAACCACTAATTTCTAGTTGTGTCCTCTTTTGGAAGACCAAACAGAGTAGCTTCACTTTCACAATGAAACACACAACGACTCCACGACCTAACAGCGGCGGCAACAGCACAAATAAAAGTTACGCCTTTTTTCTTTGTGAGGTAGGTGTGGTTGACTCTTGCATTTTATAAAGAATATCATATCATAATATTGCATTTGAGACTTTAGTTTTTGCTTCTTTACAGATCTTCTTTGTGGACCAAAAGCTTGTAGCACTCCAAAGAGAAAGGAAATATCATATCATATGTCCCCTTTAAAAAGGTTTCATCTTGTACTCTTTTTTTAGCTGTGGGTTATCTTTCTGTTTCTATTGCATTCCGCTAAAATGAAAGAATGAGTGGTTTAATGTGTGTGTGTGTGTGTGTGTGTGTGTTAAAGGGAGATGTCATATGCTTTTGGCATGTTTTGGACATTTGCATTTTACATTTACATTTATGCTATTGGCCAACATTTATCCAAAGTGACTTACAGTGCATTCAAAGTATGCAGTTTTTCTTGTTAATCAGTATATGTAGGAATCAAACCCTAGGCATAGTAGTGTCAGCCCATAGACCGCATTGACTAGGGGTCTAATGCTTCACATTTTTCACAGTTCAGCATGTATTGTGCTTTTGGGGTCATGGTTTGGGTACGGTTTGGTGGGGATATGCGACTATTCTTAAAGGTAAGTGATTTCTGGTAGCCAGTGTTGACATTTGAAATCACCAAAACAAACACGCCCCTGCCCCAAAAGGTTCTCGCCTCTATATTGCTAGCTCTGCCCAAAAATTTCAACAAGAATATTTTATTATTTGTTAATGAAGACTTTAACATTTTTTAACTAAATAAACATATAAATAAAAAGTATACCGTATTTTTCGGACTATAAGTCACACCTGAGTATAAGTCGCATCAGTCCAAAAATACGTCATGACGATGAGAAAAATCTATATAAGTCGCACTGGAATATAAGTCACATTTATTTAAAACCAAGAACCAAGGTAAAACATTCCCGTCTACAGCCGCGAGAGGGCGCTCTATGTCTTCAGGGAGAGACTACAGGAGCACTGAGCAGCATAGAGCGCCCTCTCGCGGCTAGAGATTACTTTTCCACTGTTTTTGATTAAAGTAAGACAGTCTTACTGAGCATTAGAGGCTTTAAAAACGTTTTTTTTTTTTTTTTAATCCTACCAACCCCGAACTTTTGAACGGTAGTGAATGCTAAGTGTTTTTTAGACACGTGTTAAAAGGTTTAACAAGATCTACAAAAGCCGCTTTTCCTCTGTCAGGCCACTGCGAGCCAGTGCTGTAAACAGGCGGGCCGGGCTAATAGCCTTGAACCTGAAGCACCAAGGCCAAAATCATGCTGCGTTTCAACCGTCGGGCCTGTAGCCCCTCTGTGCTTCACTAAAGCCCTTTACACGGCTCTCTGGAACAACGTCACGCAACCCCATCATATCACCAACAAAGACAAGATTTATCAGAAAACCAATAAGAAATAAGTAACTGGAACTAGCGCAATCACAAAACGAACACGATAAACGCGGCCATTTGTTTAGATGCATTGTAAAATATTTACCATATTTTTCGGACTATAAATCGCACCAAAGTATAGGTCGCATCAGTCCAAAAATACGTCATGACGGGGGAAAAAACATGTATAAGTCGCACTGGACTATAAGTCACATTTATTTAGAACCAAGAACCAAAAGAAAACATTACCGTCTACAGCCACGAGAGGGCGCTCTCTGTTTTCAGCGGTAGACTACAGGAGCACTGAGTAGCACAGAG
This sequence comes from Carassius carassius, assembly GCF_963082965.1. Taxonomy (NCBI): domain Eukaryota; kingdom Metazoa; phylum Chordata; class Actinopteri; order Cypriniformes; family Cyprinidae; genus Carassius; species Carassius carassius. The sequence continues at coordinate 31,570,747 of NC_081760.1, forward strand.
CGCCCTCTTGCGGCTGGAGACGGTAATGTTTTCTCTTGGATCATTTATCTCGGTTCATGTCAAATTAATTTTGATAAATAAGTCGCACCTGACTATAAGTCACAGGACCAGCCAAACGGTGTAAAAAGTACGACTTATAGTCCGGAAAATACGGTATATCCAAAAGCATCGATGTGTTACAATAACAGGTGATTCATTGATCATAATTAATTAATTTATCATGATTGAAAATTAGTCACACAGAAATAAAGTGGTTGAACATAGCCTGCTTTTCAGTCGAGTCTGTTTCTGTTTATTTGTAGTCACAGCAGCCTATATAAATTATATATAGAAAGAATGATCATTTCTATGTTTTTATAAAAACTCCCGAACAAAAAACATTATTATATTTCTATGACATGCGCGGAGCTAAACTCTTGAGATGAAACTTAAATAAAATATGTTACTAAATAAATAAACGATTGTTATAGAGAATAAGAAGCTGATGTCTGATTTCTTCAAGCGGTCACATGTACCATGTTTACTATGGTAACGTTAATGACTTTCTGAAATGATCCATGGTGCCGACACTCTCCAGACGCTGAGTAATTTCATAACCACTCCTCTAGCCCCAGCTGGCCCGCTTTGGCCCAAGGGTTTTGTCGGGTTAATAAGAACTATCTGTCAAAAGATCAGTATTTTTTCAGTATATTCACATTTTCTGCTATTCCAGTGGTTTCTGTATAACCGTCACAGTATTATTTAAAAAAATTTCCCATCAGTCTCTTATATTTTGTTATGGTCTGTTATGGTTTCAGATAAGCCCGCCCCTAAATGGCACGTAAAAACTAAATGAGCTGTGGTTTCTTCCTGTCTAGTTGGCGGTTCTTGGCCAGAGTAAATTCAGTGTAGACCAGACCTGTTACTGTTTAGTCAGATCAGATGTCTGACTATGTGAAACAGGGTATATTTCTATTCCAAGCCCAAACAGTGCTTACCAAGCTCTGAATTTTAATGTTCTAATGAGGAAACATTCTTTAGAAATTTTGTAATGTGTGTATGAACACAGTTTTTGTTTATTTCTGTCATCTGTCTATTACTCTATACTCTAAATATAATGCAGCATTCCCTCTCTCTCTCTTTTATTGTGTTAGTTGTGGCTTAGCTGCTCCATTTGTGTCTGTGGTTTGTTGTAGGATGCACAGATAGCTTGCTGCAACACTGTACAAAATACTTACCCAGGTCACATATGGAGGACAGTCATTTTTCTTCTTGGTTGTATTCAAACATCGTCACAGGCTTGCTTTGCATGTCATCACCCTTTTATGAGAGTCTGAGGTGGCGTAGATTTGAGATTGGAATACGCTACACAACTTTTGCCCTGATTTGCAGTCTGAATGTGTCACTGTAGTGGCCAAAATCAGACCCAGTCTTCAGATTTTAGGCAATTGGAATTGACAGATTTTCCAGTGTGTGACGATCACAGACTTAGTTTTTCTTTTGTTTTTTTTGTTTTTAAGATTCAGACTATTATTCCATCTAGTCAGAGGAACTCAGACATGCTTGCCAATAAATAACAACCATAACTTCTGCCAACGTTTTCTTAATGTTTTCTTAAAAATACTTGTTTTACAAATTTAAATTTTATACACATAACAAAAAATATATATTTAAAAAAATAACGTTTTAAGAATTAAATTATGTATTATTAATACAAATGTCAAATTTTTATGAGCATAAATGTCCAACATAAATTCAGCCCAACGGCGAAAAGTGCCGGAAAATAATTGGAAATGGACTTGTATTATTTAATCTTATTCATAATTTAAGGTGTGTGTTCATTTTACTTACACAAGTAACTCTTGTCATTTACAAGTGTTGTTCCATGTTTAAAACACTGCAGTAAGTATAATTTTATCATTCTACATTTTCTGTGGTTGTTTATTTCGTGCTAAGAGATGATTGGTTTATGTTTGCTCCACACTTCTGCTTGAGCTGAGGCAGATTCTCTGTCACACTACATTACAGTGGTATTTATAGGTCTAAATGGTAATTTACATGATAAAATTGACTGAATTTAAGAGACGAGAGTTTGAGACCTTAATAGGTGCCCAGAGAAAAAACAACTAGTCTCTGTGACAGTCCTCTCATCATAATCATGAACTGATTCATTAGTTAATCACAGCAGCCATATAATCGAAAACTCTTTTCATTTTTTAATTAATTATGCAGCCCTCACTTCCCTCGTTTCCACAGATTAACCCAGTCCTGATATACACGTCTTCAAGGAGGCCTGTCTACATCCACGGTGCCAAGACCCCTGTAGTATCCTTCCATATCCCCACGTCACTGCTTGACTTCTCCTGTCCTGATTTCCTCCATCATGTCAAGCCCTAGCAGCAGCCCAGAGAGAGAGGGAGGGATGGCGGGTTCTGTTCAGCTGGAGGACCTCAACTTAACTGCTGGACTGGAGACTGACCCTCCTTTAGCTGGCAGCCCAGTGCTCAGTCCAGACTCCAGTTCCCATGATGCTGCACTCTCTGCCCCAGCAGCTTCCCCGGCTGACTCCGAGAACCTCAGTCCAGATGAGCTCGAGCTTCTGGCTAAACTGGAGGAACAGAACAGGTAAAACTAGACCAATGTACATGCAAATGGTTTGCCAATATGTTTTGTCCATACAATGTAAGGCAATGTGCGAAAAAAAAAAAAAAAAACTATTATTTTATGTTCAACAAACAACATGAGGGTGAGAACTTGCTGACAAAATATTTGTTGTTTGGTGAAATATTCCTTTAAAGATAGTTCAACAATTTTTTTTAAACGTGCCTAATTTTTTTTTTTTCAAATCGAATATCTTTCTTTCTTTCTGAATATCCTGACTGTTCTTTTTTATAGATGATGAAATCGAATGAGGACTACAATGTCACGTACCAAAATGTCAAAATTTTGACCCCATAATATTCTATCAAAATCTCATAACTTAATCTACCGATCAAACAACAGATTTGATTCTGGTGACATATGCCAGACTTCTGCAATGATTTAATACACTTTAACCTCACCCCTTTTTTTACAATTGACTGCAAGCTCACATTCAGACCTGCCTCCATCCAATCAACAGTCAATGATTAGAATAAATTTCCTGCAAAGAGTTATATTTGGTGATTTTTGGCTTTTTCGATAGGACAGCAGTTAGACAGGAAGCAAGGTCTCATCAGTTAACACTGACTACCCTCACTGAAAAGGAAGACTGCCAACCTAAAAATTTTCTTCTTCTTCTTTTTTTTTTAGTTTATTACACTAAGCTATCATATGACTTCAAAAGAATATAATGAATATAGACTTTTCTTTATGTACCTTTATGTACCCAATTCTCATTCACTTTGAATATATTAAAAAGTAGTGGCCAGGATATATATACCGTATTTTTCGGACTATAAGTCGCACCTGAGTATAAGTCGCATCAGTCCAAAAAATACGTCATGATGAGGAAAAAAAACATATATAAGTCACGCTGGACTATAAGTCGCATTTATTTAGAACCAAGAACCAAGAGAAAACATTACCGTCTACAGCCGCGAGGGGGCGCTGTTTTCAGTGAGCGGCTACAGGAGAACTGAGCAGCATAGAGTGCCCTCTCGCGGCTGTAGATGGTAATGTTTTCTCTTGGTTCATTTCTCTCGGTTCATGTCAAATTAATTTTGATAAATAAGTCGCACCTGACTATAAGTCGCAGGACCAGCCAAACTATGAAAAAAAAGTGCGACTTATAGTCCGGAAAATACGGTATATATTTTTTTATTAATCACATTTTGCCTTCAATGGAAGAAACAAAAATGTTACCAAACCTTTCTGGAAACAAGGTGTGAGTATTTGAAACAACATCAGGGTGAGCAAATGGGTAATTTCACAGAGCAAATGTCAAAAGAGTATTAAAGTGCAATGCAATATATGCGTATGTCAGGCAGATGTACACATAGTGTTGTGCTTTGATACTTGACGTCACTCTGAAGGTAGTAACGCCTCAACAAAGGGAACACTATGCATGCTTGAGACTGAAAGCTATGTGTGTGGTTTATCATTTGACCTGTAAGTGGCAGACTCTTAGAAGTTAGTCTCCTTTTCCTGTAACAGCTGATATGTAACAAACTTTCTCTATTAATCAGTTGTGGTGGTTACCTGGCAACTTAAAGGTCCCATGACATGGATTATTTCCTTTTCTTTAAATGCTTTTTAATGTTTCCTTAGGTGTACTTATATTGTTAGTATGATTTTTACATTTAAAATTTAGAAATAAAAAGCATTTTTTATATCCTGATATTAGCCCTCTGGCTTGAATGCTCTGTTTGAAGGGGCGTGTCTGCTGTGAGACTCCGAGTAAACGACAACTGTTGTGATTGGCTGACATCTTTGCATTCGAAATGTGTATTACATGTGGAACCCCTCTCAAATAAATATATATATATATATATATATATATATATATATGTACTACAGCTGTTGAGATTAACGAATCGTGGAAGTGTTAATTATATAAGTATTTTTTCGATCTTTTCCCATCACACGAAAGGCTGCAGTGATGAGCATTGAGTAGAAAGAGTCTGTTTATCGCGTGAATGCAGTGATCTTGTCATTATTGCAACACGTTTTCTCTCACAAAATGCTTTCACCACAACTAACAGCAAACACATGAATACAGTAAGAGCTTTGTTGTGCAGCATAACAGCGTCATTCATTGTAACGGCAGTTTGGGCAAGTGTGCAGATATACTCGCGATGTGTGAGAGCTCCGAAAAAAAGGGAGCGTTCTTTGATCGCTCTCTGTAGTTAAATCACAATTTAAATAACAGATTTGTTTCATGCTACTAAGAGAAACAACGTGAAGTTGATCGTTTAGTCACTGGCTTGATTCACTGATGCATAAACAGTATTAAACGATTTAGAAAGAAAGTCTGTGTGAACTTGAATGATTAACTACACATCAGAAATCACTGATCACAGATCAGGCATTAATGAACACTGTTACTCACTGTTTGTGGCAGTGCTGTCAAATACATATCATAAAAGTCTGTTTGTAACGCCTTTGCTGACATTGCGACTGAATTATATGTAAATATTTTCGGCGGGCAAAGCAGAGAAAGGGGAGGTAACAATTCTCCTTACAACATCACAAAGAGGAGATTCAAGATCAGCCCGTTTGAGCTTCCATTTTCTCAAAGGCAGAGAAAGATAGCAAAATCTCGATTTACACCGATTAAAATTTTTTGAAACTTGGGGACCACATACATGCTAGGGGAAGTCATATTAATGTTAAAAAACCTCAGAAAGTGAAATTTTCATGTCATAGGACCTTTAAATGTAGATACAATCAGCTTAATGTAGAACTTTAATGGGCCATTTAAGAGGACAGCAGCTGCAGTCGTAGAAATTTGTTTAAACATTCTATGCACTTCTGTCAGACAGGTCGCCAGTATTCCTTGAGATTTCACAAAACATCATTATTATTATTATTATATTACAATATTATTCAGCTGATGTAGTCTGCCTAAAATTTACAGTATTTAGAAGTGGTGGTATAACAGTAGTATACAGTCAACAGCCTTTGTATTGTGTATACAACCATAACTTACTATTTCTTATACTTGACTAGGAATTTCTACAAACTTTGTGTCCCACACAGTGTGTGCTTTGGACATGAAATTTGACACACTTTAGGAGTGATCAGAATTATATATTCATTTATGTTTGCCTACTAGACAATATAACAGAAAAAAATATCTCACGCACTAAAGGTCACATATAGAGTAGCTTGATGGAATTTCGCAAATTAAATCCATTAATTTCAATAGCAATCAGCATGATTGGAAATTTTGCATAACACCATGTCCCAACCAGATGCAACACGATAATATTCCAGCAAAAAAAAAAAATTGGCTGTCCACACTAGAGCCTGACCAATATATTAGTTTTGCTGATATTATCGGCTGATATGAGCCTGTCACCGATATATTGGTATCGGTGAATATGCCGCCGATATGAACCTTTTTTTATACATAACATATAATGCAGATAAAATGCTTGAAATGGTGTAATTAGTTTGTCCAGCAGAGCACGCTCCATTGTTTGCTACTGGCAACCTGGATGAAACACTTTAAAACTTAAGTCTTTGAAAAAAACCATTGACACTTTGAACGGCCATATCTCCATAACTGCATGGAGAATCCGCACCGAATTCGGGGCATCTCTTCAGCTCGAGAAAAACTCTGAAATGCAATCATAGTGTACGTCTAGATGTCCTCTTTAGAATGAGACCACCCCTGCATTCGATAGCACCGGGGCTCGGGAGTTTTGGGTGGTTAAATTCACGGTCCGGCACCGACTGATCTAGCAATCCCAGGGGGCTACTGACGCGTGGAAAGTGGGGATTAAGAGGGCTCCTCGAGCTGAAGGGATCCCCCGAATTTGGTGGAGATCCACCGCCGCGCTCGGAGATAGTGACTAAGGAATCTATGTAATCAATTTAACACCATATATATACGCAAAAAAATTATGTTTTGCAAAAGAAAATAAAGTTTTGCAAACTAAAATTAAAGTATTGAGGAAAATAAATTTGAGATATACATACTATAGATATACATACATATACATATTTTCCATGGTCATATCTATTAATTTATTTGCAACGCTGCTTTTATTTTGCGTGTCAGTCTAGTTTGAGCTTGCGATATAATTTTTCCTTTGCGCTTCACTTTTCTGCACGTCTCTCTTTGTGGCACTGTTTTGACATGGAGGCGGAGTCAAGGGACGGGGGCGTGTACAACATGCCTCCCTGGAAGTGACGTTATCGGTCCGAGACGCAGCTCACCCTGATCCAGGTCCTGTCGTGATGAGCAGAGACTCATTTCTTTTTATTAAATAGCATTGCAACATTCATGTTTTCTTTTCATTTACTTTATTAACAAATGTATGTGTATTAGCAGTAGGGCTGGGATAAACGATTATTTTTTAAACTATTAATCTAGCGATTAATTTTTCAGACCGATTTGATTTCGATTATCTCCCCATTAATTGACTACTAACAATTTATACATGTTGATTTACATATCTGAATGAAAAAAACATAAATTCCTTAACATTGCAATATATGTTTATTGCTCTTAAAATTACAAAATAAAAGACTGACTAAGAATGCATTACTTTGCACTTGTATAGAGATAGCATTCAATAAAACCTTGAAACCTTGAAAAAACATAGCTTACTGAAACAAGCTTACTGAACACATAGGGCCTAGCTTACTGAAAAAAAAGTTCTTCTTTCAGATGAAAATATCAACAACTTGATGTCTAGTATGTAAATGTAAACTTGAGGGCTTTAAGCTAATACAGAGAGTGCTTTACAAAAAAAAAAAAATAATTTACAGTGGGAGCCAGCAGCCTGTCATGGAGAAAAAAAATCTCTGAATGCTCCACATGAAACTTTGGCGTTCCGCCCTTTTTCTATCGTGTCTAATGATTTTGGTTAATATGCACAAGGGAGGCAGAGAGAAAGAAGCGCTCGTGTAGTTTGAAGACTGTGAGTGCGCGAGCGCGCGTGAAACTTTGGTGTTTCGCCCTTTTTCTATCGTGTTTAATGATTTTGATTAATATGCACAAGGGAGGGAGAGAGCAAGAAGCGCTCGTGTTGTTTGAAGACTGTGAGTGCGCGCGCAGCCGGGGCTCTCTCTCGTACGTGCCCTGTCACTGTCACTCACCGATCAAATAAGGCTTTGACAGCCGCCAAAAAAAAAGATCAATGCAGAAAAACCCCTGGATTGGTTATATAACGTTGGACAGAATGTTGATCCGGCCATCGCATATATTCAGCGCACATAAGGTAAACGTTTTGCAAACGTTTTTTAGAGAAATAAAAACAGGTCGACGAATCGATGCGCATATTTTGCGTCGACGTATTTTTTGCGTCGACGTCATCGATGACCTCGACGCGTTGTCCCAGCCCTAATTAGCAGCATTTGCTCAAGTTAAAGAAGTTGTTACCATGAACACCTGGTGTTTATTTCTCTCGATGTGCACACTTTTATAGCATTAAAATGTGTATTGTTTCATTTGGTTAACTGCAAATGTTTGTTTAAAATCTCGTTCTTTGCTCACATTAGTTCAGAGTTACTGCTAGTTTTAATGTAAAATAATGCAATTCACTTCATAAACTATAACTTCATCACTTCATTCATCACATTATCACACATCATTAAAGAGGTCTATGACTCAAGTTTCAGAATTCGTTTTTCATTTACATAACTACTGGCATAAATTAATAAATTATATTCATTGTATATATTCTTTTTTTTTTTAACTCGAGTCTTTTGGGTTTAGTTTTGTCATGGCCACGAGATATTAATTGTTTGGGAACGTGATAATGTCGTGGCCACAAGTTCAATGAATAAACAAACCAGGGTGACCAGAGCAACCTGAGATTATCAGAGATTGATCAAATATTTTTTATCAATCCTACAGTCCGTTGATCATGTCTTTTTATGTTCATATAAGGCTATTATTATTTTTATCATTACCGTATTTCTCTGACTATAAGTCGCACCTAAGTATAAGTCTCATCAGTCCAAAAATATGTCATGACGAGGAAAAAAACATATAAATCGCACTGGACTATAAGTCACATTTATTTAGAGCCAAGAACCAAGAGAAAACATTACCGTCTACAGCCGCGAGAGGGCGCGGAAGAAGACCATTTCAGGTGACTACCTCTTGAAGCTCATCAAGAGAATGCCAAGAGTGTGCAAAGCAGTAATCAAAGCAAAAGGTGGCTACTTTGAAGAACCTAGAATATGACATATTTTCAGTTTTTTCACACTTTTTTGTTATGTATATAATTCCATATATAATTCCACATGTGTTAATTCATAGTTTTGATGCTTTCAGTGTGAATCTACAATTTTCATAGTCATGAAAATAAAGAAAACTCTTTGAATGAGAAAGTGTGTCCAAACTTTTGGTCTGTACTGTATATACGGCGTTAAATTGACTCCATAGACATCAGTCAACACTTTCACTTCAGTAAGGAGAAGTCTCTTGTTCAGATAGCATTCAAGTGTTGTCTTATTCGACCGTAAGTGCCCTGCGAAGTGGACTTCATGTGAAATTCTACCATGATTCCAGTTCCATGGGAATGTACGTTACATTCAAAGGGCATTTAAGTGCGCAAGACATGAATTTATATTAAACTTATTTACAGAGGTATTTTATGTCACACTTCACACTTCTCTATTAAGTTTCGTCCGTGTGAGAAGACAAGCAAGCGCAAATCCGTGAATGAATGTTCCGAAGTGAAATAAACTTCAATGGAACAAAGTTTAAAAATAATTTAATTGAATTAAAGATTAATAAACTTTAACTTTACTGTTCAGTGCATAGATGGATATCTCTTTCATGTCGTTATAAGTGTTTGATCACCACATTTGAGTGATCATTGCAAAAAAATATGTTTATGTATATACTGTGTTCTATATGTAGTACCGGTCAAATGTTTGGACACACGAATGGAAAAGTGTCCAAACGTTTGACTGGTACTGTACTATAATATAGTAGTGGTTAAATGTAGGGGTGCATAAATATCAGCCGATAAAATTTGACAAATTTTGACAAAATTAGACAAAAAAAGATTTAATAACATGAAATATTCCTTTTATCACACGTTGTAGCATCACATCGCATGTAGTAAGGACTCAGTGTAAGGGCCCGACATTTCCCCATGCAGATTTTGCGTTTTTCACATGAATTCGCTGTGTTCATCAACAAAATGCTGCATGGTTTAAAAGTGACTTCTGCATGAGCTGTGCTTTATACGTCTCTACACTATTGTCAATGGATGATAGATTGATTTTGTTGTTGAATCTGACCAAAATACTAATTCCAAGTATGGGTAACCATACTTGGCCACATGGTACGTCACTTATCACTTATCTTATGTCACTTAATGGGCCATAAATAACAATTCAAGCAATGTGATTCTTAAAGTTAGAAAATGAAAAAAATTATTTCAGTTTATTGTTGTTGTTAACTCATCCAGCAGATTGCACTTTAAAAGTCCATGTTCTTAATTTTTAAGTCCTATTAAGTACATGTATTTCATCAGAAATACAATACAAATGCTGTTTTTTTTACCTTTTTTTTTTTTGAATAAAACTATTGAGTCAACACTATCATGATCTCTGTCTATTGTGTTGCACTCAGGTTGCTGGAAGCAGATTCCAAATCCATGCGCTCAATGAGTGGATCTCGGAGGAATAGTGGCTCCTCTCTGGTGTCAAGCTCATCTGCATCTTCTAACCTGTCCCATCTGGAAGAAGACACTTGGATCCTGTGGGGACGGATCGTCAATGAGTGGGACGAGTGGAGACGAAAGAAAGACAAACTTCTCAAGGTGATTGATTGGTCCTTTTTTCCATTTAGGATCTGAATGACAATGTGTTAACCCACATCACAGACACTAGACAAAAGGATCTGAAACTTGTTTACATTGAGTACATTCATCTCTTATTTTACCTTACCCTCTCTCTGTCTGCAGGAGCTAATAAGGAAAGGCATTCCTCATCATTTCCGAGCAATCGTGTGGCAGTTATTATGTAATGCCACTGACATGCCAGTAAAGAACCAGTACTCTGAACTATTAAAGATGTCCTCACCCTGTGAAAAACTCATACGCAGAGATATTGCCCGCACATATCCAGAACACGACTTCTTCAAAGGGCAGGACAGCCTGGGACAGGAAGTTCTCTTTAATGTCATGAAGGTGAGAAAGACCGAAAATGGGTGGTGAAAGAAAGAGAGCAGGGCCCGGTTCCCCAAAACGTTCTTATCGCTAAGTAGTTCTTAACCTATTCCTTAACCTCTCTCTTAACCTTATGGCACGGTTCCCGACACGTTCGTACGCTAAGTATATCTTCTGTAAGTCACACTTTCGTAAGGTTGGTCTGGACCATTCGTAGCTCTCTCTTAGCGTTATTTGAGCTCTAGACGCTACTGTACAGCAGTCTTTAGAAACCAGCGCAGCGAAGTACAAGTCAAACTATGGTACCTTGACAATTTTGTTGCTCAACAATGATTTTCTGTTATTTTTTAAGACTCATAATAAATGATGTTCGCAATGGATACAGGCCTATTTATGAAGTTGACTTTATATAATATAATGTAATGTAATTAAAGCGAATTGGCAATCATTTTTTTGATAATTAAAATCTGGCAAACAATTTGGCTCTAAATGGCTAAGATCTTTAAATGGGTAAGCATGGTGGTGTCCAGTAAGCGACTAACTATGGCAGCGATCCAACGTGTCCTTGTATTGAATCAAAGACGGAGCCGGATTAGGAGCCGTTTAGTCCATGTCAGTTTTTTTATTCGGCAAAACTTAAGCCCTTTTGACATTTTGCCTGACGTGGCTATATTAAAAAAAAAATCCCCTCCCAAGACAACTCATTGTGGAGCAGCTGGACCTTCCCAGACCTGCGCTGGCCAGGCTAACGCGGCGGAATTCTGCTTTAAGCCCTGAAGCCCAGCGCTACGTTTTTTTTTTTTAATTATCATTATTTATTTATTTATTTTGCTACAGAGAGATTCATCGAGGTCGTGGGAGAGGGCTACTTCCATCAGTGATTGATCGGGAGGAAATATCGCGAAAGGGATACGAGACCATAAACATGCAGGTTATAGTGGACCATAGGAGTGTGATCTTCGACTTAGTGGCAAGGTCCAGCAAAACTTAAAGTTCCTCTGACGAGAGGCTTGGTGCCCTTTTTTACGTTGCTTCCCCAGCATATTTTGTATCTAACTCTCTCTCTCTCTCTCTGTTCATTGTAGATAGGTTGCTTTTTATTAAAAACATAAACCAATTGCAATCAATACCGCATTAAACAGAAGTAACTGCAGCTGCTTGCCAATCAATTCTAATTGTAAAGTACCTTACCATTAATATAAAAGTGTATTATATAATTTTTATAAGTCGTTAAACCCATGTCAAGAAGCGGCACAAGTGGCACAACGGGATGGATGATTAGCGAGGGATACCCAGTTTGTCTTACCGTCACAACATATTGTGTGAACATTACTGACCCTTTGATAATTTAATTTATAGTCTATATTTTACTGATAACTTAAACTATGTTAAAATAAATGTTACTGTAATAATTTGAGGAATGTTTCATTTGCATAGAACGTGTTGCACCTTCGCTTAAAGTGGAAAATCGATTCATGCAGGGTTCCCACGCGTCCTGGAAAACCTGGAAATCCTGGAATATTAATGACCAATTTTCCAGTCCTGGAAAACACATGGAAAATGAGAGAAAACATAGATTGTCCTGGAAAAAATCTTGTTGTCCTGGAAAATTATTATTTTTAATTTTTTTTTGATCATTAAAGAATTGGTCGACAACTGGTTGAAACAATTAACGTAACAGAAAGCGCTGTGTTCAGGGATGCTGAGTTTTGACACGTGAGCTCAAACTGTTTAAGCTCCCTGTGACGTATGACGCTGTCTCATGTTGCCGGTTTTCAGGTGCTAGAAATTAAGTGCTCGAATGTTTGCAGCAAATGTTCACTGGTATGCAGGTAATATTTAATTACATGTTAATATTATTGTAAAGTAATTATTTTGATACGCATGTGCAAGGGGTCTGCACGGCGAATTACAGCATGAGTGACAGCATTTGATTGAGAAAAGGTTATCGATTTGTTAAGTCTATTTTATTTAGAATCGTTGGAACGTCTTGCATCCCCATGACAAATCAGACCCAAATTTCCCAAACCTGTTTTATGAACGAGATAGGAAGTGAAAATGAAATGCTGACGCGATGCAGAGCGATAATTGCATGTTCATAGTGCAGCACAGACTTGTGAACATGATGCGGAGGCCGGTAGTATATAATAGTACTTATATAAACGTATATATAAAGGCACGTTTGCTATTGTACTATTGTCTGTTTGCTCTGTTTCACCAACCTAGTAGTTCCAAACAGACGTTTCTCTTAGCAACAAACAGTACAGTGACGTTTCTTTGCCGACTGAATCTTTGAGAAAGATTCATGACCCATTCATGAAGACCTTCTTGAAGACCTTTCATGAAGACCTTTCTTCATTCCTAAATAAGCGTTTTGAATGAATCGTTTGATAGAGTGACTCCAATGATTCACTCATTAAGACTGTTATTTGCTGCCATCTGCTGGTGGCAATAGTTTAATTTTTAAAGCATCTCAAGGCGGGCGTACACGGTGCGATTTTTGCTGTCGTACGAGTTCGCATGCGATTTTTTTCAATCTTGTGGAAATCGCGTTTGCTCGTATGGTCGCGGCTCGTATCATTTGCGATGAATTACGAGCCGAGCAGAGTGGCTTACGAGCACTTCCCGACCTCCCGATCATTTTTAAACATGTCTAAAAAGTTCGTGAGCTATCGGTTTGAATTCGTGACATGTGTGCGGTTGAACGAGCCGATTTGTTGATTTATCTGAAGTTGACCAATCACGAACTAGGAAAACCACAGAAGAAGAAACACGAACAGGGCAGCGCCATGGCGAATGTGGACTATTGACCAGGAGGATAAACTCGCTGAAGTCTGACAGGAACAGCGAGCGCTGTATGATGTTTCTAGCAACGTGTACCATGCTTTTTAGTTCTCTCTCTCTCGCGCGCGCTCTCTCTCACACACGCATTATGTAGTTTACAGGGACTCTCCATAGACGTAACGGTATTCTATACTGTATATCCCCATACACCTCTATCCATTATGGAAAATGCATGTTTAAAATTTCTATTAAACACCGTATAGTATTTTTTTTAAAGCCATTTGGTTTACGAGGGCACAGGAATTGTCCTCACAAACCATGTTTACATTGTAATACCCATTTCAGATATTTATAAACCTACAAGAACACACACACACACAGGGTGACCAAACGTCCCGTTTTCTTATTGCTGAAAAATAACATGTACGTGTAGGAAACAGTCACGGCTTGTATCAATATTGTATATGCAGTTATGGGAGAGGGAGAGCAGTTATATTAGGCGCGTTCGACTTGACGCAGCGCTGCACAGAATGACATCACCTGTATGGCATCAAAGTACCGCGATTCGAATGCATTGGATATGTGTGCTCTCTTAGCGCTCTCGCGGTACTTTAATGGTGCTTCAAGTCGAATGCGTCTGTCAACTTCGTGCGATTGCTTCTGGAATTCGCAGGTTGTAAAATCGTGTCGTATATCATCTCGTCCGTGCGATTTTCAGATAAACTCACTCGTGCCGTGTGCGTGGACATACGATCTTCCGACCATCCGAATTCACACCGTGTACGCCCGCCTTTACCTTTCCTCTTTCTATTCTAAATTGTATTTATTTTAAAACATTAAATTTGTTGCATTATTTATACAATTGTGATATACTGTTCGTTGATATTTTATTATTATTTATTATTATTATTTTATTATTGATATTATTACTAGTGTTTTTTTTATTAAATACCCAGATGTGTGGCACTTGAGCTCCCTTGACCCTGTGATCATGGTTGCAAACAGAGATAATTCAAGAGTAATGTTTCAAAAACTCTTGCAAGTTTTGCTCAATGCTGGTTGGTACACTGCACCTCAGTGTGATGAGGTTCTTGCACAGTACAATATGTTTTTAATACACGTCTACACACACCATAAAGCAGAATTCCCAAATTTTGCTTACACTTCCAGGCTGGACAAGTTTCGAAACCAAGCATTGAAACCATGCAGAAAGAGGCAGATGAAATGGCCGTCAGGGCAGAGAGAAAGCATGACTTCACCTTACTGACAAAATCAAATGCCTATCGAAAAAGTGTCGCAGACAAAAGTGAGGAGTTAACAGCTCTAAAACAAAGCTTGGAAAAGTTGCAAGAGAGTTTGAGCCAACTCAAACAGTAAAACTGTGGTTACTGTTACTGTGGTTACTGTGGAGCTTAATGCAGTAAATATTTTGGACAGACATTTATTTGTTGTTTAGTCTGTTTGGGACAGATGCTTTTGGCAAACTATTTTTTTTATAATGCCTTTTATTTCTTTGGAGACTGCAGTTGGGGGAAGAGGGAAGGGGAAGCTTAACAAGAAGGGCCTAGGCAGTCGTTATAATGTTTTCATTAAAATAAAGTGTAGAGTTTACCTTCAGAAGCTGTGTGTGTGTGAGAGAGAGAGAGAGAGAGAGAGAGAGACCAAATGGTCCCCACAAGGATAGTATAACCTGAGATCATCTACATTGTGGGGACCAGCCAGCAGTCCCCATGGGGGAAATGGAACAATAAACATACTAAATGTTTTTTAGAAAATGTCAAAAGTTTTCTGTGATAGTTTAGGGGGATAGAATATACAGTTTATACAGTATAAAAACCATAATGTCTAAGGAGATTCTCTAGCAGGATAGTGAACCAGACGTGTGTGTGTGTATTTGGTGCATTTCTGATTTTATAGTTGGGTTATAGCCATAAATTGTATGCTTTTTTTAAGAGAGGAGAGAGGAATATATTAGGCTGTGAATATGTGATCCTTATATTTTATTCCCATCATCATGAAATTTGAAATGTCCTGGAAAAGTCCTGGAAAATGATCTCTGAAAAAGAGTGGGAACCCTGTCATGAGCAATCGATGCCAACTAATTCAGCACCCTCACTTTGGACAGCGCTCTTGTAACGTCGGACATAAGAGGCAGCGTGCTAAGAAGCTTCCTAAGGGACACTTCGGGGAACACACTTAGAAACATCAACAACTTTGGTAAGATATATCTTTCGATGTCTTCTTAGCGCGCTAAGAGTGAACGTTATCGGGGAACTGGGCCCAGATCGATAAAATGGAGACATAGTAGAACAAATGAAAGAAAGAGCGAGTGGTGGCTTATTGAACAACAATGTTTAAAAACGTACAAAAAGTAATTTTCACACTGATTACAAAAAACCAAACAAAACCAAAAATTAAAGAGATCATTCCCCCAAAAACTAAAATGGTCATAATTTACTCATAATTCATTCCAAACCTGCACGACTTGCTTCCTTCAGTAGATAAAAAGAAGAAATTTAGCAGAATGTGGACACTGATGTTTTCAATATAATCGAAGGCAGAAGTGGCTTGGCAATAATACAAGGAAAAATACAAGAAATACAGTAATATTGTATAATTATCATTTAAAACAACTGTTTTCTGTTTGAATATAATTTAAAATGTAATTTATTCTTGTGATGGCAAAGCTGAATTTTCAGAAGCCATTACTTCAGTCTTCAAAAAATGTTCTTCTTTAACTATAACTTTAACCTGCATGAATATTTCTTGGTCTCAGGCATATTCTCTCGTGGATCGTGAAGTTGGTTATTGTCAGGGCAGTGCCTTCATCGTAGGATTGCTACTTATGCAGGTTTGCTTTTTGCGTTTTTTATTATCATTATGAACGAAAGTAATGTAAAGAAATGTCTGTGAGCCAAACTTTGCATTAACCAAATTCATGATTCATTGTATGTTTGTAGATGCCGGAGGAGGAGGCTTTCTGTGTGTTTGTCAGACTAATGCAGGAGTACAGGCTTAGAGAGTTGTTTAAACCCAGCATGGCTGAACTGGGTCTGTGCATCTACCAGTTTGAACACTTGCTACAGGTAAGGAAAAATATTTTATGGAATCTAGACTAATATAACTGTACATATAATGCTATGGGAGCATTCAAGGCAAAAGAAAAATAGCTGCTTTTTGACTGCTTTTTTGATAATGGAGTGTGCTGTATGGGGTTTAGTTTACTCTGAACAATTAGCTGTTGTATAAGAGAAAGAAGTCTCTTTGTGAAAGAAGTCTCTTGTGCTCACTAAGGCTGCATTAATTTGAAAAAAAAGATTAATAAATAAAAATACAACAGAACAGTTATATTGTGAAATATTATTATTTTTCTAATTTAACGCATTTAAAATGTAGTTTATTTCTGACAGCAAGGCTGAATTTTCAGCAGGCATTACTCCAGGCTTCAGTGTCACATGATCCTTCAGAAGTCATTTTGATGTTATTTTGGTGCTCAATAAATATTTATTATTATTATGAATGTTGAAAACAGTTGTGCTGCTTAATATTTTTGTGTAGAATTTTTAAGATCAGTATTCATCTGAAATAACATTATAAATATCTGTACAGTCACCTATATAGGGGCCAATATATGGTTTTATTGCCCTTAAAGGAAAACGCTACCGTTTTTCCATATTCCACTATGTTCTTCCCTCAACTTAGACGAGTTGATTCGAACCTCTCCCGTCTCATTGCGTGCACTCAATTGCTGTAGCACTGCGCAACTGTGCTAGTGTTTAGCTTAGCACCATTCATTCCTTAGGATCCAAACAGGGATGAATTTAGAAGCCACCAAACACTTCCATGTTTTCCAAGACGGTTACAAAGGGTAGTTACACGAGAAAGTATATATACAGTATATTTATTTCTACCTGCATGCCAAGATGTCTGGAGTAATTACATTTTTGTCCACAAGGAGGCAACAGATTTATAGTGCATAGACATTCAAGAGGCAGCCCATTTGTTTCTTCTCAGAAGTGTTTTATCTAATGTTTTTCACTGTACTTTTTTTATTTTATTTTTATTATTTTTTTTTGTTTTCATCTCTGTGATCAGGAGCAGTTGCCGGAGCTGAACGTTCATTTCCGTTCTCAGAGTTTCCATACATCTATGTATGCCTCATCCTGGTTTCTCACTCTCTTTCTCACCTTCCTACCCCTGCCAATAGCTACACGTATTTTTGACATCTTTATGTATGAGGTATGGACACAAGACTTTGTGTGTTACTGACTTAGCTGTATACTTTATGGACAAAATGTTCCCCGAAGTTAGCAACATCTGACAAACTTCAAAAGGAAAAATGATTGTTGTAGTCCTAATCAAACTGAAAGTCACTCAAAGAAAAAATGTTAGTGTACCATACATAAAATCTAAAAGAGTAAGAAGGGTAAATTAAATATTGTGGAAAGAGTAAACTCAATGGAATTCCCCACCGTGATATATAAGTATTATCAAGTACAGAATTTGTGTGTACTGAATGTGTTGCATGCAGTTTTCAGTTTTTTTCGAAGGTGTGAATGCATCTAGGGTGTCATAAGAACTTAATAGAGCCGTGAAAATACTAGGACATGAGCATTTGTTGTACAGGTGCATCTCAATAAATTAGAATGTCGTGGAAAAGTTCATTTATTTCAGTAATTCAACAACTCACATTGTGAAACTCGTGTATTAAATAAATTCAATGCACACAGACTGAAGTATTTTAAGTCTTTGGTTCTTAGGCTTGCCGTTCTTAGGCTTTACCCCCAATAGACGTTGTTGAGGGTGATACCAGTGTTAAGTCGCAACACTGGGCACGTCACTTGTCCACCGCGGCACCGACCCCCACAGTAGTTTAGATTTTTTTATAGTAATAAAAATAATTTAGTTCAGTAAAAGAACAGACACTACAATTCAAAACTGAACACGGCTGCTCAATGCAGAACCAAAGACTTAAACTACTTCAGTCTGCGTGCACTGAATTAATTTAATAAACAAGTTTCACAATTTGAGTTGAATTACTGAAATAAATGAACTTTTCCACAACGTTCTAATTCATTGAGATGCATCTGTAGTTCTTAAGTCTCTAACTGTATAAATACTGTGTGTTGTTTCCTCAGGGTTTGGAGATCATATTCCGAGTTGGAGTAGCGATACTGCAGTACAACCAGACAGACCTCATACAGCTAGACATGGAGGGAATGTCACAGGTCACAGGAAAAATCATCTCTGCTACGTACATCACTGTATTATACATGTGTAACAACATTAACAACACAACACTTAAACTGATGTTTGTTTAACATTTCACCACAGCACTTTCAGAAGGTGATTCCGCATCAGTTTGATAGCTGCCCTGATAAGATGATCCTGCGGGCTTATCAAGTAAAATACAATCCCAAGAGAATGAAAAAGTGAGTGATCTGAAAATGTCAAAGAGTAATCTGTGAGTAAACATTAAAGGCAGATTCACAATAAATAAAAGAAAGTTAGATTTTTGTCTAGATTCAGTTGTTGCCTTTTCATCCACAGGTTAGAAAAGGAGTATACCACTATCAAGAACAAAGAAATGGAGGAACAGATTGAAATTAAGGTCTGTATATGTGTATTTAAATACAATTGTACATATATTGTTTAAAACCTAGACTTGGTTCTGCTAGTTTGATGACTAACATGTAAATTTAGTTTTATCCATTGATATTTAGCTTGAGCTTCATTAAGGATTAAATTTTACTACACAAAAAAATATATGTACTTTTGTCATTGTTAAATGCCCCATTTGGGTTTGATTTATGAATACATTTTCTGTAAAGAAGGTATTTATGCAACATTTAATATTAAAGTATTCAACATTTTTGGTAAATAACGTGAAGCTTAAATAAAATAATATACAGTTTTAAAGTAAAACTTACTTTTCTCTTTAGTCAATTTCTTTTTATTTTAAATAATTTGCTTTTTTAATTAAATATATATTTAAGATATTTTTTTCTTCTCATTTTAACAGAGACTACGTACAGAAAATAGACTACTGAAGCAGAGGATTGAGACACTGGAAAAAGTGAGATGGTGTCTTCTAACCAATATGGATGAACCTAGTTATGAACCTTGATTAGTTTGTGTTTGAATAAACAGTGTAAATATCTTTATTATGTGAGTCATGTAAAATTTTAGATCATATAGAGCTTTACAGAGGCTTAGCTGTACTGCCTTCTTCCTGATGGTAAAATGTTGAAGTCTCATTTCCTTTCTTTTTCTCTGCCTTTCTCTGTTGAAATTACTTCCCCACAATTTACACCACAAACACGCTCAATCTGTTATACTCAATTTAATGTTTTATACTTTTACGATTCTTCACCACTTGATTTTGTCCTAGTGAAACTTTAAAAAAAAAAATATATATATATATATCTTCAACACCTTTTTTCAACACCTTTTTTCTTGATCCATTATTTCTTCCTTTTTTCCTTGTTCTTTCTGTCCATATTTTCAACCTTTTCTTTCTTCTCTCTGTGTCCTTTCTTTCGGTTTTTCTTCATTTTTCTCTTGTGGTGTTGTAGGAGAGTGCTGCATTAGCAGACAGGTTGATTCAGGTACAGTACTGTCAAGCCAGCTGCTCACTAATCCCTCCTGCCTTTCCTTCTCTCTTTGCTCAATCATACACTTCTTCTCAACAACCTACTATGATTCTTACTGTAATCCACTCATTTCCCTGCCCCTGTGCTGCCTCCTTCACACAGATCAGATAATGGGCCTGTTGCATGAAAAGTGGTTATTTGTTTTGCTGTGCTTTTCATCACTTCCTTGACAGTGCATTTGTCTACATGGCTGTAACAATGTCTAAGAGGCACTCCAAATGAAAGTTAACCATGACACTCTCTACCGACAGTTTAGCCTTGCATGTGGAATGTGGAAGCATAGTTGTGCATCAGGGTTCTGTATTAGGTCCAATGTCATTTTTGAATTTTTTCATGCAATTCATCCAATTCCAAAATTCAGTGGGATTCTTTTGATTCCTGAATTGATCAGATTTCTTCTTTGGTTTTATGATGCAGAGGTATCACTGCATGTAGCCCTTCTCATTTCTTTGATTGGAATGCCACACATATCTCCCCTAAACTGCAAGTTAAGTGACAGATCTTCCAAGAATAAACTTACTCTATTTCTTTCCTCTCAGGGTCAGGTTACTCGAGCCCAGGAGGCAGAGGAGAACTATGTTGTTAAGCGTGAACTGGCTGTGGTTCGGCAGCAGTGTAACACAGCCAGTGAGAGTCTGGAAAAGGCACAGGACACCATTCGTGAACTTCAGCAACACAAGGTAACAGCAGATGCATAGCTACAAGTTGAATTTCAGTGCTGAGACAGTTTTTGCTGACCTCACCAGGAACTACTGATAAAATTCTATGTGGACCTTTTTATTAAATCTTTTTTAAATACTGCTCACCCATCATTTGAAAAAGATGTCTGTAATTGCATGTGGAGCATGTGGCACAAAGCCCAACAGACACACAAAGAGCACTTTCTGTTCAGCAAGTCTGATTGAATGTAGATTATTTAATAAGGTTACCTGATTTTACATT
Source organism: Carassius carassius (assembly GCF_963082965.1). Lineage (NCBI taxonomy): Eukaryota > Metazoa > Chordata > Actinopteri > Cypriniformes > Cyprinidae > Carassius > Carassius carassius. Next base: position 31,591,886 of record NC_081760.1, read on the forward strand.
AACCATTTCATAATTTATGGCTGTTATTTAATGAAATAGTCGATGTAGTAACCCAGTAAGCTCGTAAATACCGTCAGTGTGAAAGCACTGCAAAGCCAGCCTGTTCTCCCAGTTAACTTTATCACTGCTTATGTGTGCAGTGCGAAACAGACACAACAATCACATCCCTTGAGGGTACCTACTATTAAATTACTATTAAATTAAAAAGTAATAAGCAGTTTATTATGAGGAAAGATTCTCTCTTTTAAGAAAACTGAGCAAAGTCATATAAACATGTTTTTATTTTTTTAACCATCATGTTCACTGTACACATGGCTGCAGGCTGTTCTTAGTCAAAAGATCTGCTTTCGCATAGCATAATTACCCTGAACTGGGTCACTGAAAGGTCAGAGATTATTTTCTGGTTAGATTTATGATAATAACTGTTTGAACCCATAATTAGAATTTAAATTCTTTGATCATCCTCAAAAGTTAAAAGAATGAATGCTAAAGCATCAATATGTAGCAGATGGGGTATTTTGGAATTTTAGTTTTTTCATTTAGGTGTGAATGGCATGTGTGAGAAGATGTTGGGGTGTGGTGTGTGTCATGTTGAGTGTGAGCTGTGACCCCGTGACATGTTTCACACTCAGAGCAACACTTTATGGTCATATGTATTTTCCTGTGTTAAACTCATAATTGACCACTGTCCCATAGCGGTGCTGATGTCAACAGAACTAGTTTATCTTGCAACTAACAGCTAACCCTTTTTCTTAGCTGTTTTTTCTTGTTTTCTATGTTTGTGTTGCTTGTAGCTAGTTGCTCAATGGCTCGTAGTTGATCTGTCATCCACACTGACCCGGTTCGACATGCATGTAATTTACGAATTACATGCGTAGTTCAACCATCATAAACTGACGCACGTGGTTCTATGTTTTGCAGATTTAAACATTCAAGTGATTACAAACCATTCAAGCACAAGAAAAGGCAGAAGAAAACTCAATTTGGTTTTCACATGGATTTCTGTGTGCACACACTTCACAAAAATCTGCATGTGTTCATACTTTAAATCACTTCTTTTACTTCTTTTTGATTGTTTTCCAGAGTTGTTCATTTATTTATTATATTTCCTGTAAAATAAAATCTATCCAGATAAGATTTGACAGGGATTTAGTATCTATAAGGCGAGTATTTATACTGCTCATTCGACCTAAATCTGATGAATCTGGTTTCATTACCTGGAGCAAAGAAGGTTGCTGTGTTTGATATGAAATGCTATTTGTGGTCTACATTTCACATCCTCTTTTAACACACACACACACACACACACACATACACATATATATATATAATATTAATTAATTTTAAATGGAAATGTCAAGTGGTGTAACCGGTTACACCATTTGACTCCATTTACAAGCCTTTCTGTTAGGGGCCGATTTAGCTAGATATCATTAGTTTATGATGCTGATTAAAGATTTAATATAAACTAACCTACTATTAGAAACTATTTTCAAGTGTTTAATGTTATATTTTTTGAGAAATCGTTTGTGCCTACAACTTTATTATTAAAGCACTGTAAGTCTAGGCACAACATTAGTGTTTTTGAAATGTTTAGCTTCAATGCACATTTCTGTTCCATTCACTTAAAATTTTAAAGGGATAATTCACCCAAGAATGAAAATTACCACCTGATTTACTCACCTTCAAACCATCATAGGTGCATATAATGTAATTCTTTCAGATGAATACAGTGTTATATAAAAAAATTAAAAAAAAGTCCTGGCTCTTCAAAACATTATAATGGCAGTGAATGGGTGATATTCAATATAATATAGATAATAAACTGCATCCATCCTTCATAGAAAAGTGCTCCAGGTGGCTCTGTGGTTAATAAAGCATTCCTGAAGTGAATCAATGCACTTTTTTAAGCAAAATATCCATATTGAAAACTTTATAAACCATAATCTGTAGCTTCTACTAATTGTCTGCGGATGACGTAGGCACAGCATTAGCTTCTATAAGAATTGAACAAAGGTGTTTTCAGCACATGTCCTGCTAAATATTGCAAAAAACGCATTACAATTTACATTTAGAGATAACTGGATCTCTGGCATTGCTTGTTTTATATCGTGTTAGATTAATTTCCTCTTTGCTTTGCTGTCTGGAATGGAAAGCATTTGGTTTTTAGCTGAAACTCTGGTCCTTCTGCTAACATTTTTCAAGTACACAAGAAGTAGAATGAGAGAGAGTGTCTGTGATTGAAACATCTGAGTAATAAGGGTATGATGAAGTGACTGGAAAGCATGATGGGAGGTAAGAAAAACAGAAGTAAAAGTCCGTGGGAACTAGTGTTCACACAAGTCTCCAGGGCAGGCCACAGCCCCCTCTGGTAGGCCACAGTATATGCACACAGTACACAGCAGACGCACAGTCACATCAACACTGCTGCTTCAGTGATAGATATCGCTAAAACTAACTAAATACATTTCCAGAATCTTATTTATTGAGTAGGCACTTACAAAATGACTGGTTGATTTTCACACATAAACTTCTTTCGAAATGCAAAAGAGGCTGAAATTGTTATTTTACGATGTAACGGCCCTGAGGCCTATAGTGTTACATAAATTTAAAAGTTTACTTACTGTGTTTCAGTAATTTTATCATGGTAACTGCTGTTTTTAAACCCAATGTATCAATAAATGAATGCATTTTTTATGCTAACAATCATGATAGAAATTCTTCCACAAAATAGAGTTCATTAGTAGATCCATATAGGCCTACTCTTAATGGTAACCACACAACATTAGCACAAAATATAGAATAGAGCGCAACAGGGACCACTTACTTCTCCAGGATTCTCAGCATTTCCCATTGATTTCCCATCCATAAGTTTAACAAATCATCTGCGAGATGAACATTACAACAAGATTATGAGACTGTATACTTCATGTCTTTTATACTAAGATAAACTACGCTACCCATGTTGCGAATTATGTGTTTGCCTGTGCAATATGAAACGATTGACTTCTGGGCATTAAGTATAAAATATAGCAAAATATTCAAATGCATACAAATAAAAAACAAGTAGTTTGAGATGATAGGAAGGCATTCTTGATAATGTCATTTACAATTTTAAGCTTCTATATATATATATATAGCAACAGTTACTTCTGATTGATAGACTGGTTTTTAGATTTTCTCCCGAGAATGATCTCTTTTTCAGGTTGTTTGAACACATGCTAGGGCATAGGGCTGCTATGAAAGCCCCTACAGTCTCCTACATAATGAAGACCAAATATACCACTTTTTTTATATTCTAATAGCAAAAAGTTTTCTGTAAGGGGGGTAGGGTAAGTGGATAGAAAATACAGTTTGTACAGTGTTTAAATCATTACGTCTATGAAATGTCCCCATAAAACATGGAAACCAGTGTTTGCTTCTGTGTGTATTAGTCATACACATGCTCTGTTTAGCCATAAATGAATGTGATGTAATAGCAGCCATTATAGCCTCCTCTGCAGACTTAAGTGTTTCAGTCCATTTTGTCTCTCTGTCTGCAGTATACAGATGAGTTTGTGAGTGGGCTGCAGACTCAGTTGGAACAGACTCGTCTACAGGAAGCAGAATTACTCAGTGCTCTGAAAGAAATGCAGGACAAAGTGCTCGATCTGGAAAAGGTGCGTGCATGTGTGTCTTTGACTCTTCAAAAAAAAAATGTTTTGCCTCAATGATGTTTAGATCAGTGGTGATGATACGGCTCATACGCCTTGTGCACATACAAATGATAAGTGAAACTATTACTTACAAATGACTAGTAGTTAACCATATTCTATCAAAGCCTTTACTAAATGATGCTGGAGTATAGTACTTAATGGAGTATTGTCTGTGTGCTGTAGAGGAACAGCTCTCTGCCTGATGAAATCAATGTAGCTCAGCTGCAGGATGAGCTGAAGCTGGTGAAACTGAGAGAGCAGGAGACTCTGCGCTCCTTCAGAGAGATGCAAGAGGTCGTTACTGATCTCAACCACTGCTGGCAGGTGCAGAATCTCTATTCAGCTCTACTGAACTCAATTGTTGTGGCATTCATAAAAAAGGCAAAAATGGATCTATAAAATTTCTTTATGTGGCAACATACTTTGTTGGACCCTCTACTGGTCTACAAATCTAATTCTTTGTGAATGTCATTTTCTATCACAGCATCATACATCTCGTGGAGGAGGAGGAGGCCATTGGAAGGAGTCTCCTAAAAAGAATGCGATGAATGAGCTACAGGACAAACTGATGAGTCTGAGACTACGAGAGGCTCAGGGTCAAGCTGAACTCAAAGAGGTCAAACTTAAAAACCTGCAGCTGGAGAGCCAGGTTAGAACTACAATATCCATATGAGTGTTATTTTAGTTTCATTGATATACCATTATAGTTTATATATATATATATATATATATATATATATATATATATATATATATAAACTATTTTTTTATATATACTATTTATTTATTTTAGTTTAAGTGTTAAAAACTTCTAAATTGAGACTCGCCGACTAGTTGAAATATAAATGCCACAGTTCTCTTGAAACAAATTAGTGTACATACTTTTTTGAACATTAAACTGCTATGTGAATATTTTCTAGGGGTGTTGAAATTGTGTCTACGATGCATCGCGATGTGGACATTAATTGATTATTGCCTGCTGACGTCATTTGCATACGCGTTTGTCACGCTAACTAAAAATGGTGGAGGGAAGCGAAATTGTGCTTTGTGTTTTTTGTCCTGAATCTCACGGCTGCGACGAAATGCACTTGCAACTCAGAATACTTTTATGATACGAAATTGATTTAAACAGTTTTTGCTTATCACTTGAAATTGTCTTTATCCCCCTTTATTACTTTATATTTGCTCGTTAAATTCTTAACAATTGTCTTGATTTATTATTAATTTGTAATTATTTGTAAAAAGTACTGTTGCTTGCTTACGTAATTGAATAAAAATGCATAAAATAAATTTAGTGCGAAATGAATATGAAAATGTAGCCATGTGCCTTAATATTGAAAATTGAGGATGTGACAAATAGTGATGCAACGTGATAACGAATTGAATTGAATCGTTGGCATGATAATCGGAATGCGAAACCAGTGACGATTCACACCCCTAATATTTTCACGCATTAATCATGATGCAATAGTAAGTTTGCCCTTAAGTTTGTTTGATGTTTTCCTAAAATAGAAGATAAAGTTTTGCAACCAAAACAACGTAAATTTCTCACACGTTTCTCTCTGTTTTCACAGAACCAGATCAACTGTAATCTAGTTATCAGACATGAACAAGAGAGCGCTGGCCTGCAGGAGAGACTGCAGAATGCACTTTCCCACAACAAAACACTACAAAGCCAGCTCAACGAAATGAAAAGAAAGATGGCCGAGTCTGACTGCAAGGTGCAGTGCATTCACAGTCATACAATACAGGAAGAACAGATAACTGAATATTCAGTGAGATAAACAGTAAATGGGATGTGTCACATACTGTATCAATACCATATCGGTTATTTACAGGTAAATACTGACTTTGCAGGACTGACTTTACAGAACAAATGTTTTCTTTCAGTGTGGTCTTTCATCTCTAAAATAAAAAAATAATAATAACAATTTCATTAGAAAATCCCATACATTACAACATGTTTTCATACTGTACTTTATATTGCTGTGATGCCTAAATTAATTTGTAGCATTTAAAATGATTTACCTTAGTTTTTAATGCGTTATATGTGATTGTATTTAAACAAAATAGTGTAAAATGTTTAATATATACCTTTTATCTTTCATCAGACATCGGACATTGACAAATGCTTATCAGAATTATCAGGCAGAATTTTAATACCAGTGCATTTCACTTTTCTTTCAGAGCAAAGAAGAGGTGATGGCAGTCCGTCTAAGAGAAGCTGACAGCATGGCCTCTATGGCTGAACTCCGGCAAAAGATAGCCGAGCTAGAAATACAGGTGAGAAATACAGGCCATTATCCGTGTCTGTTTAACAGGTTTAGAAATCTTCATAAAAGTGCTGCCAACCACTGTAAGAGTATAATTAAGTGTAAGTGTATGTATTGCCTGCAGAAAGAGGAGGGATTGATCCAAGGCCAGCTGAATCACTCAGACTCCAGCCAGTATATAACTCAACTGAGGGAGCAGATCACTGAACTCAAGAATGAGGTGAGGCTGTCACAAACAAACACACACGTACACACACTAGTGTGCAAGTCTAGCTGCTATCTGTCACAATCTTTGCCTATGTGATCAGAAAAAAAGTCCATAACGTTTACAACACACACTGTTTTCTGTAAAAAGACGTTTTCCCATGATCCCAAGTTACTACACAAACCTGGCTTCTGCTTTTCTTGAAGTGTCATTTATGTCAGTATGGCTTATTATATATTTTATCATCTAAAGTTTCCTGTCTGCATTTTGTCGCTGTTCTTATTGGTGATTAACTTTGTACACAGTTTTAAAGTGGTATTCTTGGCATTTGGGACCCTCCCTAACCACAATAAAAACCACTCGAAAATCTTTTGCCCCATTCCCCCACATGCCCTCACACACACAGATGGCTTTGATGGTTTGATACTGTGGTGCTTACCCACGCACCCAGTCACAGCTTGATCTCACGCACTTCATGTGATGATCTTGCTCATTTGTAGAAAAACCTTTCGTGACAGGGGGGTGTGAGACTGTGTTGACATTCTCGTTCTCTTGTATTTATTTCCCTCTCTTTCACCTCTCTGTTCATGTATCACTCCGTTTCTCATTTTCATCCCTCTTTTCGTTTTGATTTTGTCATCGTCACTCACGTTTCCTCTCGCTCGATTTCTTTGCTTGTGTCAGTGTTTACATACAAATGTGAAGTGATTGTGCTCCAGTTTCATGGTTACTGTAATCACTGAGTTGAGATGCATTGTGGGCGCTTTCAAAGGACGGATTTTACTGCAGCGTTTTACAGCAGCACATATTTAGCTACGAAATAGGGTCACCATATGTTGGGTAGTGCCAAAGATTTTGGATATTTTTTTTATCAAAACAAAACCTTCTAATCTAATGTAACAGAAGATGATAGTGAATTTTTTTACTTTGTTCTTCAACAGTATAAAATTACTTAGTGCAGATATATTATATATATATCATTCTTTGTACACTATTACAGATCTTGCAGTTGTTCAGTGTTTCAGCATTGAATGTGTTTTTCGTTAAGATTTGTAAATGTTTCATTAACCGTACTTTTAAAAAATCTCGGTGATGTCCTAATTCAGAAGTGCTGTGCACTGACTTTTTGCTCTGTGGTTTTGGCTGAAACGAGATCAACCAGACAGAGGAAGTGAGAGGTGGGGCTTGTGTAGATGATTGTCTCAGGACGCTTTTCCATTGGTTAACCACAGCCCCTCCCACTCCCACTCGCGCAAATTGCTAAAGCACTCATTGGGAAACCCATGACGTTTCAGGTCTGAGATTTTAGCATAATACCTGTTTTAGGCTCTCATGAATGTTAGAACACACACACACACACACACACACACACACAGACATGCAAACACACTCACTCAGGCTCACTGACTCAGAAGGGAAGATCTGAAATGAGAGCAAAAATTTGTGGTCCATTTCTGTCACGCAAGAAAATCCACTGTCTACATGATTCACACACGTCCATAGTCGCAAAACATATTCACATGCAGGTTTAAACATACAAATGGTACCAAAAAAGCTAAATATCAAAAACAGCTTTGTAGTTAGTTGTTGGTAAATTAAATTGATAAATAAATTAAACCACTAAATTCCAATTTAAATTAAAAAATTGTCATTCTTACTTTAAATGGCTAATCAATGTTTGTCAGTTCTATGTTATTCAACACGCAGGATCACAGATTGAAAGAGTGTCAAAAAAACTCATTAACTCATTAACGAATGAAACGTAATAATTAGCAATATGAATTCACACATTGAATGTTTTAGCGTGACATACCATGACAAAAAATGGCTGCAGTCATTTTTTTAACCAATTCACTGAAATAAACCATCTGAAAGAACTTGTTTGCAGAAATAATTCAGACTTCCCATCACAAGTAGCGAGCGACCAAGAGGCAAATGAATGATTAGCTCTGTGGAACTGAGAAGTCTATAAATGAGTATCTTTGATGGGATCAGTTGCAAAGGTCCTCTTCAATTCTTTTTGGAATCGAATCCCAGCCCTACAGAAAATAAATAATTTTTTAGATTTAACCTGTTTATAAGGTCAAAAATGAGTCAGTGTTTTGTCATCCACTATTGCCAATTTTGTTAGTTTTTTTTTAAAGGGATAGTTCACCTAAAAAGGAAAATGTGCTTTAAAGGGATAGTTCACCTAAAAATGAACCCATGATTTACTCACATTCAGGGTATCCTAGGCATATCTGACGTATCCACTTTCAGACGAACACGATCACAGTTATATTTCAAATTGTCCTGGCTCATCCAAGCTGGATAATGGCAGTGAATGGTGCCCTTGTTTTTAAAGCTTAAAACACTGCATCCATCCATCATAAAACTACTCCAAACGGCTCTGGGGTGTTAATAAAGGCCTTCTGAATCGAAACAATGTGTTAGTGTAAGAAAAGATATAGATTTTTAAATATTTATTAACCGTAATCTCCAGTTTCCAGTCGCTCAACCGGGCGCGTTAATGACAAGGCGTTTGAGCGAATGACGTTTGAAATATCATGCCAAATATTGGCTCATTTTGGATTTCATGAGAGCTACACATTCCAAAAAAGTTGAGACAGGTAGCAATAAGAGGCCGGAAAAGTTAAATGTCAGTGTCGATGAACACAATCCACAAGCCTAATCTAGGCTATCCAGGGTTTTTGTTGTTTTTTTTTTAATTGCATCTGAAAATGACTTTGTGCAGCTCATTCAGTCTGTGCAAGAAGCTGCACATCATTTACAATAGTATTACCTGTAATCCATAGCCTCAGCTAAACGGTCTGGATTGATGTCTGATTTGCGAACAAATCATTCTTTTGAACCAGTTCTTCATGACTTGCATTTTATGAATCACCAAGGACCAGTTTTCAGCTAAAAATTGTACTGTTTTCCTTAAGAAAAGAAGTCACCTACATCTTAGATGGCCTCAGGGCAAAGAACTAATTTTGTAATGTTTTCATAGTGTATACTGTGTTTTTTGAATTCCTACCAGCTACACTAACTTGGTCATTCAGCTGCACTATGTTTTGCTTACGCTGGTCCTTCTGCTAGACAGGCATTGATCCAGCATTGGTAAAAATGGTCTTTTCTGCAGAGCTGTGCATTTGTAAGAATATTTGCCAGAGTACTGGGATTGTCAACTCCTTTCTCTTAAACATTTTAGATCAGGCGGCTGCGTGGACAACCCTCCAAGTTCCAGAATACTGGTGAAGGCGTATATCAGGACCTATGTTTGGAAAGCCCAGCATCTGCAGAAGGTGATTACCTCAGTTCGGACGAGGACCCTCTTCAGAGCATCTTGCCCGTAAGCTCCCTGTATCCGCACCATTCGTCACCTCGTCTGGACAGTCAAGGCAGCACGGACAGCGACGGCGAGGAAAGGAACCCCATTGAAACCCCCTGCCAAGACCCTCTGCCTAACCAGCAGCAGCTTTACCCGGGCATGGTGTGCAGCGAAGGACTCGAGAACTGAGATGGCTTGAAATGGTGAGACGGGATGGACAGAGTCCTTAAGGAATAGACTGCAAAAAATGCACAGATATATAGCGTGGGAGAGAGATTATGTACATTCATCCAGAAGCTGTCAGAGGTAGGACAGGAAATCGATGCATAGCACGACATTCTCATAGTATACTTGGCCCTCACTCGAGATGTGTCCGAAACTTGAAAAACGCACCTTTTCTGGCAGTAAATGAAGCTACAGGGGCACCAAGGCATGTCCAAATTCAGTGTTTGCCTTCCATTTCTTCGACTTATAATATCTCCACAATCCTGTGCACTCAGATAACGAGATTAAAAATCGATAATACATAAATGCCCTTTCTTCATGTTTTTAAAAGCTTGAGTTTACATTTCTTGTAGTCACTTAATACTTGTTCATCTAAACTTTACTTGAATTTGTTCCAGCTCATTAGACGTTTGGTGTTTTGGAAGGTGAGCCTTTTATACAAATAGATGGCATCTGCCTTCAGTTTCGGACACAGCCTCTGTCTCTTTGTCTTATACGATCTCTTTGTCTTTTCGTCAGTGTGTCTGTTGCACAGTCTTAAACATATTGCATCTCTTCCCACGACTGAGTTTGGAGTTCTGTATAACAAATACCAACATACATTCACAAACTGTCCTCTTCTCTTGAGTGCCAGAAAGTGTGGTCATTTTTGCCATTTTCTCTTTTCAAAGAAAACAATGTGGCCTTGAAACTACCTCTAACTGAATCAGTCACTCAATCCCTGTAAGCATACCAACTTCGCCAATACAACAGCCGTCTGGCTAGAAATGAGGTGACTGACGAAAGAAAAAGCAAGCAGGAGATGCACCTTCTGGTACACAAGTTTGCAGCATCCTGTCAGCATCCATGGGATTGTCTTTGTCATGCTCAGTTGGCACCTAACATAGGGACCATCTCTGCTGTTTGTTTAGAGGATAGCAGCAGATTTGGTGCCTCTCTCAGCCTGGACGTTCTTTGTTTCTCTGTCTTGTTCCTGTGGAGAGGATGTGCACCTTTTATGTTTATCTCAAATGCAACAGACACTACAATCACTTTAATTGGAGGTGAAGGCCGAAGGCGAGAAAATAAGAATGAACGAAGTCTTATTATATAATAACATTATAGCGATGTTAATAGTTACATAGATGAATATTACCGTAGCTCATCCATGTATCTGTGTGTGATCAAACTGTGTGTGATCAAACTTTTGGATGGAAATAATCCATTGCAAAAGAAAACTGTCAGCATTATGTTAATTGTCTATTTCTTTTTCATGTGGTTTTTTTTTATTTTTTATAATGTTAATGTACATGTACTTCATGCGTACAGAGGCCAAACTATTTAATTTATACTATTCTTCTGTGCCAATCCTGAAAAACGTTATGAAGCTGAAACTACAGGGTCTCCAGAAAAGAGATGACTTTAAAAAAAGGGTAAAGGAAAGAATAACAACTGCTGCTATGACATACCTAGTTAGGTGTTTTATTATTATTATTTTAAATATGTTCATAAGGATAACCCCTCTCCCATATAAGGTAGATCTATAAGTCCAAAATATACTGTGAGGTTATTATTGACTTGACGCTTGCAAGCAATGATTTGCCTAGATTTGTACACTACATAAATACCCCCAAGCAGCTTTATGATATTTATTTGCATTTCACATTTCAACTGTTAACCATCTTAAGGCAGTTATCTATCTTGATTTTTATGGGTTTGTGCCGATTCCAAAGCAACTTCCTGAAGCATTTGTGAAGACTGTTGCTCTTGGTTGATATTGAAGAAGTTCATTTGTAGAGCTAAAGCTTACTCACATTTGACTGAACTAGGAAAGATTTACAAACAAACGGAATTACAGTTAATTGCAAATAATGGGAGGTTTTGTATATACATATGCATTATATTATACAAATATTTCATACTTGTAACAGTTTTTTTCCCTTTGATAGAGCTTGGTCAATTTAAATTTTTTTTTAACCCACAATTTCGTAACCTGTCTTGAAGACTTCCATCTAACTCAGTACTGTCTACGATGCTGTGTTTTTCTGACCACACATGGTACATCAGTGTCATTGCCTTTCCCCACCACTGCCTCGTTTTGCTAAAGCTTGTCATTTGTTGCATTCATCAGACATTTTACATGTTTACATAACTTTCTGAAAACAATACATTGCCGACATTTGCACCATTTACTGGTTATAGACAAAAGCCAGTGAGAAGCTGCTCTCAGTCATGTCTCTGACAGTGTGATGCATTACAAGACATTAGAGTTTTGGGGAGAAGTATTCACAGTATGTGCTGAATATGTCATGAAAACTATTTAAGTGTGTTCATAAAGCATATCTTTTATTTGATTGGTTGTAAGTTCTCAAGGTAACCTAGGGTTGCTGTTTTAACATACCACAGTGTTGAACCAACTGAACATTGTTTTTTGTCTAATGCAAAATTGTTTATAAATGGTTTGTGTCGAATCGCTTGCTGTAGAGTTGATATTTTTCCTTTGATCAAATCTATAATGCCCCTTGCACTTATATATACATATACGTTATACCTGGAAAAAATCTAATAAAAATTGACGTAGACTGAGAAATAACAGTGTGACTTAGACTAATAATTATATTTTATGCAAATAGACATGAGGTTTTAATATTGTTTCATATTGCACTATAAAACTAAACCTCTCTAGCATCGTCTCTACTAGGGCTTTACTCTGATTTAGAACATCCTTCCTGTTACCCAGTGACCTCTGTAACATTTAAAACCATCCACAAAACCAGTTTCAGAAGTGAGTACCTTTTATAAACTCTGTTCTTTACAAGAAAGCAGCAAGTAAAGGAAGTTGCTTTGCACCTTTCATTTCTTGCTGGTCTTTAAAGAGAAACCTCAGAGGGTCCCTGAAGCCGAAAATCTTTGTTGTACCAACATTTGTTCTGGTTTGGGACTGTTGGATTTCAAATAGTCGAAGGAAGCTTACCTCACATCTTGATTACAAAACACAACGGTTTTGTGGTGTGAGTTTTAGCTTCTAAAGAATATTTGCTAATAGGAAATAGAAATGGCTGTTTTGAAATTAACTTAGAGTGAGAGTTGTTGTTTAGTGAGTTGGTTTTGTTTAAAACAAAAAGCAAGTCTTATTGGAAAGGCTTTGTCAAGCCCATTTATGTTACCTGAGCAGGAACATACCATTTTTAGATTGTCAGTGGGTGGTTAATATTTGGTCAAACACATTTCTATCACACATTGAGCTCTAATTTCAATCACCTTCAGAATGGCTGAATTATGTTCTAATCAGTGGAAGAAGAAAAAGATGAATGAAGAAGGTTACGGTGATAATAATATCAGTACTTTGTGGTATTATGAGTCAGTTTTCCATGCATCAAGTCTATCACATATCTCAGAAGCACTATATCACTGTAACAGTTGAAACTGAATTTTTTTACCACCTTTATGCATGAACTTGCTGAAAGTCACTGTTGAAAGAAACCCTTATTGTATTGCAATGCCTCTTTTATCAGGATAGTTTTTATATTGCAGTATACTAAATCATTACAAAAAGAAGGTTTTTTTTTTTGTCTTACATTTTCGTCAAGATAAGTAAATTTGGAGATTATTGCATAAATTGGGGGAAATAATATTTGTCAAGTGTTACAAGCATACAGAAAATGTGCTTAATGTATGTACTGTATTCAATGTCTTCATTCAAATATGGTTTGACTGCTATTTCAAACATTGTGCGTATCAAAACAGCAACCCAAAAGGCAGCTGCCTTACCTCCACTGTACGTAAATGTCCAGTAGTCTCCACATTACACTCATCAGACCACATCCTCTCTCCTACACTTTTACTGATGTGTTATTAAGAATGACAGTACTAAAGATATATAAATGGCAGTGTTATCAAATGATGATCCAGTGTTCTGTATTTGAAGATAAAATGTATAAAAAAATGAATAAACATTTATGCTATACATTTGCAAAGGTCAAATGTTGGTGTCATGTCGCTACTTTTTGCATTAAAGAGATTTGTATGTTAAAGGGATGAAAATTCAAAAACTCTTCAATCATTACTCTAAGCTAGCCTAAGCTATACATTTACATTTACATAGTCATTAAATGACTAGTCATTTAGCAGACGCTTTTATCCAAAGTGACTTACAAAAGAGGACAATGGAAGCAATCAAAAACAACAAAAGAGCAATGATATACAAGTGCTATAACAAGTCTCAGTTAGCTTAAACGCAGTACACGTACCAAGGGCTTTTAAATAATATAATAAATAAAAAGAAGACGGAATAGAAAAATAATAGAGCAGCTAGTGTTAGAGGGCATTTTTTATAATTGTATAATAAATGAAAAGAAAAATAGATAGAATACAAAAAGATAAGCAAGGTAGTTCGATGATTTCTTTTTTTTAAGAATAGAATTAAAAGAGTGCTAAAGTTAGAGAGTCAAATAAAGATGGAAGAGATGTGTTTTAAGTCGATAATAATATATAATATTATTATTATTGCTATACATACATGTTGCAACTTAAGACTGGTTTTGTGGTCCAGTGTCTATTTATGGTCCTATAAAAATTAGGCAGCATTTATGTCTATATAAAATAACGGAAATATTAGAAAAGAATATATAGTAACCCGGTATGTGTATATAAATGCATATATAAGCACTGAAAATCAAAATGTAACATTTTTCAGTCTAAAACGACTGGAGAACCACCAGAGTCTAACAAGATTTTTTGATGAATTTTGGTGTCCAAACAACATTGGAGCCCCACTTGACTATACACATTTCTTGCTAAACCTATAAACCTGCAAACTGCAGTGTTTCCTCCTATTTGCCATTCCTACAGTGTAAATGTCATGTTGGTTGGCCTAAATGTGAGGACTTAATGTCAGTTATTTATATGGTTTTAAGGCATGGGCAAAATAGCTAAGTGTTGTTGCACCTCACAGTCACTCAACCACACTCTCCACGGTTCATCAGTCTTTCTACACTCTCATCACTTTTCCTTCTCTTTCTCCCTTCTTCATCTGTCTGCATGGGGTCTGTGACTGTTTAATACCTTCAAGGACAAAAGCAAATCTGAGTTAGAATGATGTGTCATAATCACACCTTCAAAACCATATCACAGTAAGGCCTACCTATGGTTTACATTTGCAATGAATGACTACTGCAGCCATTTTTGCAAAGAGATCATAAAATCACCTCAGTGTTTTTCATTAGTCACATCCACAGTGAAACGAAACAAGTGCTTAAGATGTGAACCAAAAGAAAAGGCTGTCTTTTCGATGAGACCACCCTGATTTATTTTGCTGGTAGTTTTCCTTCGCACTGCAGCAACAGTTACGGTTAGCATAAGTCTGGTTTGTAACAGCTCGAGTCAGAGCGCGCGGCGGAAACTGACGCGTCTGTGGTCGGCCGGTGCTGTGAGCGCGCGTTACCGAAGTTTCAGTTTTGCTGCGCTTTAAGGAACGCGCACCTGTCCTCAGTGATTTATTACTGCTAGTGACAGAGACACAACAGCGTAGCTCGGCCTAATTTGCTTGCAATTAATACAGTCAGGAGTATACTGCATTTAATGTGCATTTTATTATAGAAACACCTCGTGAAACTATTGGCTGGCACTGGACGCATTTACTGGTAAGTCCTAACAGTTTATTTAACAAGTTGAGAAGTTCGTGTAGAACTACTGGCAGTGAACTGATACGAATCACTCAACTGCCATTAGTTTTGAAATAGATTAAAATGTGATTTTCACTCAAAACCCCTAAAACAACCTGTCTTCACAGCAAGTAACGCAATACTTAATATAGGCCTAGATTAAATTACATATTAAACCTCGAAATCAAATATGGATCTTTGAACTAATCTTATGATCTAATTTTATACTTTATGTACATTACATTATGTAGGCCTAATATCAAAGTCTTCATCCTAAAGATCCTCTTTCCACATACACTTACAATAAACATATCACTAATGGGTCTGGAGAAAGTTTTGAAATTATCATTTGAAATAATCACACAAATTGTTTGAGATTTTTTAGATCTATATCCTATTTGTACTTGAATAACCAGAAAATTGTACAAAATTATACACAATAGTGTACATTTAATACATCTGTGATATGAAATAATCACTGTAAGATTTTCTGTCTGTGGTAAAACAAAAATAGATGAAAAATCAATTTGAAAACACTACCGTAGTCTCAATTCGTAATGGCTAGATTTTTGTCAGATTTTATTTTTCAAACTTTATACTAATTCAACTTTATACTTTGTTTTAAGTTCTGTAGTCAGCTTTTACCCTAGTAAACACAAATGAGTTGAGTTGCGAAAGTTTAATATTTAAGAGTTAATATTTTGAATTTCATATATTAGTACTTCATCAGTCTCATGACTAAAAGGATAGTCAATATGATCAAGATTTACTAAAACAATCATCACTGTTTGAATTTTTCTTATATAGTATGTTGAGTATTTAATGAACTTTTATTTAAAATCACTACATTGTATGTTACACAGACTTAATAAAATGATTTTTTTTATATGCTGTTATATAATTTTCAGTATATTTTGGAAATTTCCACAATATTTAAATCTAAATTTTTTTTTTTTTTTTTTTACCTAGACCTATAACATTACATCATAAAACAAGATTAGATATAACAGCAGGTGCTATAGAAATTTTTACATTCATGTTTGGATACAGTCTATCTCGACTGAAACTCAAGAGTAATATCTAACTTATTTCATAAAGTGATGATGGGGATTTCAGTGTTTCAACAGGAATACGCCGTCATGAACTTGCTCTGATATGCATCTGAGAATCTCTGACTTGGCAAGATGTGAACACATTTCTGCTTAGTATCCTGAGTTCGTATTTCATTTATTGTCAAAAAGAAAAAAAACTTTATCCTTTTATTTGAGAAATGCATTTTTGCCCTCACAAAGGCTGTTACTTGCAAAATTTGGAGTCACTGATGGTGAATCAGAGCAGAGAGATATAGGAAAAAATATTTTAGACTCTTAAGAGAATCTGTGCTTCCCCTACTGAAAAATATAAATAAATACAAAATATATATATAATAATTTAATTATAAGCATAAATCAGAATTTGGTTACTAGTGCACAACATTCAATTCTCATTTAAATCAATAAATATATTGTGCTGAGATTTAATATACATCATGTCTCTTTAAATATGGTTGTCATATATTTTATTTTCCTCTCTCCATTTTTGGTCTTGCAGGACAATCATCTCTGTCGCTGGTTCTAGCTTTCTTTGTTCATTATGCCTCGTTCATTTCTGGTGAAAAAGAGCAGGAAGGGAGGCTTTCGCTCCTCTCTTCCCATCGCTGACGTGCCCTATCTAGGCCTGGTGGGTTGGTCTGTCCCCATAAAAGTGGCTACACTGCCAGAGGAATCAGGCCAAGAGATACAATCATATTCTCCAGTCATGCAGCAAAACAGTACACACAACAGTCTCAATAATGACTGGAAAACAGGTATGTAAATCAACAAAATTATATTTTTTCTAAATGCATGAGGTAGTTTTGGGGAACCCTTTTTATTTTTTGTATAGCTATGGGCAAAAAAACGTCACAACCCATCTTTGATTTTGCAGATTTAAACATGAGTTGAAATGTTCAGCTCTTCTCATGTGTTTAATACTTATTCTTTACTGGATTTCTGCAGATCCAGTAGGTTTCCGGTACGGCCCTCCTCCGTCTCCAGTGCACTGGTTACCTGTCAACTCTAGAGACATAGCAGACATGCAAGGGATCAACAGCAGAAACAGTTCACTGGACTGTTCTCTGATGAGTACTCGGATGGATTTGGGCCCAAAACATTGCAGCTTATGTGGCAAGGTATGCGTCCCCCAGGAACCCCAAGTCCATAAATCTTGCTCACCAAGAAATACAAGACAAACATTTTCCTTGAGTAGCACTTTGATTTTATTTCACTTTATTTTGGTCTCAAGTCTTTCTATGATGGGGAAAAAACTCTTCACTTCCTGACTCGCTCTTTGAACAGTTGTTTTAAATTTTTACTTTAGGTTTTCTCATCTCTTACTCGTCTGGAGTCTCACTTGTACAGATCGCATGGTAGTCATCATGGACGGTCTCTCGTATTCTGTGACAGCAAGGACCCTGTGATGCCATGTAGGATAAAGGTAGGACCATTCATTTGCTGTGTTTTTTTAAGGTCTTCCTGATAAAAGGTTGTTATATGTCTCCCTCTGATGCTGAATAATGTAACTGCAGCTTTAGTAAATGGGTTAGTTAGTGCACATTTTTCTTGTTTTTTTTTTAAGAAGTATGGCACTTAATCTCTGCCAGTTCCAACTTTGCTTCTCATATTTAGTATATAGGTTAGTAGGTGTTTCTACCTTTTTTGTAAGCAATTATTTCTATGAAAAGTATATCTATATAATACAGTATTAAATCTTGCTTGTAAAACATTCATTTTTGTATGCTGATTTTTGTTAAACTATACATTTGTTTTTAAATTGTGAAAAATTCATTGTGGATTTCAGGAACGAACATTTGAGTGTAAGGAATGTGGGAAGGTATTCAAACGCTCCTCCACTCTGTCCACCCACCTCCTGATCCACTCGGACACACGGCCATATCCCTGCCAGTACTGCGGCAAGAGATTCCACCAGAAATCCGACATGAAGAAACACACCTTCATACACACCGGTGAGACTCACAGAGATTTGAAACTTTGAATAGGATTGAATCATTTGTATATATTTAATGGAGGGGGGGGGTATTTTGTCAATTATCAGAACCTTATAAAATCACCACAATCTGCAGTAATATGTTCCGACCAGCATTCTATTCAAAGTATATTGCTTTTCATTTCCAAGATATTGAGTACATTTTCATCGCTCCCCATTTAACAAGGATCATTTTCTATTTTGTTTAGGAGAGAAGCCACATGTTTGTAAAGTGTGTGGTAAAGCCTTCAGTCAGAGCTCCAACCTGATCACACACAGCAGAAAACACTACAGACCCTTCAGCTGAACACACACTCTCCTCCAAGAGGATCTGAGTGCCTACTCAACCAAGACCCTTTGAGAATGTACATAAATTAACTTTAAACACAAGTATTATAAATTATCAAGTGCATACTTTCTTCTATATGTCTTTTGTTCATGCAGCAGTGCTTAAGAACAGTGTTATATGTGATATAAATGAAAGTGTCATAGCTGTGCATCAGTAATAATTAAAAGGAAAGAAAAATATACAGTGTACAATTATGTAAACTCTTAGATGGATCTGGTAATACTGAAATGAGTCAAGCAGCAGCACAGCTGATGGCCACAGGTTTATTTGAGTCACTGCAAAACATTTGTTTATAGCTCAAGTGGAACTTGCATAAATCCACAGATAGCAACAATCAGATATCACCAAGTTTTTTTTTCTTCTTCTAAAGTCTAATTAGACACCATTTTAAACGAAACTTCAGCATAAGAAAATACTTAATTTACATTTTCTTTTGAGACTATATATATATATATATATATATATATATATATATATATATATATATATATATATATATATATATATATATATATATATATATATATATATATATATATCTGTCAAACAAAAAGAATGGTAATTTATTAGTTGGGCTTCATCCAGCTCATCAGCCTTCTCTCAGGGCTTCATATTAGAGGGATCTGGAAGGACAGAGTGCTTAAGCTGAAAAATGTACAAATGACTAAAGACTCATTAGAAATCAGAGATGGTTTTAAAAAAAAATTATGGCTGTAATTGCATACTGAGGAAATGAAGTACAATGTCTGACACTCACCTGTAAAGCAGCCCTCAACACATGGACCATCTGAGGGCAGACAAACCTCCGTTGAACACATAAAATAAATCTGTGGGAAAAAGACATTGTCGCATTTCAAATTTAATTAACATTTTCTGTGAATAGACTATTTTTCTAAGCACTTCCAGAGCTGCTTTTTACCTCCTCATCTGTCTGCAGGTCTGCATCTTCAGGTAGGAACTGGAATGTAGTGATAGTGAATCGTCTAACGTGATTGATCAGGGCCTCTGCAGGTGTAGCAGGAGGCTTGTGGGTCGGGGTCTGGTCAAGAAAATTTGGGCACCTAAAGTCAGAAGTTGGAAATTATTATAAAAATATATATAATAATCTCTTATTCTAACAAAGACTTCCTCCGCAAGGATGCATTAACTTGAATTAAAAGTGACAGTATACAGTATTTAAATCAGTTTTTTTTTGGCTAAAGCAACATTTACATTTTCAGTTTGTTCCCATAAAACTATGCTAGAAACGTCAGTTCTTTCATGCGGTATTAATTCAAAAATCTTGTACCCATCATAAATAAGGATCCAGGCAGATTTTGCAGAGCGTGGATATGCAACACAGTAATGCACCAGCAGTACAGCAGTGGGGTCTGGAGGGTTTAGCAGACGCACTTCCAGGTAAAGGGGTTTCCCCAGAAGCATACGCAGGGGCTGGTGGTATTGTGGGTAGAAATCAATGTAGTGCTCATCTGAATAAAAAGAGGTTGTAGTTAATGCACAAAATCTTATAAAATCACTTTTTTGGTTGCAAAAGGCACCAAATGCCTAGATTTTCTTGAACATGGTAGCATTCCACTTGGAAAATGGTTTATATTTTTCAACAAATTGTAAATGGATCAGCTAGGTATTATATGAAGAAAATATTTTATCAAACCTTTTGCGATCCTGAGCTGAACTCCAAACACCCCCTGAGCTTTGATAGAAGGTCCGAGGGAGGGGCTTTTCACCAGATAACCCACACTTATCACAGATCCAGGTAAATACCGACACTCAACCAGTAGTCTGGGACAACAGGGAACATCTCAGCATGTTGCTTGGCTCTTTGTGTATCAGTGGAACTGTACTTTCATGTGTACCTTACAGGCGACTCTCTAGTGATGGTACCATAACTTAGACTGAGGGGCTGCATTCTATTCAGGATCTCCACCATGTAGACGACCGTTTTACCCACCTCCTGGAGACCGTTCAGTTAGACTTGCATGCACACATGCTCTCAGATACATACCTATTGCAATGAATCTACTCACATATCTGTGCGCCCCACATTCATCCAGAGGGATCTTGAAGAGGGCCCAGTCAGCAGTAACTTTTTGGGGTGTGCAAGGGTTGTCGCCAGCTGTGACGAGGCTGGCGGGGGATAGGGGCGGATCCGCGGCGGATGAGTGAATCAAGAAAACAAAATGTCGATCCATTGTGCATTCTGATTGGGATACACAAAATACATTTGTTTCTTGAAAATGTTCTTGTTGGATTTTGAGAAATCTTTGTAAAGAAACTTTACACAAAAAACAATGTTGTAAAATGAAGAAAATACAGCTATCAGTTTAGCATGTTTTGGATAATAATAATTATAATAATAATAATAATAATAATAAAAAAAGCCATACCTTCTGAGTCCCAATGCTACTACAGGCAACAGTATATTGACATAAAATACACTTTGTAATTTACCTTCTTACCATACACAAGTTATCTGATTACATTGTGATTTAATTTAAGGTGTACTAATTTGGGTTTAAGGTTTTTGTTCAAAAAAAAAAGTACCAGCCGCTTTTAAAAACCACTGTGAGAAAAAAAGGTAATTCTTTACTTGTAGCCTTTTTATAGAATGCATTATAAAAATATACATTATGCCTTTTATTGTACCTTATGATGCGATCTATGACCTCATGAATAAGTTACAGTAATGTAATTTAAAATATCAGAAATAGAGTTTCCCTGCTTACTGCTGTTAAATCAGTGTTATAAACACTACTTTGGCATTATATGGAGGTAAGAGGAAAAGAAAATGCCATCGAAACATTTCTGAAGATGGTCACTTCCCCTCATAGATACATGAATTCCCGCAGTTCTCTTCCTAAGTTTCGAGCATTGTGAACGGTGAGCTTTTTTTTTTCTCTTCACAGAAATTCCACACAAATTACATTTTGGGAAATGACTGCAATTCAGCAACTCTAGAACCTGAAACTTTCCCAAACTACTGATTTAAAACAAGCAGGAGTTTCTTTGATTCTTACCACGTGTGGCCCCTTCTGGACTGAACGTCTGTGACTGACTGTATTCGTCGTCTAACTGCATTGAACCGAACCGTGACGTCCATAGCGTGATGATTCAGGGCTAATACATGTAACATTACACCGCTAATTAAAGTACTTTACAAACACCTTTATCATGCATATGCATATATATAAGTTTTGTGTTGTCAAATATTCTTTAGAATTGTAAGCATACTCCGATAATTACTTTGAGATTTATTGTAAATTACTACACAATAAATGTTGAATTAAGGTTTATGTTTCTGTTAGAATTTAATATTGTCCAGCTCACCGTCCATGGGGTAATGACATGATTGGGTGTCTGCAGAATAGCAGCAGCCTCTGTCATGGCACTCGGATGACAATAACGCCCCAGATCCACAGACCAACTGCTGATCAGGTGCAACATTACACTCTAAAACACAAAACTGCACAGTTTTTAAAAATGTTTTTTAAAAAGTCACAATGTTTGAATCCACTCATAAGATTCATATTGTACCTTGACTGATCACAACCTGACACGACAGCAATGACTCAGCTGCGAGCCCTTTCGGTGTCTGATATTTTAATATAATCCTGTACAGTCCATCCTGATTAACAGAAACAAATATTCAAGAAACCAGAGTAGCAGTACAACTTGAATAACAACGAATGACAACACAAACCTTCTGAGTCATGTGACAGGAAGAGTAAGGCAGGAGGATGTTGATGGTACCATCTTGATCCCTTTCCACAGAGTACCCACAATGACTTGGGGCCTCCAAAATACTAACAGCTTCTGTTTTTATCCCATTGGAAGGGTCTATAAAAAAGGTTAAAAACATTTTAAATACAAGTCTCAATACAACCTATAACTGCCTCATTGTCATGGGAAATTACTAAACACAGAGTATGCTTTCTGAACAGACCTCAAACTCACCCTGTACATAGAGGCTCGATGTTGGTCCAGGTGGCAGTTTTACACTCATATGTTGGCTAGAACACAACACTTCAAATTTAGAGGGTGGTTGAGTGGCTGTGGGTTCGGTCGTAAGGTGAGGTATGATTTGGTGCAATGGTTGTGTGTCTATGTCTTCAGTGTACTGACACTGAAGCTGTAGGGTTCGGTATCGCAGTTGAGAGAGATCCCAGAACCGGACAGATAAAGAGATCACTGTGGAGGACTGAAGAGGTAAAAAGAGAACAGAAAAAAGCAGGAAGAGTGAATCATACATGTTAAACTAAATCAATTATATTCCTATTTTGAATTAAGGTTTATTATTTTATGTTAATTCAATAACTGACTTATTCAATAGCACACTGGAATGTGCTGAATCTCAACCCTGAGGGCTCACCATTTTTTTTGTGTGACAGGAAGGCAGTGGTGAAGAGAGCACAACACTGCCACCTCTGGAGTGGAGTGTGTAATTACAGGCTGCTTGTACTGATGCAATGAAGATCCAGGTGTTTGTCTCAGTGTCTTCAAATATTACCACCACAGAAAAGCAAAAAACAAAAAAGTTGATGTGTATGTATGTGTGCAAATAAACTACACTACCAGAGAGTTACAATTGTTTCTCTTTTTTAAATAAGTCCCTTATCCTCATAGAACGTCTCATATATATATATATATATATATATATATATCTCACCTTTGACTTTAATGGAGTCCTCTTTTGCTGAGGGCAAAGTTGCCATTATTTTATTTCCCATGCAATTAAGAGAGGGGGACATCTGGGAGGGTGGTGTAGATGGAGTCGTAGGAAACACAGGGAGTGGGGTCTTTTGCATAACTAGAGAGGCCAGAGGATTGTATGTAGTTTGAGGAAATGATGTCCATGGCTGGATGGTTGGTTGTGAAGCAGTGGACACGGCTGGCTGATGATATGGCATGGGGTACTGAGAACAGAATTTCTGAGGATAAGGAGGACAGGATACAGGGTGTGGTGAATGTTGTGGAGGGGTCGTTGGGTCTTGAGGTACGGTCTCTTCTTGCGTTTGTGGTATTTGATCCACAGGGTCATCAAAAAGAGGTGCTGGATGATGAAGGGGATATTTGGGATAAATGTGAGCTGGTGGCAGTGATTTATGGTATGGATGAGAATAAAGGTAAGGAAGAAAGGGAATCAGGTGGTGAGGAAAGGGACATGAGAGGGTGAACTGATTTCCATCCAAAATCACATCAAGGATGTTTTCTTTATCCTATAGAAATACAAGCAAAACTTCATGAACTGAAACACGGCTCCATATCTCCTCAAAGCAAGCTGTGACTGTTTCAAAGAGGACCTTTTGTGACAATGAGAACACTAATTGTTCCTTTAGTGATTTTAATATTTGTTTAGATATGAAAACAAATCTGAACTGTGAAGCAGTAGAAAATAATTAAGAATATATTGAATGTTTCAATTATTGTTGTATACTTGTATACAGACAATCGAGTTGACTGTAACTGCCCATAATAACGTTATATTAAAAAGTCTCTTACATTTAATATAAGCATCTCAGTGATATTTTAAAAATGATACCAAGGTCAAGTATTAGTGTGTTCCGAAAACTCTAAACATTTACAAAATTGCTTCAGTGCCTTTTATTAATTTGGAAACCAAAGTGAGTGTGGTATATCTAAGAAATAATTTTATCACCACAAGAAAACCATGAAATAGTTGTTGAATACAGAGTAACATACTACTCGAGGACAGACTATTTGTGTCAAATCTGAATGACATACTATAAGCCTAATGCATCAAAATCAATAAGTGGACAAGTACAGCTTTAAAAAAAAAAAAAGTTATATAAAAGATTCACAAATGTGGTAATATATCAAAAATGTAAGACTTTAATTACCTTCATTTTAAATGTCTGTTTCTTACCGTAACGGTCACACATCTTGAGTTGTAAACAGTATGGAGTATAACAACCTCAGGAGGAGAATGTATGCGATATGCACACGTCTCAGATAGGAGAGGCAGTATTTTCCCATTCACTGTGGATAACAAAAACTGCATTTAAGACTCATTTTGATTCACTGAAGATAACTGTGTATATAAAGTTTTTTTTTTTTTGGCTTTTTTTGGCAAGATTCTAATTACAAGAAAATTTACATAGATGCGAGAACAACTCATTCATTTATATTTTAAGGAGATTAAAATGATTGGTTTCATTTAACCTACCTTTAACCCTGTGTTTCTCTGCAGCTTCGCGGGCTCCTTCTATTTTAATGACCATGCCAAAATGAGAGCACAAGACAGAAGGGGTTGGTTGCGAGTTCACAGGTGTCATAGGACAGGATATCTTTATGGGACTGCCCCACCACAGCAGTGAAAGAACATAACTGCCATTCTGAAAAGTGGAAAGACTGATTAAAAGGTTACATCTGGACCTTTAATTTATTTGTATTATTGATTAAACTTATATCAGAACAAAGTCAATGCAAACTTAGGAACTACGGTACAAGATGAAATATTTGGCACCTCTTGTATGATGTAGCACCCATCATATGGGACCATTAGGACCAGATCTTCCCATGTGACCCTGACAGAATAACCACAATATGCAGGTACCTGGAATAAATGCAGTGGGGCTACATCCACTGTGAATAAAACACACCAGTTAATTCTTTCTTTAGGATCAGTTAAAAAAAAAAAAAAAAGATTACACTTGAATTCCTCACCTCGATCTACAAAGATGTGCATGTAATCTTTTCCATTCGCTGTTAAAGTCATTACATCTTCTGAACAGTGTACTGTAGGTAATGTCATCTCCATATCGGTGGATTGGGAGCTGGAGCCACTTTGAGGACCATAAAATTTCCCCGGGATTGCCAATCTTCCAAATGCTTGGGGGGTTAATTCATTAGTTAAAATAAATCAACTACTTTAAAAACACACCAAAACCTTCATATTTCCACATTTAAGGTAAACACACCTGGGGCGCTACCTTGAAATCCAGATTCGATTTCAAGAGCTCTTTTGGGGAAAGCTGTTAGTGTAGCGTTTTCCGTGTTAGAATGTATAGATGCACTGTCGTCGGATCGAAATTCATTCGTGGAATTATTCGACTGAAGAGGAAGTGTTTCTTTCTTTTTTTCACTGGGAAAACCAGCTGTGACTTGAAGTTTTGAACTGGCGCGTCGAACGCGCTTTCCATTCGGATTTGCTTTGAATTCCGACGCATCGCTTTGGAGCTGAGGTGAAAATCCGGTTTTGCTGGCAAAATCGTACAACACTCTACTGAAACTGCTTTCTCCGGAATAACCAAGGTCTTCCCGCTTAGGCGTAGAGCTAAAAGAACGACAGATGAGATGAAGTGCTATTGCTGATAATATCAAAACTGAAACGAAGGCTTTTAGTTCGCAAGACATCGCCAGTTTGCTGTTTAACGCTACCTCACATGTGAACCGAAGCTCGCACTGGCAAACAGCGAGTCTAATCAACAAATTAATCTAGACCACCTGACCTGTAAATGTGTCAGTGACAGTGACGTGTTTTTTTTTTTTTTTTTTTGGTCTGGATAGGTTATGTTTTCAAAAGTAGCCTAACTTACCCTTGAAATGCATTTCAATCATAAATACTAATGGAAGTTTTACGTTTTTTTTTTTTATTCCTGTCCAAAAAAAATCCTATTGGAATTTCAGTTTATCCTTTAGGATCTTACTGGATTCCTAGAATTTAACATTCTGATTGATTTTAATGGAATTTTACTTTATCCTAAAGGAATTTATTTATATAGTTTTATAAGAGAAGTCGCTGGCTTTTTGCGACAAGGTTGGTTTCAGTTTACCGCTTTTCTCATTCATTCCTAGGATACCGGGTTCACACCATAGACAGTAAAAGAAATGGACACAGCGACCCCATTGGATTCAACGGAGACAAATGGACAAGTGACTTGGCAGCGGTCACCACGCGACTCTCGCTCAATCGAAAAAGGGCAAAAAGGCGGGAGCTGGTTGCTGAAGCCACGCCCACCTATCGGACGGGCAGTGAAAGTGACCACGCCCTTAATTATGCAGAACTTTAAGGCTTAATATAATTTAAACGGATGAGTTATAAAAAAATTCACCCCCCTCACAGTTATCATGAAGGGCAAAATTAGTTATGTAGACCAAAATAATTTTTTGCACCAGGCTGTAAACGTTTTTTTTCTGTTGTAATTTTCTGAGTTACTGAAATTGGGATTTTCCTTATTTGTCAGTTATAATCATCAAAATTAAAAGAAATAAACATTTGAAATATATCAGTCTGTGTGTAATGAATGAATATAATATACAAGTTTCCCTTTTGGAATGGAATTAATGAAATAAATCAACTTTTTGATGATATTCTAAGTATATGATCAGCACCATAGCTTTGGAGCCGCTGCTGTGAAGCTATTCAAACAGTGAATTTTTATTTTATTTGTTTAAATATATATATATATATATATATATATATATATATATATGTATATATATATATATATATATATATATTGAAATTTATATATTTTTTATTATTAATGCAGAGAACAAAAACATACAAAAGCATAACCATACACCACATACTGTAATATCAACCACAAAAAAATACAATAAAGAAT
Organism: Carassius carassius; assembly: GCF_963082965.1. Lineage (NCBI taxonomy): Eukaryota > Metazoa > Chordata > Actinopteri > Cypriniformes > Cyprinidae > Carassius > Carassius carassius. The sequence goes on from NC_081760.1 coordinate 31,619,239, forward strand.
AAAGAATAAAATAGACCAAAAAGATGGCCAAAATCTAAACAAAATTACACAAAGAGATCAAAGGCAGAGCAAATAACAGTCCTTATAGCTTTCTTATTATTAGTAGATACTGAAATTACATTCAAATAGTTTTCCATTTCTATTAGGACAACGGAGAAGTCAGGTTTACAGTTGGAGAATTTGCATTTGTGAATGTGAAATTTGCATAGGAAAAAAATGTAATTATTTACAAAAGTGATATTTTCATTTGTGGGGTCGGAGTCATAATACCCAAATATAATGTTTTTCATATGTACTGAGAAGCCTGGCAAAATCTTACAGTTGACAAACACACCAATATCATCCCAAAGTTTCTGAGTGTAGTGACATGACCAAAATAAGTGTCCCCCAGTTTCTTCAGAATTCGAACAAAAAGAGCATGTAAGATCAATGTCAAATTTAAATCTTTGGATAACTTTTTTACAGGGTAGAACCTGCGTATGAGCTTAAAAGAAATTTCTTTACTTTGTTTGTGAGAAATAATTTTTGCGGTAGAGACCATATTTTTTTCCAATTAAGGTTACCAAACAAATTATTCCAAAAGGAGATCACAGGTGGAACAGAAATCAGATTCTTAAGAAATAAAGACCGTATTTTATCATTTTTGGCTTTCGACTCTGAGAAACAAATTTGACCAACAGGAGTATCACAAAGTTTAGACAAGGCTGCATTAGATGCTGAGGAGCCATTACAGTTTTTAAAAAGCATGCATAAACCAGGGGCGATGGCTCCCAAAACTGTGGCAAATTCTTTTGGGGTTATTGGTATTTGTTATTTGGAAAGAAATTCTACCTGAAAGTACCTGAACAAAATACCTTGCAAATTAAACAACTGCTCCACCAAAATTAAACCATTTCTGAACCAACTATCATAAAACGGAGACTTATTCTTTAATAAAATGTTCTTATTGTTCCAAATAAAACATCTTTGTGGTGAAAAGTTTTGCTTATAAATTAATGCCCATGCTAAGAGAACCTGTCGATAAAAGTTGGAAAATTTGATTTTGGATATATCATTTTGGATATATCATAATCACACATTAAGAGAAAATTAAGGCCACCAAGTTGTGAAAAAACATTCCAAATAGAAGATCATTGGTCTAGATATTGGTTCAGCCAATTAATTTTGAAAGTATTGTTGAGGGAATCAAAATCAATAAAGTTCAGACCACCATTATTATATGCATTAAATATTACTTATTGTCTCAAATAATGAGATTTATTTTTCCATAGGAATTTTATTAGAACCTCATTAATTAATTTAGATGTGGGCTTATCCACAAAAAGAGACTGGGCTGCATAGGCCAAATGAGACGGACCCTCTGCCTTAGCGAGCAGTGTTCTGCTTTTTAGTGACAGATCCCTTTGTAACCAACAATCACATTTTTTTGTGTGTGTTTTGGTAATAATAGCTTTGAAGTTTGCTGAACACCTATATTCATTTTTAGTAATTAGTATACCAAGATATGTCACCCTATTTTGACAGCAACATCCTCAATAGAACTAAGAGAGCAATCTTTAATTGGAAGCAACTCGCATTTAAAGTTTAAATTTAAACCCGAAGCTTTAGAAAAATCATATCTGTATCATCCGTTAATTGACTAATTTTTATTTTAGTGTTACCAATTGTGATACCCTTTAACTGACTATTGTTTATTTGTGTGCTAAGGAACTGTGTTGCAATTAGAAACAGGTAAGGAGAAACTGGACATCCTTGCCAAATGTTTTAAAAAGAATCTAGGTGAAGCACCATTACTTAATTTGATAGAGCTGTTTCCGTTTATGTACAGCACTTGGACCATCCTGCAAAAAGCATCGCCAAAGCCAATTTTTTGTAGAGCCTGAAATAAAAATTAATGTTCCAATGTGTCGAAACCTTTGTAATAATCTAAATAGAAAATGAAACCATCACTGTCTATTAATTCTGAATAATCTAACACATATAGAAATAACCGGATATTACTAGAAATGTGCCTTTTCTGCATAAATCCTGATTGTGGTCAATTACGAAGTGCAAAACATATTATAATCTGCTCCCAGTGTGAATACTCTAGTGCATCTGCATCTGCAACTGCATGACATCAAGGCTGTAATGTGATTTGACAGAATAACCACAGGTTATTAAAGGATTAGTTAACTTTCAAATTTCCTGATAATTTACTCACCAAAGGAGACACTTTTAGCTGTATTTGCATACATTTTGTATCGTATAGTTGTTTAGTCAACATGGATCCGGCGTTTTGGGAGAGTGAAACCGATATTTTTTTAAATAGGGTCCCAGAATGGATAAATCTGAAAACGCCACTCTTGCGTTTTCATGTGGACAGCAAATCAGTATATTTTCTGAAATGATGACATCATCAGTCCACGTAACCCCCCTACTCAGACACCACTACATTATGTAGCAGCAACAAAAACAAGAACGTACACTGAACGATTGTCTTTTTATTAACTAACATTAACACGGATCAATAAATGTATTGTTCCATGTTCGCTTGTGTATCTACTGTTTGTGGCAGAATTGCAGTGCCACATTCTGGTCTGGCATGTATACTACATTGTTTTGTGGTTTCGTGTGGATGCAGATATTTCTTGAGACCAGGGGGAAAAAAGATCGGACAGGGAAAGCTCTGGCTTTGTGTGGATGCAGTGTATACAAATGTGGAGAATGAGAACCATTCAAAAGTTGTTGTATGTTCAATGACATTCACATTTTTTGTAAATAGCATTTGACTTTTGTCTGAAAGCTCTAAAATGCTGCCTTTAGAGACAGTTTGTGTGTAAATGTATATTTCTGACTAACTTTTAGCAATTTTGATGTTATTTAGCGTAGAATTCAGTATTATAATTATATTAAATATTAGTCATCACCAAAATTTATTTTGTTGTAGGTCATTCAATCGTTATGCTGCCTCAGAAGCCTGTCCAAAAATTGATTTCAATGAGGTGCCTTCATGCAAAAACACTGCCTTCCAACTCATATGGCAGTGAGGCAAGTCAACTGCCTAGGCTTTTGGAGACAGCCCTCATTTTTGCACGTTCAACTTGTAACCACAGAGTTGGGCACCTTAGTGCTTTAAGTGGGAGCCCCTTAAGCCAAACGTACAAAAAAAAAAAAAAAAAAAAAAAATTAACCCACACACCTTCAACTTGGATTTCAATTTCTTGGGGACTCTTGTTTTAAGGGTGTGGATGGAAGCAGTCCTAATAAAATCTTTTAGCTACTCAAATATATTAATTTAACAGAAATAAGACAGTTTTGTAGTGAAGTGAAATTGTTTTTAATTAAACCAAAGTGAGCATAGCATATGGAACAAGTAATTTAGTTTTGCACAATAACTTTTTTTAAAAGATTCTGAATTTAGAGATGTACATTACTCTTAAGAGATAGTTATCCCCCCCAGGAATAGTCTGTATTGTAAGCCAAATTCATTCGTCAACAAGCACAAAATATCTTCCAAATATTTATTGCATTATCAATAGAACAGTTTTAGCATGACAGTTTCACACTGAACTCATTTTATCAAAAGCTTGAACAACCTCCCAAAAGACCATCTCTTCCAAACAAACATAGTACATCAATCCCAGCAACATTTTAACTCTGAGCATCAGCAGCTGGAGGGCTGCAGAAATACGTGATGCCTTATGCCAATTGCACTCATTTCTTTGAGGTAGACCTGAAGTGTGGGGGCACATAAACATTCTTCGGTAGTCTTGCCCGTCTGAAGAATTGGTGCAGTGGCAGGGTGTCATTCTGAGACTTCCAACTTCTTGGTTCGCCTGGCCTTTCAACCTGTGCCTCAGTTTTCTCTGGTAAAGGAAGGTGCGTAGGTGGACTTAAAGCTTTAAACCGTGGCTGGAAAAATCCTATAGTACTAGATCCAGTATTTTCTGTGGAAATGTCACCTGAATGTACCTCTGGTCTCAATTGTGGCAGGGTGTCATTCTGAGGCTTCCAACTTCTTGGTTGCCCTATCCTTTTAACCTGTGCCTCAGTTTTTTCTGGTAAAGGAAGTTGCCTAGGTGGACTTAAAGCTTTAAACCGTGGCTGGAAAAATTCTACAGGACTAGCCCCATTATTTTCTGTGGAAACGTCACCTGAAAGTATCTCTGGTCTCAATGGTGGAATGGTGTCATTCTGAGGCTTCCAACTTCTTGGTTCGCTTGGCCTTTCAGGGTGGATATCAGGATTCTGCATGTACCCAAATGAAGGATCCCGATTGTAAGGAACTTGTGCAACCTGTGCCTCAGTTTTTTCCAGTGAAGGAAGGTATACAAGTGGACTTTGAATTGAAGCTTGGGACCGTGGCTGCAAAAATCCTCTAGAACTAGATTGAGTATTTTCTGTGGAAACGGCACCTGAAAGTACCTCTGGTCTCAATGGTGGATAGAGATGTTTGGAAAACTGACTGGGCTGGTATTGTGAGGGACTTGAGATTCCGGTGCCAGGGTTATGGATAAAGGACCTCTGATATGGATTTGGAGATTGGTCTCCACCAGTCTGATACTGCAGATACTCCGGTCTCTGGCTTGAGGCTGACATAAATTGTCTCGGGTCTTGAGACAACACTTTAACAGGAAAGTGTCTGGTTGACCAAGGCTGTTGGATTGACCCATAAGGTTGACTAGGCTTTTGGTAATATTGTGGCTGGAAGGGTCTTGAATCTTGAGAAGCAGGGTAAGGAGGATAAGGCCTTGTTTGAGATTGCAGATTTATGGGAATACGCTGAGAAGTAGATAAGGGTGTGGTGGGTCCTTGACGACCATAACCATTTTGGTAGAAGTACCGCTGGTACCGAGGAGGCTGGAAATGTTGAGTTGGCTGGTAAAGTGGGGCACCAGAATCAAGGGAGCTGGAAGCTACATCACTAGTCAGTTGATGTTCGGAGTACCCTTTCATGGGAGGTGTATCAGGATTAGCAGGTACAAGCGGAGTAATGTCAGGCTTTTGATATCTAGGATTTTGATATTGCGAAGGCGAATTTGGAACAGGAGGCCGAAACATCTGTGGGAGAAGTGGCAGTTTTTGACCATCATCAGAGCATAGGAAATAACCAGGTGGAATATACTGTGCCAAGCTGGCAAAAGCAGGATTTACTTGAAGTGGATTAGGTTTAGGAAAGTTCTGAGCTGACCCATAAGGCTGATACGGTGCAGCACTAGGGACAGACACTCTTGAAAGTTGATATTCCAGAGCTGGTGAAGACTCCGTTTGAGAATGCGTTGAAGCAGGCCTTTCAAAATGAGGATAATGCATGCGGTGAGATTCAGGTTTAGGAGCCTTCGTGACTGGATCATCAAGTTCCTGTTGTGTCTGGGCATAAGGGACATGGGACTGTCCATTTTGAATATTGGAGCTAAACTCGGAGCGCAGGACAGTAGGATCAGTGGTCGGAGCATAAGTCATGGCAGGAGTCACATGTTTACTTGCTAAATGGTCTCGGTGAGCTGGCCGTGTTGGTATGGGAAGGGAAAATGGGAAGTTTACAGCTAGATTAAAAGAGCCAGGCAAAGGTGGTATTTTAGGCAGCAAAGGACTTCGGTGTCGAGAGGGCGCCCTAGCTGCATTTCCTGCTGGTTGCTCAATCGAAAATGCTTGCTCCTCCACTATCTGACTGGGTAATACTTTTGTAGGAAATCCAGTTGGTTGCTTTTGGTATACGTCGGGTACCCTTTGTGGCAATTTTTGGTTTGTCACAGAAAGTCCTGAGTCCTTGACCGGAAACACTGGTCTTGGCTCATGTGGACAGGACAGTGTGATCACCTTGTCTTTTAGTTTTAATTTCAGATGAGAACGACCATCCTGAGTCACATTTAAACCACATGTCAGAAATATTTAAACAGGTTAAAATACTGCACCAATTGTTTAAAAAAAAATAAACATTGTACATACTCTGATGGTGACACCACAGCTTGTATATGCAACTAAGAAGGTGAGACCTCCCTCCTTAGACAGCTTCCGGTGCCAGCATTGAGTAGCCACATAAAGCAGAGGTGCCCATTCTCCATTTACTGTTAAAACATTAGCAAATATCTTCAAGCCACAAGTTTGACAAGTCACAGAAACACCTTCACCCACCATTACTCAATACGTACATGTAACAGACAGTTCATCTGCTGTTCCATCACCAACAGTCAACTCCATGTTATCGTTCTTACATGTGATGGAGGGAGGGGTCACACTTACAGGACAGGACAGGTCAAGATCTGCCCCATACCAGCTCAGAGATAAAACATATTTGGTTGGCTAGAATGTTTTGAGCAAAAAGAATAAAGAGAAAGGTTTTAAGGGTCATCTTATTGAGGCCCACGTGTTGCAATTACAATAAATCCCATTTCTGGACACTTGTGTTCTAAAATGGCACATGAAAACGGGTTTGTTTCGTCCATAACTAAAGAGGTCCAATTTATCTTGATATTCGAGTCCAAGATGATGGTCATTTTCAGAAAAAATAAATAAATAAAAAGGCACCTTTAATTTGCCTGGCAAGAATAAAACCACATGGTACAATGCCTATAGATCTTAAAACACAGACAAATACAATGCAAACTTGCCTCTCGTCTCATATAACAGGAATCATAGTTGATCAGCAGGCGAATATCAGTGTTTGTATTTCTGATGGAAACACCACAAAATGCTGCCAAATGGTCCAAGTGAAGCAGGTCTCCTCGTGCTATCAGTAGAGAAAAGGACAAAAGCTGCAGTTTAAATATGACTAAAGTTATTAAACTGATTAAGAGGTCATGGGTATAGAAAAAGAAAAGAGGCCTACATTCTAAATAAGTTACAAAATAAATTGTCCACTGACATTACAAAAAGCATTGAGCCTACTGGTTGATGTGAATTATCAGGTCGGTGAGGAGATCCACTTACGTCCATAAAATCGGATATTTGTCACATCGATATGCTTTAGAAGAAGTGTTAAGACCCGGTCGCCGCATTCAAATCGTGGTTTGGTTTTTCGTGTCTGTAGTTGTCCATCTCCTAGTTTCACACTTCTTCGCTGTTTTGAGTTTAGCCAAAACGACTTGAAGATATCACCACTTGAAAGATCGTCGTGAAAATCAAACATCGATAGAGCTTGTTTCCTCTTGGCAAATTCGCTACAGAAAACATCCTGAAAAACCAACAATAAAATACAAAGTACTGGGAAATAGACGCATGTATTCATCTTGGATAAGAACTATTTAAACCCTGCTAATAACCATAATTTGGTCAAAGTCTTAAATTATGCGCACACAAGCCAATGCCTACGGCGTTACTTATATATATATATATATATATATAAAATTAAATACGGAAACATATGTAGCGAAACGAAGCCTGTGAACTTCCTTGTTAAATTACATGAGTCACAGCTGAAGGTACTTGTCAATAATTTTCTAATTTTCTTTAATCACTTAATGGTTAAAACACACTTATTGTAGTAAATGAACGACTTTGCTCCTTTAAATCATCTTAAACTGATCAAGCTTTAAACACAAACACATATATATATATATATATATATATATATATATATATATATATATATATATATATATATATATATATATATATATATATATATATATATACTACAAGACACCGTTAAAACAATATTTGTGCTATAAAGCAAAAAGGCTACTCATAGGCTAATATGCCTACAACATACCTGGCATTGATTTGAAAAATTGCTTTAGGCTGCACCACTGACCAATAATAGAGAACATTATAAAGTTTGGTGGCCTACAAAAAAAAAAAAGCAAAGAAAACACTAACAAACTAGGCTACTGCACACAGTGGGAAACGCATTTGATGGATTTTGTCTCAAAAACTTTCATTTCTTGATCTTTTGGGTGCAGTTGCGTAAACATGAAAACTAAGTTTAACAACCCAGCCAACATGTCCATGTGGGCCCCACATGGGATTTATCTGGGCTATGTGGGTGTCAAGTGGGCATGGGCTCAGAGTGGGCACTTTGATGGGCTGAATGTGGGCCCCAGCTTGGATACAGTTATGGGCCCCAGTTAGGCTGCCCATTATTGTTTATTTGTGGGTCCCAGATGGGCCACATTTGGGCTATATTAGGATATATTTATAGTTATATACATTTAAATTCCTTTTTTTTTTTTTTTGCAGATTATTTATTTCTATGCAGTTATGGGTAGCTATAGCATTATACATGATGTATACATAATCATAACAATTAAATAGATTTAATTGTATGCATTTCATGTTTTATATAATTTAGGGTTATATCATAATATAACAATGCAAGATTATTTATTTTATGAATAATCCTATTTTATTATTTATAATTATAAGTATCTCAAAGGGGTTTTCTTCTTATAATCTAAAAGCACTTGTGTTATGCGGTCATTGAGTCATGCGATGATTGGCGTGGCTGTCTTCCCGCCCCTTCTCATTCAAAAAAAAAAACGGTTGCTATCTCCACTTCAACACGGTCTGCGTCTGCGTGTTAATGGACAAACTCTCTAAACTATCAAGGTAAGATAATTATACTGAACTTTATCTTAGCCGAATTACTGCTGCTTTTATATAATTGGATGTAAATATTTTAAAAAAATATTTGAAAATACAGTAATGGCAGAGTCACTAATGAAACTTGACGAAGCCAGTCGGGATTGAACTGTCATAGCTGAAGGGTTAACGTTAACGTTGTATAAAAAAATAAAATGTTGGCAGTTTACTTAGCAAACGTAGGATGTTTTATTTATACATTCATTTGGCAGAGGATTAAAACAAGTTTCAATGCTTCTGAATGTTTCTGCGTTTCACTTCCATAAAAACGCTTTTAATGTGCGCACATACAGGCACGTCTGCTTCATAATAGATTAAAAATGCTATCTTTGTGGGCAAACGTGTCGGATGTGCCAGTGGAAAATAAATGGTGTAAATATAAAAGTTTGAAGAGTTGATGTGCTTAATTTGAGAACACATTATCAGCTGTGTCTAATTTAGAAGGATGCGTGCTCCAGAGGTCAAAACATTTCCCGCCTCCTCACGATGCTCCAGCCGATCAGTCAGCACCACTGCGGGAGGGAAATGCTGGTTAGCACGGCTTAATTGATAAAACAAACGAGACGACTCCAGGGGGGTATTCCAGAAAGCTTGGTTAACTTACGAATTGATAAACTATAACCTCTGGGTTGATTTACCCCAAACAGGCATACCATGAGTATGTCGGTTCCAAAACACCTGAGAAGAGTTAGTTTAATCAACCTCTGACTGGTTACCCAGAGTTAATGCGCGTGCACGGTGCATGTATAAAGACATTTTCAATGGATCGCCGATTTCACGAGCCATCATGGAAAATCAAAGCGAAAAAAAGGGAGCGGCGTATTTCACAGAGGCGGAGTTGGAAGTTTTAATGCATGCTTATGAGGAGTTTAAGCCAATAATATTAAAAAGAAGCAATACAGCTGCATCGGCTAAAGCAAGAGAGCTTGCATGGCAAAAAATAACGGACAGAGTAAATGCGTGAGTGTATTAAATTACAAATTTGGTATTGGCTCCCGTTTTATTGAAATGCAAAATAATGAAGTATGACTTATACATCCTTTTGAGTATGTTAAGTCACTATGAAAGCATTTACTTTTCCTGCCATTTATTTCTTTAGCTTGAAATAATAATGTTTATTTCTTATTTAATTTAATAAGGTGTAATCCTTCTGGAGCCACAAGAACTTTAAGCCAAGTCAAAATGAAACACAAAAACATTCTGCAAAGAGGTAATATTGGATTACACAATTACTGAACTATTATTATAACAGGATTTAGTATATTCATTCTGTCATGCAGCTAACAGAAAGAAGACTGAAGCCCGTCTAACTGGCGGGGGGGGGGGGGGGGCACCACCACCACCACCACCACCACCACCACCACCTCCCCCTCCCCTCACCCCATCTGAGGAGCTGGCTCTGTCCCTTAATAAAGGGCGACCAGTGGTTGCTGGCATTCCAGGGGGCAGTTCATCACACATACTATGCACCACAAGTGATGGTGAAAAAAGGGTGACATGTAAGTTTACCTCTATGATTTGTTTAATTTTTTGTCCTGATAAATTACGATCTGTCACTTAAAGGCTTTTTGAACATGATTAATTTTTTATGTAGGCTTATTTTATTTAACTGCATATGATGTATTATTTTCTTTGATAATATTGAGAATTTAACGGGTTGTGTGTTCTTATAGATACTGATGGATGGATTGTATTATTGGACTCTCCAGAAAGAACACAGTCTGTCACAGTTGTAAGTGATTTGTTGTCAGGTACTTTTAGTTTTTTTTTTTTTTTTTTGCCAAATAATGTATACTTGAATATTTGTCTTGTAGGATGATGATGACAATGAAGAGACCACATCTGCTGTGACAGAAGTGGACAATGCTGGTAGATCCACTGAGGTGATGCATACCATTATGATGTATGGCCCCTTTTTGCATTAGAGTAACAAACTGTCATTGTCCTTTCATAGTACATACCTAGGGATTTGCCCACTGATGAGGGTCCTTCAGCCTCAGCAAACAATCTTAGCAGGGTAAGAACTTGTGTCCATATTTGAATTTTATTGTCTGACCAAACAATCTCATTTATTACATTTTTCCACCTTAGTTGCCAGCAAAGGAGCTGTATAAGGTCCATCTTCAAAAACAAATAAGAAAAAGTGACATGGAGATGGACCTTATACCACTTCAAATGGAAGAGAAAAGGCTCCTCATTAAAAAAGCAGCACTTGAAATATGTTTACTTGAGAATCGCCTTAAGGTGAGAACTTGAATATTAATCTGTTGCATGTTAAAAGTGGTCTGTCTGTCTCTATCTATCATCTATCATCTATCTATCTATCTATCTATCTATCTATCTATCTATCTATATATGTATCTATCTATCTATCTGTGTAAAGCAATATAAAAAAAAAAACATTTTAATGAATTGTACTTTTGTTTTTCAGGAAATGAAGAAATAAGCTGCCTGGCAGACCAGTGCACAAAAAACTAATAAAAGTAATTTTGACAAATCCTGTCTCTCAAAAGTCTTCCGTCTCTGTTGGCCTCTAAAATCTGTCGGTGTTCCTCTGGGCCATCTTCCTCAATACAAGGAGGGTGGCTCTCTCCTCTTACAGTGGCAATATTGTGAAGCACAACACAAGCCACAATAATGTCGCATGCCCTCTCTGGACTAACCCGGAGCCCACGCAGACACTGAAACCGAGATTTGAGGATCCCTATAGTCATCTCCACCTTGGCCCGTGTTCGGCTGTGAGCCAGGTTAAACCGTGTCTGTGGTCCAGGCTCAGGTTCAGGGTAGGGTGTCATTAAATAGGGCAGACAAGGGTATCCTCTGTCCCCCAGCAAGTAACCATTGTACTGTCCTGTAATGATTGAAGTGTACAACACAAATATAAAAAAACGAAAAAACTAAAATTGTATAAAGCAAATCATACCCTGCTGAAATGTCTGGCATAATGATGACTCACGGAAAATTCTGGCATCATGCACAGATCCTGGCCATTTTGCCTCGACATTGGTGATGATTTGGGTTGCCTCACATATTACCTATAGTTAGTGGAAAAAGTAATGACTTTGATGATTTTAAGAAGGGGAAAAAATTGAGTTGTTTCCTGCATATTGATACTTTGAATAGATTTCCTATTAACATAGTCTCCCTCATTTACTGATGGAGCTTTAATAGGAATGTGAGTGCCATCAATGCACCCAATTACACTTGGAAACCATGAAACAGAAAGTTATGGAAGTATGAAGTGTGTGCATAATGAATACATGTATAGATATTAATAATATGACTAAATATTAAATATGCGTCATATATTTTACTACAAAGGACAAACCTGCCACTCTGTGGAATTCGTTTTTAATAACAAGCAGAGGTTTATGGCCAGGGAACTGTACAAACGTGGGTAACAACTGTTTAAGTGCCAGACACACTGTACGAACGGCTCTACACACAGTTGCCTTTCCCACATGCTCTGAATCGCCCACACTGTACAAAAAATGGCCAGACGCAAAAAACCTAAGTGCTATGCACAGAATGTTTTCTGTGCTAAGCGCAGAGCCGCGGTTTGTCACATTAGCGATATAGGGTTTTAAAAGACGTGTTAAATAAACTAATGAATCTTTTGAAAAACGATAACGCTCGTTTAAATATTCATTAGTGTATGCAAACACATCAATACGCGGTCTTATAGCCCTCTCCCGACGAAAAAAACCTCGTATAATTTGTGCTTCTACGTCCACAGGATCCTCGTCAAAAGGGCACGCCATGCTCACCAACCTTCTGAAACGAAGTTACACTGAAACATAACCTGCTCGAGAGATCTTCAGAGAGTCAGTTGCTATGGTTACATACATACCCAGAAAGTTACCTCTGTTTTTGGAACCGAACGTTGAGGTTATCCACGAACTGACCCTTAAACATACCCAGGTATGTCAAATAACCTGCTTTCTGGAATACCCCCCAGGTGTTTTAACGACAGTTACTTTATTTGGTCACCGAACGGGTGCATCTCCGTCGTGTTGCCAGATCCAGATATTATACATGTCTTTTGGAGAGCATAAAATGTAACGTTATAGGTTACACAGGCCCGGCGCCACAAGGGGGCAAAAGGGGGCAATGCCCCCTCAGATCTGACTTGTGCCCCCTCTGTTTCATTTTTGTATTCATGGTTAAAAATAAAATGTTCAACCTTTTGAGTTAAATAATAATTTAACCTTATCCCCATGGGATTTAGAATGTTCAGTGTTGTGAATCGTGACATTACTGCCAGGTTCAAACGTCTTTCGCGTTGGTTGGCGCCAGATACTGACGAGCTCAACGCTGTCACGAGCTCAACGCTGTCATATATCACAACTATGCAGTGTTTTCAACCTCATAATGTTTATTTAAGATTTCAGACATTTAAATACACATAACCACTGGTAAAACAACAGCCTACATTTGGAGTTTGTAAAATACTCACTGATGTCTGTGGAAGCAAGTGCTAGTGTCGCGTTGCTTGGCGCTGAGCCAGAGACGGACGAGCTCAGCGCTGTCATATCACAACTATGCAGTGTTTTCAACCTCATAATGTTTATTTTAGATTTCATACATTTAAATTGGCTACACATAAGCACTGGTAAAACAATAGCCTACATTTGGAGTCTGTGAAAGCAGTAAAAACAATCTATTCAAATATAATTTGCCGAAGTGTGTATTTCATATCAGATAAACAAAGTGGAAGTAGGCTAACTATAAAGTTTACTCTATTGCTATAAAGATTTTTAAACGACCAAACACACTCACTTACACATATTTGAGAATCGGAATATAGGATAGTTGATGACATGGTAAGTAAGTTTGTGAATATTTCGAATAAAAAAGGAAAAACGAAATGAAGGATAGCCTACATCTGTTATACAGTGTTATTATTGTAGCTGCGGTGTTTCACGTGACAAATATGACGCGTTGCCATGGAAACATTAAGGGGGAACGTTCTAAAATAACTGTCGCCTTGAAAAATCTTACTTGCTAGTCTCTTGTTACCTGCAGTTACATATGGAGTGTTTTAGGGAGCGCTGAATTTAAAAATCTGTCATTGCAAAGCGAGATCTCAGTGTGTATTAATCATTGATGGTGTAATAAAGTTAAGCCCCCTTAAAAAATTCACATGCCCTCTCAGTCATTTCATCCTGCAGCCGGGCCTGAGGTTACAGAATGAAATATGCCAACTCTGGTCACGAAAAATGCTATGCTATTTCATTCAGTTTGGTAGTAAACCTTTTACAAAAATCCTGATAAAAACATTCATGAGAGCAAGTTCTTATCATCCATATAGCAATGCTTTTTAATGCACGTTATTACAGTAATAAGCATTGTTGCATGAATAATACATTTATCCACACCTAACATATAGTAAAGTATTAAATTGGTATAAACTAAAATAATGTCTGATTTATTAATGTTCATCCCCCCAAAACAGACAGCACAGAGAGTGTAATGAGTTGCATTTTAGGTGTTAGTAATTTTTAGGTGTTAACAAACATCTCCTCGTGCGATGGCATGACACCATGACAGATTTATTGTGAAGATGAAAGCCCACAAGAGTGTGGTAAGTTAACTTTATACCTTTTATTCTGATGATGTTTGCTAGATATAAAGCTACATTATTTTTATAAAAATATACTGTGAGTGAACTCACAGAGCTGTGCTAACTGGCCTTTTCCTCCCACAGTGTGGCTGTCAGACTGGAGGGGAGACTCGTCGTATAGTCCTTTTACTTGTTTACTTTCCCAGTACACTAGTATTTTCCTCCCACAGTGACACCAGCAGACCAATAGAGAGACCCGTGAAGACCTAAAAGTCATATAAGTACGTTAAATAGGTACAGGTAGGTGAACTTTAAAACACTTTAAGTCGTCTTGTTTGTTTTATCAATTAAGCTGTACTAACTATCATTTCCCTCCTGCAGTGGTGCTGACTGACCAGCTGGACCATCATGAGGCAGATGGGAAGAGTCGTCTCCATAAAGAAGACCATTTTATATGTTTTGAGATGATATGTGTTCTCTGAATATTGTTGTATAGTCTTACTAATTAAGTACATTAACTCTTCAAACTTTTACTTTTATATTTACACCATTTATTTTCCACTGGCACAATGTGTTATCTATGATTTTACTTGTAGGCTACATGTATGTTCATTGTTGAAATGTGGTTAATATTCTGGTAATTCTGTGTTGTTAAAGTTCAGCTCTGAAAAATAAAAGATGAATAATGAATAAAGCTGTTGGTGTGATGCAATAACTTGTGTTACTGAATATATAACAAAATAATAAAATAATAGTACTTTTAAAATTAAATTTCTAAACTGAATAGTGTCACTTTTAACTTGTTCACATTACCTTTAGTAGTATAATTTGGGCAAAAATATGAAGTACTGGCACAACTTAATTATAACCATGCATGCTTTTTAATGCTTTGGTAAATGTTTTAGTAGTATTTTAAAATAATTGACTTTTCTGTTTTTCTTTCTTTACTGTTTTTTAGGTATGAAGCTGAGAAGTCTGCACAGGCCCAGGAATAATACCATTTCATCCTGTTCTGTTCAAGTATTTTTGTATTAACACTTTCTATGAAGCCCATATTATACATAATAAAGGTATTCTTAAAGCATTATAAGGAATGCATTATAATACAACTTATAATATGTTGGATCATCTCATGAATATTCATAAGAACAGGTTTAATATATTTACTTATTTGTGGTTATAGCTTTTAAGAGTATGATTATTTATAACACAATGAACACGTTGCATCCACTTTTACAATGGATTATATTTCTCATAGTTATAATGTATTATAAGTCTCATATCTTGCCATTTTTCTGATGCTACTTTACTTAAAGCGGTCAAAGACCACTTATAAGTAGTAGTAGTATTAATAATAATAATTATAAAAAAAAAAAAAATGTTTTCACTCAAACAGCCATAAGATCAGATATCAGATCAGATGAAAGTGTAATATGACACATTTGCTTTTGAACAATTTTTATTGTAATATCAGTTTGATTATTTTAATGGTACCCCTTAGACAGCTGTTGAGTGACTCTGCAACTATATCAACTAGCGGTCATTAGAGTATTACTACGTCTGCTACTGTAAATATATGCTAACACTTTATTTTGATGGTCAACCAACAGATAAACTGATAGATAAACTATCTAAAAAGATAGGTGTCTTTGCAAGTACGTCAATTTATTCTACCATACTAGATTCTACCATTCTTGAGCATATTAATACCCTAATGAGAGTTAGTTGGGATGTAGTGGCAAAGCTGCTTATAATCGATTGACTAAGGTGACCATCAAAATAAAATGTAACCATATAAAAGATTGCATTTTTTTTCAGTTAAGAGTATTAAACTCACATCAGTTAACATTAGCTCCGAAGGAAACACTCAAGTAACACTCAAAATCTAACCACTCACAAGCTGTAGTAAGATAATGTGCAGATCTTAAACAATGTCACCATTATACTGTAAATTAAGTAGATTTAATATGGTGTTCATTGTGTTATAAATAATCATACTCTTAAACTTATAACCATGATGAATTATATTATGTATTGTATTATGATGTATTATAATTGTTATGATTATTCACGAGTTGATATAACATATTATACGTTTTTTATAATGCATTATGCATTCATTATAATGCCTTAAGAGTACCCTTATAAGGTATTATAAATATGGGCTTCATAGAAAGTGTTACCGTATTTTTATCCAGTTTTCATCCTGTTTTGTTTTATTTTGTTTTACTCAATAAAAAATGTGATTTAGAGATTCTGAGTTGAAGTCATTTTCTTCACATTTGAAATAATTTAACATGTAATTTAAAATGTATTAAGCACCATTTTTTTTAGGTAAATAAAACATTTTAATTTAGAGTTTTATTGCATATTAGCACATTAACTTTATCCAGAGGAATTCACAAAGAAATATAAATGGGGCCCAGTTCTGACCCTCTGTGGTCCCACTAAAACCCCATTTAAGGGCCATTTATGGGTCTAGTGTAATCACCCATCTGGGCCCCATAAGGGTTTTGTATGTGGCCCACCTTGGCCCCAGTTATTAGAACCCATTTGGGACCCATGTGGGCCCCTCTAATGAACACCCACATGGGCCCCACTTGGAGCCCACTATGGAACCATCATGGGCCCCTATGGGTGAACACACACGGGGCCCAAGTGGAGCCGATGGACAAAAATGTACGGGTCCCATTTGGGTTGCCCATCCAGGGCCCAACTGACAGCCCACCAAAAACCCACATGGGGCCCACATGGAAATGTTGGCTGGGAAACTAGTTAATCAAGATGTAATCAGACTATTGTCTCATTCTAACGAACAACAAAAAACCCCGATTAATTCTAAAACTAGCAATCCATTAAATCCGCATTAGGTGTCGCTCAAAACCCACTTTAGATGACTCATCATCAACTTCAAATTATGCGCATTAGGCATGATTGAGATTAGCAAAATCTGAACAGAACCGATCACCGCGAGACAGGGCCGTCGCTAGTGGGGTGAAAGGTGGTGACGATTATAGGGGCCCACCGCCCACGGCTGGGGGGCCAACGATCTCAACCGACTGGCTGAGGCCAGCCTAAAAATATGCTCAGGACAGACGGGCCACTGCTGCGCATCGTCACGAAAGCTAATCTTTATCACGTGTTTTTAAGCCTAACCATTTGTCGATTTAAACATTAAAGCATCCAAACACAAGAAGCGGAAAAGCTGAACTGAGTAGCTGGTTACTCGCGCGCTGTGTTCGGTGCGCACGAGAGAGATCGAGAGCCATGTATCACGGACAGCGACACCGAACCGAGCTCTCTTCTGCGAAGTTCTCCTCAAAGTCTCTCCTGCACCTGAGCGAACAAATACAAATCTCAGTTTGAACAAACAAAAAGATGTGAAAAAGCCCAATTCAGTAGGCTACCGCGGTGTTCTGGTGTTCAGGGCTCACGCAGAGAAAGGCGTCTCAAAACGCTTGAACACCGAATTTGCTTCTTTTTGCTCTTGTGCCGACAAATACATACAAAATGTGTCAAAATACCTGCCTGTTATAATAACCGTAAGTTATTTCTTAAGTGAAAGTAAACAGTTGAGGGAAAAAATGGGATGTGTATTATTTTGGATGCGTTCATCATCTCTTAAAGGGAATGCGTCTAATTTAGCTACTGGCTGCTGTAATGTTAATCAAAGACAATGAAAGAAAATCACTCACTGCTCTTGACTGAATTACATTTTAGTTTTAACAAGAATTTATGCATAGTCAAACCAAACACTATTCAGACACCAGATATAACTTTTAATGTTTATATTTTACTACTAGGTACAGGACACTAATTCGTTTATGTAAGTGAGTAGGCTATAGTAAAATTAAGCGAACTGTGACGTATTATACCCAAAGAATCTTCATACAGTGAACTACTAGTGAAATTGATAAAAATTGTACATCTATCTATCTATCTATCTATCTATCTATCTATCTATCTATCTATCTATCTATCTATCTATCTATCTATCTATCTATAAAATTGGGACCAAAAATTATTCAGCACCTTATAAAGCACCACGTATTGCTTATGTGTTTCTTTTTATTCTGAATTGCTAATGCAACCTTTTCACACCACAGTCTGAACAAAATTAATTATCGCTTGGTAATTGGTCAACAAAGTATTGATAGTAGTGTAAATATTGTCATAATAACAGTTGTCTGTAGTTATGGTTGATTGTAATCAATTACATTTCTAAGTTATGACATTATCGAGACGAATTTGTTCTAACACAGTTTAACTAAGTTCTTGTCATATTTTATAACCATTTTTCAAGCGATAGCAAATAAACTGTAATGTAATGTGAGAAATGTTGAAGGTGTCTGAATAAATTTTGGTTTGATTGTATACTTCATTTTTACATTGAAGACTGTCCAGTGCTATTTTACATTTAATTATTTGATTTCTGTACCTGGTCACCTACAAACTTGAAAAAAACTTAAACATTGTGTAAATAGCACAAATAAATAAAAATGAACGAACATACAAATTAAACCATTTCAAACAGGGCCCACTGGTACAACCTTCACCGGGGCCCCGCTGACCCCAGCTACAGCCCTGCCGCGAGATGCATGCCGGTTAGAAAAGTTACTTCCGCCTTGCTCTGATGTCATGCTGATGTGTGCCAAAAAACTCTCGCGATGGCGAGGCGGCTGTGTCGGATTGAGCAGTCGAATCTGATACGCTGGACACTGGCAATTGATCGTTTGTCCTGGGACTGTCTGAGCTTCTCCCTGTACAGACAGATACTAACACACATACACTGAGAACTCATCTAAAATTCAAGGCTTTCTAGCACTGGCGAGTGTCTTACCATTACGGTTGGATACACACACATAATACGTGGACATTAATCTTGAGGAAAAGAAATACAGGGTAGAACAGGATTCTTTAATATCTCATAAGCGCACATAAGGTTACACATTTCACTCTTGCCATAACTTGATTAATAGTCAAACAAGAAATCATGTAATAATATAATTAATATCAGAATGAAGGATATGGCAACTCGGCATACACTCCTTCACTACAAAACAGCTTTGATTTGCATAGTATGGAAAAAACTATGGACGTGAAATGGTGGCAGAAACCTGCTTGTTTGCAAACATTCTTCTAAATTTCCTCCTTTGTGTTCAGCGGAACAAAGGAATTGATGCACATAATGACAAAACTGTGGTATTTCGATTACATCCACTTCTCCATTGTTTACATTTGCAGGCGACAAAACAGCAAGCTTCAGGAAGTGTCCGACTTCAGAGGTCTTTTTTGACCCCTCCCCTTACTGCAGCCGCCTAGTCTCGCCTACATTTCAGGCAAGGCAAGTTGCATCTCAAACAAGCCTATTTTCTGCCTCTCTGCGGAACTTCACTGTGATTGGAGAGATGGGTTTTGACTGGCTCTGAGATCGACCTATTGTTGGCTAGCCATGTGCTTCGTTTGGCCCGTGCAACCACTTTTATACCTGCAGTTAAAGACAGAATATGTAAGATTTTTTTTAATTAAAATATCCAAAAACCACTAGTAGCCAATAATATGTATTTGCTGACTTGTGTACTTACAATATCTCAAATGTTTCTAAGAATGTTACAATCCAGAGAAATAAGCAATTTTAACTAGTGACTCTGATCTTTTCCATTGTGTCAACTGCCAATGGCGTCACAATCCCTCAATTTCCAGTTTTGTTTTGTAGAAAACATGGAAACACCAAAGACACTTTAATATGTTGTGTTTTAATAGACCAGTTATGACTCCACACGCATTATAACAAAACTTTCAAATGTATCTAGTATGATAAAACATGCTGTTTTCCCCCCACAACAAACACAAGACCAGAAGGAGTCTAAACCAATGTTTAACAATCTTATACATTATACCCTTTTATATGCTTGCCTATAGAAAATACACATAATCAATAAGGTTTTTGAATTCTACCTTTTAATATTTGCGTTTTACAACATTATACTAAAATGCAAACTGGCAGTCAGTGGAGCAAAGCTTTTTCTGCCCTTCAGGCAATGACTTTGCAGGCAGCGATTTTGCATGAAGGCACCTCTTGAAACAGATTTCAGACAGGTTTCTGAGGCAGAGTAATGGTTAAATGATCTACAGCAAAATATAGAGAGCTTTGGTGATAACTAAGTGTATATTTCATTACTGCAATATTAATTTCTCACTAGAAATTACATCAAAAGTGGAAAAATTTATCAAACATGTACAATTACACACAAACTGACCACCAACCTCAACTTTAATACACCATTTTTATTTTTTGGCTTAACTGTCACAGAATTGAATGCAAAGGATTGTGGGATATCAAAGGCAGCGAAGGATACATCTATGTTGCCTTCAAAAATCGGCCAGATGAAGGTATCTCAGCACACAGGAACTGAAGATAACGTTGAATTCGGACGTGCCTTGATGCCTTCCTACCTCCGAAGGCAGCATTTTTCAGTTTTTGGATGCAGCCATGGAGTGAAAGCTGGAAGAGCAAGATGTATTAAAATATAATTTTTTTTTTTTTTACCAATTTTACGACTCATGGACAAAATCACTTATCTGTGATCAAATATTGTGAGAGCTGATGTTGGGGAATATAGTCAAATTTATGCTAAATTATTATTGATACAGTCAAAAACTATCAAACTGCTTTAAAAATAAAATCAGAAGCTTTAACTTAGTTTTAGCTAACTAAAATATAAAACAATTGGTAAATCTGAATAAAAAAAAAATCATCCAAATAGAATTAATTGTTTTATGTAGCCTATTTCAAAAATATAAATCTATCAAAAATAAAAAAATGAATTTGGCCCCAAACAATCCAACTGAATTGTAGTGCTCATGCAGTGCATACATATACAGTAGGGTTGCAGAATTTGTTTTGAGCATGTATATTAAGGTGTTTGTGTGTGTCTGTGTGTGTAAGAGAGAGAGGGGGGGGGGGACATTTCAGCTTCTTTTTTTAATGTTGTGCATTTTGATGCCTTTGGGTAGGAGCCAGGGGCTGCCACTTAAAGTACTGTGGCTTCCCCACTCAAATGTAGATTCAGAGTGTTCTCCATAGTGGGTTTGAACAAAACTAGGACTGTTTGGCTCTGGACAAAGCCTCAGTGCTTTAAGTGGGAGCCCCCTTAACATATTCATACTAAAAACAAAACTTCAGTTCTGATTTCATGGGGACTTTTGTTTTAAGGGTATGGATGGAAGGGGTCTCAATTAAATAGTATATAAACTTTTGGGTTTTTTCATAAATTTTACAGAAATAGTTGTATTTTGTTGTATTACCGTTAACCTTTTTCTTTAAAAAAAAATAATAATTTCACAAAAGTGAGAGTAGCATATGGAGCAAGAAATTTTGTTACAAACAGAAAAAAATAAAAATTTAATTTAGAGACATGTATTACAGATGTATAAAGGAGTGATTCCTTTTTTTTTAATGTTTAGTCTATGTATTGTAAGTTTAATACATCAGTCAAGCACAACAGAACTTCAAAATATTTATTGCATTAAAATCAATAGACAGTTTTATCAAGTCACTTTCACATTGAACTCATTTTATCAAAAGCATGAACACAAGTTTAAATAACCTCCCAAAAGACAACCTTAGACCATTCAATTAAGACCATCTCTGCCAAACAAACATTGTACGTCAACCCCATGAATATTTTAATTATGAACATCAGCAGCAGGTCTGCAGAAATATGACCCAGAGTGCCAATTAAACTTATTTCTCTGAGGTAGACCTGAAGTGTGGGGGCATATAAACGTCCTTCAGTAGTCTTGCCCATCTGAAGAATTGGTGCAGTGGCAGGGTGTCATTTCTGAGGGTTCAGATGTCTTTGTTTACCTGGCCGTTCAACCTCTGCCTCAGTTTTTTTTCCTGTAAAGGAAGGTGCGCAGGTGCACTTAAAGCTTTAAACCGTGGCTGAAAAAATTCTACAGGACTAGATCCAGCATCTTCTGTGGAAACGTCACCTGAAAGTACCTCTGGTCTCAATGGTGGATATGGTGTCAGGGTGTCACTCTGAGGCTTTTGACTTCTTTGTTCGATTGGCCATTCTGGGTGGATTTCAGGATTCTGCATGTATCCAAATGAAGGATCCTGATTGTAAGCAAGTTGTGCATCAGCTTTTTCCAGTGAAGGAAGGTGCACAGGTAAACTTTCAATTGAAGCTTGGGACCGTGGCTGTAAAAATCCTATAGAACTAGATCCAATATTTTCTGTGGAAACAGCACCTGAAAGTACCTCTGGTCTCAATGGTGGATATGAAAGTTCGGAAAACTGACTGGGCTGGTATTGTGAGTGACTTGAGATTCCTGTGCCAGGGTTATGGATAACAGACCTCTGATATGGATTTGGAGATTGGTCTCCACCAGTCTGATACTGCAGATACTCCGGTCTCTGGCTTGAGGCTGACATAAATTGTCTCGAGTCTTGAGACAACACTTTAACAGGAAAGTGTCTGGTTGACCAAGGCTGTTGGATTGACCCATAAGGTTGACTAGGCTTTTGGTAAGATTGTGACTGGAAGGGTCTTGAATCTTGAGAAGCAGGGTGAGGAGGATATGGCCTTGTTTGAGATTGCAGATTTATGGGAATACGCGGAGAAGTAGATGATAAGGGTGTGGTGGGACCTTGACGACCATAACCATTTTGGTAGAAGTACCGCTGGTACCGAGGAGGCTGGAAATGTTGAGTTGGCTGGTAAAGTGGGGCACCAGAATCAAGGGAGCTGGAAGCTACATCACTAGTCAGTTGATGTTCGGAGTACCCTTTCATGGGAGGTGTATCAGGATTAGCAGGTACAAGCGGAGTAATGTCAGGCTTTTGATATCTAGGATTTTGATATTGCGAAGGCGGATTTGGAACAGGAGGCCGAAACGTCTGTGGGTGAATTTGCAGTTTTTGACCATCATCGGAGCATAGGAAATAACCAGGTGGAATATACTGTGCCAAGCTGGCAAAAGCAGGATTTACTTGAAGTGGATTAGGTTTAGGAAAGTTCTGAGCTGACCCATAAGGCTGATACGGTGCAGCTCTAGGGACAGGTGCTCTTGAAAGTTGATATTCCAGAGCTGGTGAAGACTCTGTTTGAGAAGGAGTTGAAGCAGGCCTTTCAAAATGAGAATGCATGTGGTGAGATTCAGGTTTAGGAGCCTTAGTGACTAGATCATCAAGTTCCGGTTGTGTCTGGGCATAAGGGACATGGGACTGTCCATTTTGAATATTGGAGCTAAACCCGGAGCGCAGGACAGTAGGATCAGTGGTCGGAGCATAAGTCATGGCAGGAGTCACATGTTTACTTTCTAAATGGTCTCGGTGAGCTGGCCGTGTTGGTATGGGAAGTGAAAATGGGAAGTTTACAGCTAGATTAAAAGAGCCAGGCAAAGGTGGTATTTTAGGTAGCAAAGGACTTCGGAGTCGAGAGGGTGCTCTAGCGGCATTTCCTGCCGGTTGCTTAACGGGAAATGCTTGCTCCTCCACTATCTGACTGGGTAATGCTTTTGTAGGAAATCCAGGAGGTATCTTTTGGTATACATTGGGTTCCCTTTTTGGCAGTTGTTGGTTTGTCACAGAAAGTCCTGAGTCCTTGATTGGAAACACTGGTCTTGGCTCATGTGGACAGGACAGTGTGATCACCTTGTCTTTTAGTTTCAATTTCAGATCAGAACGACCATCCTGAGTCACATTTAAACCACATGTCAGAAATAATTTAAAACCTTCAATAGTTGAAATACTGCACCAACAGTTACAAAAAACAAACACTGTACTTACTCTGACGGTGATACCACAGCTTGTATATGCAACGGAGAAGGTGAGACCTCCTTGCTTGGACAGTTTCTGGTGCCAGCATCGAGTTGCCACATAAAGCAGAGGTGCCCATTCTCCATTTACTACGAAAACATTAGCAAATATCTGCAAGACCACAAGTTTGACACCTCACAGAAACCCCTTCACCCCACCATTACTCAATACGTACATGTAACAGACAGTTCATCTGCTGTTCCATCACCAACAGTCAACTCCATGTTATTGTTCTTACATGTGATGGAGGGAGGGGTCACACTTACAGGACAGGACAGGTCAAGATCTGCCCCATACCAGCTCAGAGATAATACATATTTGGTTGGCTAGAATGTTGAGCAAATGAATAAAGAGAATTGATTTAATGGTCATCTTATTGACACCCACGTTGCAATTACAATTAATCTGGTTTCTGGACACTTTTGTTCTAACATGGCACATGAAAACATATTTGCTTCTTCCATAACTGAAGAGGTCCAATATATTTGGATATTCAAGTACCAGGCGGTCATAAGTCAACAAAACAAGCAAAAAAAAAAAAAAAAAAACCTTTCACCTTTCATTTGCCTATAGCAAGATTAAAGCATGGAATAATGCTAATAGATCTAATTAAAACTGGAACACTGAGACTGAAATAAAATTCAAACTTGCCTCTCGTCTCATATAACAGGAATCATAGTTGATCAGCAGGTGAACATCAGTGTTTTTATTTCTGATGGAAACACCACAAAATGCTGCCAAATGGTCCAAGTGAAGCAGGTCTCCTCGTGCTATCGGTAGAGAAAAGGACAAAACCTGCAGTTTAAATATGACTAAAGTTATTAAACTGATTAAGAGGTCATGGCTACAGAAAAGGGGGAAAAGGAGCCTACATGCCATAAATTGCAACTAAGTATTATCCGCTGACATCACAAAAACCATTTAGGCCTACTGGTTGATGTGAATTATGTCAGGTCGGTGAGGAGATCCACTTACGTCCATAAAATCGGATATTTGTCACATCGATATGTTTTAGAAGAAGTGTTAAGACCCGGTCGCCGCATTCAAATCGTGGTTTGGTTTTTCGTGTCTGTAGTTGTCCATCTCCTAGTTTCACACTTCTTCGCTGTTTTGAGTTTAGCCAAAACGACTTGAAGATATCACCACTTGAAAGATCGTCGTGAAAATCAAACATCGATAGAGCGTGTTTCCTCTTGACAAATTCGCTACAGAAAACATCCTGAAAAACCAACAATAAAATACAAAGTACTGGGAAATGGACGCATGTATTCATCTTGGATAAAGACTATTTAACTGTAGCTAATAACGTCTCATAAGTTTTGGTGTTTTGTTTGCCTTTAATTATGCGCGCACGAACGAACGCATAATCGAAATAGGCTACGTATAAAAAATAAATAATAATAATTAAATACGGCAACATAAGTTGCGAAACGATGCCTGTGCACTTCTTTATTTAATGGCACGAGCCACAGCTGGAATTAATTGTCAGTAATTTTCTAATAGGCTACCGAACCGCACGCAAATAATCACTAAACGGTTGTTAACACAAACTTATTATAGCTTAGTTAATAAATATTTTTGCAATAATCAATAACTTATAGGCTGATAGGCCTA
Source organism: Carassius carassius (assembly GCF_963082965.1). Classification (NCBI taxonomy): domain Eukaryota; kingdom Metazoa; phylum Chordata; class Actinopteri; order Cypriniformes; family Cyprinidae; genus Carassius; species Carassius carassius. Next base: position 31,644,807 of record NC_081760.1, read on the forward strand.
CAACTTCCTCTGGCATTGATTTTTTAAAAATAGCTTTAGGCTGCACCACTGATCAATAGAGAACATTTTAAAGATCAGTGGCCTACTCAGAAAAAAAATAGGCAATGAAAACACTAACAAACTACTGCACAGAGGGGAAAAAAACGTTTTGTCTCAAAAACTTTAATTTATTGAGCTAGGCCTATATCTTTTGAGTCCAGTTGCGTAAACATGAAAACAAGCCTAACCAGTTAATCAAGAGGTAATCAGTCTCACTCTAATTAGATGAAAGAGAAGAAAAAAACAAATAACTTGTAAGACTAGCAATCCATTCAATCAATCCCCATTAGGTGTCGCTCAAAGCGAGAAGGGTCTGGCTGCAGACTTGCACTTGCACTCTCTCAGACTTGCACTCACTTGCACTTCCGCTAGTGACATCACTTGCAGCCTTTATTTTTTATTTTGTTGAATTTTTTTTTATTACTTTTTGTTTGAATCTCTCAACATTTTATAACAGTAGCCAGGTGGTGAAGACAAGAAAAAAGAAAATAAATTACAATGTCACTTGCAATCGCTACTTGCACTCTCCGCTACCTGTGACGTCACTTGCAATCAACACAAATCGTGCGTGTTGCCAATGGAGACAAGACGCTGTGGTGGTGATTGTGCAAGTCTGCAGCCAGACCCCCTTGCTCAAAGCCCACTTTAGATGACCCCTCATCAACCTCTGCAAAGTTCTGCGCATCATTTTCTGCCTCTCTGCGCTATACTTCGCCCTGATTGGAGAGATGGGATTTGACTGGCTCTGAGATCGACCTATTGTTGGGTAGCCATGTGCTGCGTTTGGCCCTTGCAACCACTTTTATACCTGCAGTTAACAGTACGACTCCGGGCGAGTGTGGAGTCTGCGGTCAGTGTATCTCTAGAAGAGCTGAGTTTAGGATGCTGCAGCATGCGGATAGATCGCTGTGCAGCACATCACAGCTTTAGGTAACAGAATGACGACGTCGCAAACTCTTGCACAGAATTATTGAACACTCGGTAAAAGTAATTTACAGTGCGTTTAAGGAGGCTTCTAAACATTGGCCATGCCATCGGTATTTAAAAGTAAAATGTTTAGTGGCTGTTTTGACATTGAGATGATGGTCTTACGTGCATGAATATCCAATGAGCGACAATCCAGTTCTAGGATTTCGCTGGATGTGGGATGGGTGGGGTCCATGCAGCAAAGAGTGCGGGAGGGGGCGAGACGACAGACGAGGTGCGGGGATGTGCGAATATCCTCGGATGGTGGGACATCAGATAGGCTACGAAAAAAAACCGAGAGCTTAAAATATCCAAGGTAACCTTTTATTATCTGTGCCATGATGCCATCGCTTTAGAATTATCACGCCAGTTAGGTTGTAAAGTTATTTTGTAAAGCGTCTTAGAATCGATGTGAAATAAAGGGAAATATATTTTTAAACTGTAGAATGTTTAGAATTGAATGAAAACTGGAATCTGAACGCATGACGTGACACGAATTCCTTCTGTGTCGGACATCAGTAGTTCACGAGAGCTTTCGCATTAGCTTTTTTTCTAATGTGGTTTGCTAGAATTAACCGATAAATAACAGATTATTTATGTGTTGTTGATCGCACCAGGCGCTACTTTAAATGGGCAACCAATGAATATAAAACACGAAGGCACTGGCTGAAGATATGATCCGAACTGTTGGAATAGTTTTTATAATTTAATGGGATTTAACACAATATTTCATCTTAAAACCTTTTTGTTGTTTGTGTGAACAGCATGCATCAGCATTTTAAATTTCATGTCAGTTCACCTACTGCATCTGTGACTTAAAGAAAGAGCATCAGAGCAGGCTACTTCTCCTCTCACATGACATAGTTTAACAGCCGATATTGTTAGAAACAAAGATAGTATCCCAAAAGTAAAGTGACTTTATAGAAGTGATAAAACAATTGCTGTTTATTTCTAAGTAAACACACAAATGGCTGCAGTATCACAAGCACACGGTTAAAAGTGTGAATTAAAAGCATTCATTTTAAATCATGTAAAAAGGTCATTACTGCCCCCTTATTCTTTCTTCCTCAATGCTTTGCTTGGCACATTTTAAATATGTCAACTTTTTTTTCTTCTTCAAAACATGGCTATCCTCACTGGATGGCTGCTGAATTGCATGGGACCTTTTGATGTAGAGTATCTCCTAAACACAAGATGTCATGTCTTATAATATTTCCCTTACAGCAGGATATTGTTCCACTCTGTTTCCCTCTGATCCTCTGAATATGTTCAAGGCCCTGACAGGAATCTGTTTGCTTCATCTGACTACAATTTTCTTCCTATTTTGGGCAACTATTGATGATGTAAGTTCATGTTGTTCCTCTTTTATGTATGTATGTATTTAACAAAATTAATGTTTTCATTATACATGCAGATACATGACTTGTATCACAGAAACATGACTTGTATCACAGAAACAGTAACAGATGTAAAAAGTATGTGTTGTGATCTGACAGTCTTTGTACTGTCATTGTAATAGTCATTAGTTTTCTGTTTTTCTACTATGTTGTGTTTTGTTTATCGTTAATGGTAGGTTTTTAATTTCCCCAGGCATGGTGGTTCACAGAGAACCTTTATACAGACTTGTGGGGCAGATGGGTGATGGAGAACAATGATAATGTCTGGGTGTACATGGACATACCAACCTCTTACCGGAAAGGTAAGACAATGTTAAAAGTATGCGTTATTGGACATCTGCCTGTTTTCATTAGTCGAGCCAAAATAAAGATTCTTCAATGATGTGGGGGTCTTCAGTGACGCAATAAAAGAACCATCTGAGGTCCTCAAAGAATCCTTCATTGAGCAGTTCTTAAAAGAGCCATGTTTTTTACTTAGTCCGAAGAACATTTTAATAATCTAAAGAACTTCCATGGATGTTTAAGTTTCTTCATGCCAGTAAAGAACCTTTATTTTTAAGAGTGTGGGACATTCACATGATGCCCCTTTTAATTCATCCTTCTAGACTATCTCCAGGCGGTTCAGGCATTTGCAGTTCTGTCCTGCCTGTTTGCTGTGTTCTCTCTGTGCGTGTTCATGTTCCAGCTCTTTACTCTGGGCAAAGGAAAGCGGTTCACCATCTCTGGGGTCCTGCAGCTCATCTCCTGTAAGTCCCTGCTTCAGTAAATCTGAGGATAAATTAGGGCGTTATTTAAACAATCCTGTGTGGAACATTGCCTTTGAGGTCCTAAAGGTCATACAGATATAAATTGTTGTTGTACGTTTATACAATTCTCTTGGACCTCTAGGTTTCTGCATTATGGTGGCTCTGTCAGTCTACAGCGATCACTTTCACAGAGGTGAGAAGAATGGCTGGTATGGCTGGTCCTACGTCATGGCCTGGTTCGGGTGGCTGCTGACCCTCTTCACTGGAATTATGTACATCATTCTGCGCAAAAGAGTGGATTAAACTTTAGCCCTCACTCTCAGTGCTAATGTACAGACTTAATAATTTTATTTCCCAGTCTTAAGTGTACAACTTGAAAAACAATGAGTTGTCTCAAATATTACAGTCGTTGGTTGGAATTGTAAAACTTAAGTAACATATCACAGCATCAGCAGTTTATTGAAACTTCGGAGCACATTTCCGAATTTAAAATCTGTCAGTGAGAAATTGTTGATTCAGCATTTGAGGAAAATTTGCCAGAGAAGTTTCTTAAACAAGAAGAGTTTTGTTTAATAGACTGGTTTGCTAGATCATCTTTCCTAGTTTCTCAAAGAACTGAGGCCAGTTAGAGGGCCTAAACACAATTTGATAGTGAAAATGCAGTATATACAAGAATGCCGTGTAAAAAATGTATTTATAATATGTAAAAAGAGATAATAAGATAAATTGTACAGTTGTGGCCAAAAGTTTTGAGAATTACATAAATATTAGTTTTCAAAAAGTTTGCTGCTAAACTGCTTTTAGATCTTGGTTTCAGTTGTTTCTGTGATGTACTGAAATACATTTACAAGCACTTCATACGTTTCAAAGGCTTTTATCGACAATTACATGACATTTATGCAAAGAGTCAGTATTTGCAGTGTTGGCCCTTCTTTTTCAGGACCTCTACAATTCGACTGGGCATGCTCTCAATCAACTTCTGGGCCAAATCCTGACTGATAGCAACCCATTCTTTCATAATCACTTCTTGGAGTTTGTCAGAATTAGTGGGTTTTTGTTTGTCCACTCACCTCTTGAGGATTGACCACAAGTTCTCAAAGGGATTAAGATCTGGGGAGTTTCCAGGCCATGGACCCAAAATTTCAACATTCTGGTCCCCGAGCCACTTAGTTATCACTTTTGCCTTATGGCACGGTGCTCCATCGTGCTGGAAAATGCATTGTTCTTCACCAAACTGTTGTTGGATTGTTGGAAGAAGTTGCTGTTGGAGGGTGTTTTGGTACCATTCTTTATTCATGGCTGTGTTTTTGGGCAGAATTGTGAGCGAGCCCACTCCCTTGGATGAGAAGCAACCCCACACATGAATGGTGTCAGGATGCTTTACTGTTGGCATGACACAGGACTGATGGTAGCGCTCCCCTTTTCTTCTCCAGACAAGCCTTTTTCCAGATGCCCCAAACAATCAGAAAGGGGCTTCATCGGAGAATATGACTTTGCCCCAGTCCTCAGCAGTCCATTCACTATACTTTCTGCAGAAGATCAATCTGTCCCTGATGTTTTTTTTTTGGAGAGAAGTGGCTTCTTTGCTGCCCTTCTTGACACCAGGCCATCTTCCAAAAGTCTTGGCCTCACTGTGCGTGCAGATGCGCTCACACCTGCCAGCTGCCATTCCTGAGCAAGCTCTGCACTGGTGGCACTCCGATCCCGCAGCTGAATCCTCTTTAGGAGACGATCCTGGCGCTTGCTGGACTTTCTTGGACGCCCTGAAGCCTTCTTTACAAGAATTGAACCTCTTTCCTTGAAGTTCTTGATGATCCTATAAATTGTTGATTTAGGTGCAATCTTAGTAGCCACAATATCCTTGCCAGTGAAGCCATTTTTATGCAACGCAATGATGGCTGCACGCGTTTCTTTGCAGGTCACCATGGTTAACAATGGAAGAACAATGATTTCAAGCATCACCCTCCTTTTAACATGTCTGCCATTCTAACCCAATCAGCTTGACATAATGATCTCCAGCCTTGTGCTCGTCAACATTCTCACCTGAGTTAACAAGACGATTACTGAAATGATCTCAGCAGGTCCTTAAATGACAGCAATGAAATGCAGTGGAAAGGTTTTTTTGGGATTAAGTTAATTTTCATGGCAAAGAAGGACTATGCAATTCATCTGATCACTCTTCATAACATTCTGGAGTATATGCAAATTGCTATTATAAAAACTTAAGCAGCAACTTTTCCAATTTCCAATATTTATGTAATTCTCAAAACTTTTGGCCACGACTGTACATATGAAGTACATACAAAAATGTTATAATAGTGTAGTTTTAAACATCACTTGCACTTTATGAAATAGCATTGTCTTAAACATGGGTTCATTTTTTTTATATATATTTTCTTGTGTGTGTGTTATTAAATGGCAATAGCACAGGATAGTCTCTTTGGTCAAGAAAAGTTTCAAATCTTTGTTACTGCAGTGCATTATGGTGCTGTTCAAATTTGTGATCATCCACTTGATCATGTAGACTTCTGAATACACAATCCTTTTGTAATTTCATTGTACAGACCCTCCATATTTACTTACGGTTTCTGTGAGGAGAAATGCTTTCTTGATAATGACATCATGGGCCCTGTTGCTATGCCAGCCATTTTCAATTAGCATGATGATGAATGATTGTTCATGTGGTCAGATGATCACCCTGTAAGGTCCTAATTCTAGACCAAAGAATGTTCTAAATATATTTTCAGAATGCTTTGGTTTTATAAAATGAAAATCTATTCATAATTTTATGGGAGTAATTATTCACCATCCTCTCAAGGAAGAAGCCCCTTACTTTGTTTGGTTAGAGTTTAAGCCAGCTCTAGATGCATTTTTAGGTTGCAATATGACAGTAAATGGAAAGGACTTTATTTTTTCAATGCAAAGCCAATCAGTGTAAACCTGGGAGGAGATTAATTTGAGTAAAAACACAAATAAAGACCTCGCCATAAGAATCTCTTTTGTTATTTTATTATTTACATAAATATTTAACTTTTAATAAGCTTCAACATAATCATTTACCTTTTTCATACAATATCTTACCATTATATGAAAATGGGGAATAAAATGTACATTCATTACAAAAGCAAATAAACCTGTTATTTTAGGCATTTTCATATGTGTATGTACAGCTCTGCTAGGTTCAGCGCCCTTCTACAGTCCTCATGCAAAATGCACAAGGCACTGGCTTAGGAATGTTCCAATAAGAACCGTTTTGTGGGGGTGAATGCTACCAAATCATATGCCCTGACCGGAGGGTGTAATTCGTTCCTGAACCACTAAATGGAGGAGATGATTCTGTTCTGCCGAAAGGAGAGGCCTGTTGTGAGAGAAGAGAATGGTGTTCTTTATCTAATTCCAAAGGCTTCAGTCTAATATATATAAATGCATAGTGTAAATCAAGAAATGCATAAAGCTCACCATAGTTCTGTCTGGAGAGCCTTGAGAGATTCTGTATCCTTTTCCTGACAGGCCATCTGTAAACAGGCCAGTCAAACCATTTAGCCATCCTAATCCAAGATAACAGTTCTACTAGTAATCAGTTTGTAGCATTTTTGACATTCTAGCAAACAGTGCAGTCTAAAGTCAGAGACCACTACTGCAAATGCTTCTATTTTGAAATTGTCTAATTTTGTACATTTTCACTGCAAGTCACATTATCAATGTAAATAAATGTATATAAAATGTTTTAATATGTTGTAAAGACTGCTTGATGTTTTAATGTCTTATAATCACCAGGGCTGCATTTATTTAGCAAAAATGCAGTTAAAAAAAGGCTTATATTGTGAAATGTGATATAATTTAAAACCATTTTCTATTTTAATATATATTTTGATCATTTATTCCTGTGATGACAAAGCTGAATTTTCAGCATCCATTATTTCAGTCTTCAGTGTCCTTCATTAATCATTCTAATATGTTGATTCTGAGATTGTCAAATATATTTCTATATTGTTTTATATAATAATGCTTTGTTTTAAGTATTTCAGACTCTGAAAACTTTTCGTCAGATTATTTCCCGGTTTAAACTGGATTTTGAATGCAGATTTTAAATGTGGTCTCAGACTCCATATATTTGAACAACCTAATTTTATAAACAGATTTTAAATACGCACCACAACCGACTGCAGGAGGAGGAACAAATTTTCTGGAAGGAAGTTTACTAAAGAACAGACGGTAACAAGAGTTTATAAAAAAACAGCAACCAAATAAAACACTGCCTGGTTCTTAATTTTGCTCAGAAGTCTTACCCTGACTGTGTGAGTCGAAGGATTCCCAGGCATATCGTTCTAGTGTTTGAGCATGCTCGGGTAACAGCTTTTGAGGGGGAGGCTTAAAAAAAAGACACACAAACATATAGTGTCATTTGAGGATAGTAAACAAACACACTAATGCTATTGGTCTGGTTTCTTAATATACGGTACAAAATGAGAGCAGCTTATTTGTCAACCTTACAGATTTTAAATATATAATTTACCTCAAGCAACATAAGAAGTAATACCCTGGAGATTTCGCACTTTGCTATGATATCCATATATGCTCCTGGAAATAAAACAAACAGAATGGAAGCATGAATCTAACAGCATATGCTTAATTTTCATGGCGTAATTATTTTTAGCAGATATCAAATACACAAAGTAAAAGACTGCTGACTCTGCTACTGCAAAACAGATCCTAGACAAGCATGAAAATCAGTCACAAAACATAACTTCTGCTTATGAATTTGGGATTGCAGGGTATAATCAGGAAAAAATAAAATAAAAACAGCAAAACTGGTGAAAATCCCTAAAATTAGGCCACCAGACCACACCCAGCTAGTTTTTCAAAACTAAGATTGATTGTATTATGGTGTGAAAGTTCATTATATTCATACCGACAGGGGTATTTGTCCCAGGTAGCTGTAGTCCTCTTTCCTGGCACATGTGCTGCATTTCAGAGAGAACAGCAAGAGCGCCATCATGATCACCTGTCAATCAAACATCACATCACCGCCCTGACGACCACAGAATTTCAACTTAATCTCAATGTCAAAATGAATCATTGCATTCTGGCAGGAAAATGCTGCTATCGTTGAACTCACGGGTCAGTATTTTGCAGTAGGCCATTTCCCAGAGTGACTGCAGGGCCTCAATCGGAGTCTGAATCTGCAGTTCTGCGGCTCTCTGGAAGTGAACTATCGCCTCCCCGGGTCTGTTCATCTCCTACACACAAATACAAACAGGACAACAACACGAGTAAGCACAGTGGAACAAAATGAATATGCGATTTTAATTTATTTATAAACAGAAAGCCGCTCCATGTATTACAATGATCTATGTCTCACCTTCAGAGCATTGCCAAGCTCCAGTGAGAGACTGGCTGCCATAACAGGCTGATTCATCTCAATATAGACCTAAACAATAAACAAGTACATATCTGCAACATAATGTCTAAAAAAAAAACAACAACCAAAAAACAACAATACAAAATCTGCATACGCTTGCGAGATGTTAGTCTTTTTATTATTTTAGTCCAGTCGAGAGGCAGTAATAGTAGTGAACAAAAGAGAATAGCAAGTAATTTTAGGCTTAATGGTTCTGTCAGGCCAGGGTTATTAAAGCTAAATAAAACTACAACCATAAAAACATTTTCCATACTTGAAATAAAATAATGTTATATAAAACTTTTAATTTAATTTAGTATGACTAAATGTTCTAAAATATGTCAAACTGAAATAAACATTTATAAAACCTATAGAGACATAAAAACTAAATGCAAATAGAAAATAAACAAATAAACAGTTTTAATAAAAAACTATAATATCTCTATAATAATTATACTAAAATAACACTATGTCAGACTAAACGGAGCAGGAGCAACAATTTATTTGTTTAATAAAATATATAAAAAGTATCTTTTCAGTCTATTTAAAGCTGCGCATGCGAGTCTGAGCCCAACATTCTGTAAAATAACAACCTGTATTTATATATGCTCATCTGCTAAGTATCTGGTAATAAATTTGATCCCAATAAATACCTTAATAGCAAAACTATAGCAGTTCATGGCTGCCTGCATATTCTCATCGAACCCGGGAGCCCTCAGTGCTCTGGTTTCCAGTTCTGAGGCCAGAAAGAGTCTGGCTGCATCAGTCAAAGCCAGGGCTTCTCCTGGAGCGTTGAACAGGGTCTGCTCACAGCTACGACAACAGAAGAAGAAGAAAAAACATTTCCACATGTTGTTCAGATCAGACACAAGAGGATGAAGAAACGAGAGAAGCTGTGTTACCGGGCCATGGCGAGATTACAGAAGGCAGCATACTGAGGACAGTCCTGCTGTTTGAGCTCCTTGGCCAGCTGACCTGAAGTAAGATATTACATAATGAATAAGTGAAAGTGAACAAGTGAAAGTGATGTGACATACAGCCAAGTATGGTGACCCATACTCAGAATTCGTGCCCTGCATTTAACCTATCCAAAGTGTGCACACACACACACACACACACACACACACACACACACACACCCGGAGCAGTGGGCAGTCATTTAGGCACCCGGGGAGCAGTTGGGGGTTCAATGCCTTGCTCAATGGCACCTCAGTCGTGGTCGAGACTCGAACCAACAACCTTAGGGTTAGGAATCAAACTCTCCAACCAGTAGGCCATGACTTCCCTGAAATAAGACTAATGATAAACAGAGAGTGGCATCACTCTTCTGACACAATACTCACCGAATTGTTCACTTGCTTCAGCGACATTAGGCTTCCGGAGAAAACGTCTGTGTTTTAAAGGAGGAGAACAAAATGTTAAAACGCCACTAAATGAGATTAATGTGACATGCTGAACATCCATACCGAACGTCCTCTGGGATAGAGCCGATGGCATAACATTAAACATCTACAAGATGTCATCCTCAGCTGTTAATGCACAAACCTTATGTAGTTTGACCATAATAGATCGCACTGACGCTAACTGTATTTAGTAACGTTAAAGTTAGCTCTTCAAATTTAATTAGCAACATGCTAGCGAGGGTAGTGTACAGCTACCATGACATTCTTTAGTTATGCTCAGTATTATAGACAACAATAACAGTCTATCAAAGTTAACATTGCAAAAATGTTTGTATTAGTAATATAAAACTGTTATTTAAGCTCTTACTTTTTCAGTTTATTTGACACCGCCCGGTAGCGCGTCAGAAAATCTCCCTCGGCTGCCATGTTGACACTTCCAAGAGGAGGAGCAAACTGACAGGAAGTTCGGATACGAGCGTTCCTATTGGTTACACTTATCTGAAGATGATTTGATTGGCTTACATAGAGTAAGGGCGGGGCTTTTACAGAAAATCCACTGGTGAGAGGCTTGATGATTTCAAGTAGGGAAAATGACACAAAATTCAGTTGTTTTCACATTTCATTTATTTAATTTTTTACTGGCCCATAAAATATTAAATTATAAATAAAAAAAATCCAGCAGGTATTCATGAATCAAATTAATTAACTCTTTCATTCACATGTTTTCATAAACCAAATCAAATACTTCATCTTCTTGTTCTTCGCGCTTCTGTAAGAGAACGAAGCAATAGAAACGGTTGGCATTCTGAAATAAGACTTAAATTTGTTACGCTTTTATTATTATAACCATATATCATCAAGCAAGGATAATCATGGGTTAGATAATTTATTAACAATCAGAAATAAAGCAATCATGACCAACTGCTCATATGTGTAGCAATTTCTCAACATGCTTTACAACTGCAGGATTACTTATTTAGGTTACGTATTAGTTTAATTGTGTGTCTGAGTTCAAAGGTATTCCCTTTTTTATTTGTTTTAACAAAAATACAAAGTGTACGTCGTGAAGTGTCATAACTGCATGCTTATATCTTCAGTAAACACATGCTTGAGTTATGAACTCTGTGTTTATACATTCAATACCTTAAAGCTATACATTACATTTTTAATGACAATTTTGTTTTAATGTAGGTCTACATTATAGGCTATACATATCATAATATTACACCATTTATAAAACAAACCTTTTCATCAGATGTTTTCTTTGTGTTTTCTTCATGCATCGCATCTAGATGCATTGCATCATAAATGGAGCTTGATCTGTATTGTAGCGCCTGATGGAATGGAGTATTAGATGATGCACTTAATTTAAAATTCTTATTAAAACTGGTAGAACAACCTTGTACCAACAAATGCCAAATACAGAGACAGAAAGAGCAAAAGACTACTATCCAAAAGAGAAATCGACTGTTATCTCACGGTGTAAAGTTGTGTAGATGCAGCATCTTCATCCAGTATCACTTCATCACTCCAACCTGGCCTCTGGTCTGCAACATTTTTGTCATCTCTACAAGCAGGATGTTCCTAAAAATGTATTTTTATTTTATTTATACATCTTGCATAGTAGCACATATGTCATCTTTTCTGAACTGACATTTACCGTTTAGTTATGAGTCCATAAATACTGATCAGCCATAACATTAAAAACACCTGTCGGTCCCCCTTGTGTTGTCAAAGCAGCTCTGACACGTTGACGCATGGACACCACTAAATCTCATAATGTTACCTGTACTATCTAGACATTGGAAACAGATGATTTAAGCCCTGCAAGTTGCAAGTTGATGCCTCCATGGATCAGATTTGCTGCCCCTGCACATCCCACAGATGCTCAATCAGATTGAGATCTGGGGAATCTGGAGACAAAGGCAACATCTTCCACTTTTTTTTTTTTCTTTTCACATTCCTCAAAACCATTTCTAAACCGTTTTTTGCAGTGCACCAGGGAGCATATTTCTGGTGAAACAATCTTCAGGCAGGCGGGAAGTATCAAAGTAACATCCACATGAATGTCAGATCCCTCCACCGGTCTGCCTTCTTCCCATAGTACTGCCATCTCTTCCCCAGGTAAATGATACATTCGCACCCAGCCATCCACCTGATCTAAACTAAACACTGCAACAAGACTTTTGGAGCTGCTCTGACCAGTCATCCAGCTATCACTATTTGGTCCTTGTCCAAGTTATTCAGATCTTTTCACCCGCCCATTTTTTCTTCTTCCAACACATGAAAGACTGTTTACTTGCGCAGTGTATCCCACCCCTGACAGTTGCCATTGTAATGTTATAATCAATGTTCACACGTTCATTGTACAAGCCCCTATTCTTAGATTGAGTCCTTTGAGATGTACTGAACTTTTACAGCATGAGTACCATCTAATTAATGCATTAAAGTATACAAGAGAGCATTTGAAATTAAATAAACGTACATTCAACAAATTAGAATAAATTGAATTATTGCAGTATGTTCTAATGTTTGTACGACACACTGTACAGCCAAGTTTTACCTTGTAGCTTTTTAATATGTAAAGTGACCCAGCAACACTGAAGATGAGCAGAATTCCTGAAAATGCCATCATTGTGATGATGGCACTGTCTAACTCAAGTTGCTGCTGATAACCCTTATCTGGAAAACAAAGAGTTGGAGTAAGAGTAAAAAAACAAGGAAGAAATAGAGAGAAAGTAAGAAAGGAACTTCGTTTCTGGCTCGGTTTTTGCATTACAGCTCTTTTTTGCTGAAAGTGGCAGTTTTAAGTCTAACATGTCATGTCACATGGCCAAACTCACATGCTGTCTTTATTTTTTGTATGCATTCGTAATTGCTTTATCTGTTCAGCCTATCTATTGGCTTACAAGCCACAAACTTATAGAGTAAAAATCAGAAATCTAAACTGTTAATTTCAAGATTCATTCATATGCTAATCTCTCAGTCACAGCAGTGCATTTCAATTATGGAGCAAATAGAATGTAGGACCAATACTGGATCAATGATCCGTGTACTCACCTCTCACTTGAACCACCCAATGCACCTTCTGATCTGTATAATAAAAGTAGTAATTGCCAGAACTGGAACTATTGTGCATTTTGATACGTGCCATCTCCAACTTTGTAGTTTCAAAAAATTCACTTTTAAGTTCTCTACTCCAAATTATCCTTCTGCTCTGATTATGGTACAATTTAAGTTTGTTAGTGGTGTAGTTTGCTGGGATACACACTGACAGTTTGAAATGAAGAGTTTCTCCTGCTAGTGCCACTCTGGTTCTGTTCAGCATAGAGATCGTAGGTTTGGCTAGAGGAATGGAGGAGAGAACATGGTGTTATTGAAGCATCTGTGCTCTCATGGTATTTTAATAATGTATGGTTTCTAATTCAGCTTAAGAGGGAGTGGGTGGGAAATCCAGCAATATAATAATAAACATTAAATAAAACACACACTTTAATGACATAAATAAAGATCAACAATACCTTGAGTTTCCTGCCTAAAGCACAGAATTATGATCCAACAGAGAACAGGCTTAGCTACATACATCCTGGAGCAAGACTTACATTTCCTTTCATTTGAAACAAAATTGTCCACCTTTTCTTTCTCTCTGTTGTTTCATCAAAGCTCAGAAACAAAATGATGAATAACTGCCAAGACAACACAGCATGTTAAGCCATATTACAACAGAGTGTATGTTGGACTCTCAGAAGAAGTACAATCTACTCAGGATGTCATGCAATCAGTGTTGCCAAATTGGGCTGCTTTAAAGTCCCCATTGAGGTGAAAGTCAGTTTTCTGTTGTTTATTTGTATTTGTGGTGTTTTTAATATGCTTTTAGACAAACCATGTGCCAATCCTTTTAACATATATTCTCCTGGAGCGTTGAACGGGGTCTGCTCACAGCTACGAAAACAGAAGAAGAAGAAAAAATATTTCATATATATCGTCATATATATCGTATGTGTTCAGTCTCGAATGTTGTTGAACGGAAGGTGGTAGTGAGAGCAAGGTGTTATCGTTCTATGAGGAAAAATGAGGAGCCCCACACACTTGAGGTTATATGTAAATAATATGCCTGTTGGCTTATGAGTTGATCAGATCAGCTATTACTGTTCTGATTGCAGGTCACTCCATTTTAGTTAAAATAACTGCGGTTGCAGATTTTCAATTCCCTTTCTTTTACTTTCACCTGTCGTAACGTTTTCTCTCTCTCTTTTTTAAGTTACGTCTCTTAAATCTTATGCGGTTGCAGACTTTATCTATATTTCTTGCCTTTGCTGCTGTTTGCAGCTTTCAATTAAAAGCACGTAATGTAGCTGACAGCTCATAATTGCAATTAGCTAAACAATTGTCTTCTCAAACAGATAGCATTGGAATCGGAAGAGGTCGTTAGTGTTGCTGACTATATTATATAGTGACATTTTCTGCAGAGCCTCATCTAATGCACCTATAAAAGTGTAAAATATATATATAGTTAGTCATACTATATGTAAATTTCACATCACAGTACACTGTTTGCACCTAAGACAAAATGGTCGTTCTATAATTGTAGGTACATTTGGCGTCCAAAATATTTTTTCCCCCTGCTTTTACATTTTATTTCTTTCAATAATTGTATTTGTTACTCAGTGTCTTGAATCACAAGATGTTACAGACTATACCATATATATATAATATGTGTGTGTGTGTGTGTTTATATATATATATATATATATATATATATATATATATATATATATATATATATATATATATATATTGTTATATATTGTATATATTATATATTATATATATTGTTATGGCCTTTTACATCCGGTGATCAGTGACAAAGAGAAAATTATAAAATGATTAATAATAGTTAAAAATATTTGAAAAGGCTTGAAAAAATGACTTTGAACAACAAATGTACCTGCAATTATAGAACCACCAAATAAGAAAAAAAAAAGTGTACCTGGACGTGGTTGTGCCGCGTAATCATGTTCCTCAACTTGAATGGATTCATTAGGTGCAGCTTCTACCACCGGCTGCTCCTGAACACGAACGTCCACTCCAAGTCGCAAGGCAGTTCTCTCAAAAGCTGACAGCCTTTGAGGGGGTACATGGAAATTGTTCCACGGAAAACGACTGGGAATGCAACCAGGCGGGAAGGAAGTCGACCGGAAGTTGAAGTCGGCCATGTGCCGCCATCTTGTAGCAGAACTTCACTTGCGTTAGCATCCCATTGACTCCCATTCATTTTGGCGTCACTTTGACAGCGAATAACTTTACATCTGAGGTGTTTAAAGACACAATTTGTCCATTATTTATTTCTAAAGATAACGTGATAGATAGGAGGAGCCCTGCCGAAAGTGTGTATTTTACCGATTGCCTCATAGACAGTAAAAGATTGGCTGTGAGCTTCTCCTCCTGTCCATATGGTAATTTCTCTACTGTGCGACAGAGAGTCGCTGGTTATATAATCATTAGCCTATTTTTTACAAAAACTGCTTCTACGGGACCATAACATAAGATACAAGGTAATGGAGCCTTTTATACATTTTCGTGTTTCTTTGGAAATAATTAACGTACAAATGGAGTCTTTAAACACTTCAGATGTAAAGTTATTCGCTGTCAAAGTGACGCCAAATTGAATGGGAGTCAATGGAATGCTAACAGCAGGTGGGGGTCCGCTAGCCAATGGCAGTGCCCTGGGGTGCTTCAAAAAAATATGAAACCCTGCCCCCCTGTATTTTACCCCCCGGAATGTGATTTTTACCGGGAATCACCATTTAAACACGATTGGGCTAGTTTTGGATAGAATTTCGGCGGGTTTTGTTGTGAAAACCTGGCAACCCTTAATCATCAGAAACCACTTCCTCTCACACTCCACAAGCTCTCTTCCTTAATTAAGTCCTTTTACTGATGTTGTTTTTTTTTGGTTGGCTTAATCAAATCTGAATCTAAACGTAATCGGGTTTTAACCAAGGCTTCAACAATGAAATGTAGTTTCTTTATATAATGTGTGAAAAAATGGTTATAGGCTCTTAATAATGTAGTGCTGCCAACACAGGTCCATTTTTTCACGCAGTGAAAAGCACCCTCTGCTGAATGTAACAACAGGATATTGACGAAACAGATTTGGCAACCTCTCCATGGTACCTTTTTGTTGTGTTTATGCTCTGCAGTTTGCAAAGCGTCAAAGGTTTCCATTTACAACATTCCCAAAGTTTCTATTTACAACATGTTCTGTGTTCAGTGTAACGAATCACAAACATTTCTGTTGATTTCATGGCACTTGCGATCCTCTGTAATGAAGAGAGACATTCATTATTAGAGAGCATTATTGATTAAAACGGAACTTTGTGAGATGTGATGAACAGAAGTGAGATTTAGAGATACTATAAAAGAAGTGCTATTTGAACTCTTTCTAGACTATGCATTATCCACACTGAATTTGTGCTGATAAGAGGACCAACGGCCACATGCCACATGTAATGCACATGCAACAAACATATGACAACATATTATATGCATAAATATATATATACTATGGAAGCATATGGGTAGCAATATTCAATTTGGAATGTAATATGCAAAATGACAATGCAATATGTAAAATGCATTTCTGTATTTACATTTTCCAATACATCTGTGCAACGTTTGGTGCAAAATGAAAATGAAAATTAAATTACATAATTTTCATTTGACATTTCATACACTAGTTTTAATATGTAAAATGAATACTAATTGTAACACTTTATAAGTTGCAAAATTAAAATGAAAATGTATTACAGAAATGATTAGATATGTATAACATGTTCAAGCAAAAACTATGGTCAAATTATCATTCAAATGCTATTTTTCTTAAATGCATTAACACTCACAGTCAAGACACTTATGATTGCATTTTCATTCAATGTCCTGCAATGAATGTAGCAAAATTCAATGTGCACATTGAAAATGCATTCCGAGCCAATCACGTGTCCGCCCCCTCCCGCCATGTCAATCACTGCGTGAACAAGGCAGGGCTTGCAGAAGGTCAGAGACTCAAATCTCAAGAAGAGGATTCAAGTGAGAGAACATGGACAAGACTGTTGTACGTGTACGTTTTGATCATTTCGGTTTATGGCTTCAATATTTCATTAGCACTTGTGGGCGGAGCTGAAACGCTGCTTTTATCTGATTGGTCGAATCGCTCCACCTTCAGCTCGGTCTTTTCATTCTTTCAGGCAGATTAAGAGTCAGTACGAGTGTGACACTGTAATGTCTGAAACCACCGCTCACTGTAAATTAGCCTAATATTTGAATCAGATGTAGCTGGGCACATAATTCGTTCTGCTGAGACCTGCAAATTATTTCTAGGTTGTAGTATTGTATGAATATTGTCCCACTGATAAATACAGTGCAAATAGTTCTCTCTCTTTGGATAAAAGGGAAGTGGAAATAAATATAGTTACATTTATGAAATAAAATAAAATAGGATTTTTTGGGGAAGGTAAGTCTGGCCAGTTATACAGCAACGCAAGTCAGATGAGTCTGAAGATCTGAGCTGAATTTTGTGAAACAGTAAAGTTCTAGTCTGTGTCAATTACTCTCATAAAAAATAATAATAATAATGTTACACATATTTTTTGGACTATAAGTCGCACCTAAATATAAGTTGCATCAGTCCAAAAACACGTCATGATGAGGAAAAAAACATACAGGTCCTTCTCAAAAAATTAGCATATTGTGATAAAGTTCATTATTTTCCATAATGTAATGATAAAAATTAAACTTTCATATATTTTAGATTCATTGCACACCAACTGAAATATTTCAGGTCTTTTATTGTTTTAATACTGATGATTTTGGCATACAGCTCATGAAAACCCAAAATGCCTGTCTCAAAAAATTAGCATATTTCATCCGACCAATAAAAGAAAAGTGTTTTTAATACAAAAAAAGTCAACCTTCAAATAATTATGTTCAGTTATGCACTCAATACTTGGTCGGGAATCCTTTTGCAGAAATGACTGCTTCAATGCGGCGTGGCATGGAGGCAATCAGCCTGTGGCACTGCTGAGGTGTTATGGAGGCCCAGGATGCTTCGATAGCGGCCTTAAGCTTATCCAGAGTGTTGGGTCTTGCGTCTCTCAACTTTCTCTTCACAATATCCCACAGATTCTCTATGGGGTTCAGGTCAGGAGAGTTGGCAGGCCAATTGAGCACAGTAATACCATGGTCAGTAAACCATTTACCAGTGGTTTTGGCACTGTGAGCAGGTGCCAGGTCGTGCTGAAAAATGAAATCTTCATCTCCATAAAGCTTTTCAGCAGATGGAAGCATGAAGTGCTCCAAAATCTCCTGATAGCTAGCTGCATTGACCCTGCCCTTGATAAAACACAGTGGACCAACACCAGCAGCTGACATGGCACCCCAGACCATCACTGACTGTGGGTACTTGACACTGGACTTCAGGTATTTTGGCATTTCCTTCTCCCCAGTCTTCCTCCAGACTCTGGCACCTTGATTTCCGAAAGACATGCAAAATTTGTCCAAAAGTCCAGTGCTGCTTCTCTGTAGCCCAGGTCAGGCGCTTCTGCCGCTGTTTCTGGTTCAAAGGTGGCTTGACCTGGGGAATGCGGCACCTGTAGCCCATTTCCTGCACACGCCTGTGCACGGTGGCTCTGGATGTTTCTACTCCAGACTCAGTCCACAGCTTCCGCAGGTCCCCCAAGGTCTGGAATCGGTCCTTCTCCACAATCTTCCTCAGGGTCCGGTCACCTCTTCTCGTTGTGCAGCGTTTTTTGCCACACTTTTTCCTTCCCACAGACTTCCCACTAAGGTGCCTTGATACAGCACTCTGGGAACAGCCTGTTCGTTCAGAAATTTCTTTCTGTGTCTTACCCTGTCGCTTGAGGGTGTCAATGATGGCCTTCTGGTCAGCAGTCTTACCCATGATTGCGGTTTTGAGTAATGAACCAGGCTGGAAGTTTTTAAAAGCCTCAGGAATCTTTTGCAAGTGTTTAGAGTTAATTAGTTGATTCAGATGATTAGGTTAATAGCTTGTTTAGAGAACCTTTTCATGATATGCTAATTTTTTGAGATAGGAATTTTGGGTTTTCATGAGCTGTATGCCAAAATCATCAGTATTAAAACAATAAAAGACCTGAAATATTTCAGTTGGTGTGCAATGAATCTAAAATATATGACAGTTTAATTTTTATCATTACATTATGGAAAATAATGAACTTTATCACAATATGCTAATTTTTGAGAAGGACCTGTATATAAGTCGCATTTATTCAGAACCAAGAGAAAACATTACCATCTCCAGCCGCAAGAGGGCGCTCTATGCTGCTCAGTGTAGTCTACAGGAGCACTGAGCAGCATAGAGTGCCCTCTCGCGGCTGTAGACGGTAATGTTTTTTCTTGGTTCATTTCTCTTGGTTCATGTCAAATTAATTTTGATAAATAAGTCGCACCTGACTGTAAGTCGCAGGACCAGCCAAACTATTAAAAGAAGTGCGATTTATAGTCCGGAAAATATGGTAAATATATGTGGGGTTTCTCAAGCCCAACAAAGAAGAATAAAAAGAGAAACATCATTCAATTTAGTATGTAATAAAACTAATATTACTGATTTATTTAAGAAATGTAACTATATACATTTTCAAAATTATTTATTAATGTCACAAACACATACCTAGTGCCTTATGATGACTTAAAAGATGAGAGTGGTAAACAGGGGCGTCATGCATTCATGATTTTTGAGGGGGCACATTTGGGGAGGGGGGGGGGAGTATAATATGTGTAGGTAAACGCTTTTGCACCTTTATAGATTGTTATTTGATCAATATATGGAAATGTAGTGTAATCTATTAACTACACATAAAAACCTGACTTTTTACTTAAGTGCCATATCATGCCATAAAATATTTTTAATACGACTGAATTTGCATTTAATGTAAATTTTAATAACAATATTGTAAGATACTTATTTTAACACTTTCATTTTACAGAGAGTAAAGAACATTTACATTATCAAAAAACATTTTCATTCAGTCTAGCCAGAGTTCAGGCACTCTCAAAAACTCCCATTAAAATCACTGAAGCACTTTACATTATGAAACGAATATCTTACTTACATTCAGTGTTTGGAATAACGGCGTTTAAAAGAACGGCGTTAGGTAACGACGTTATTTTTTCAGTAACGGGGTAATCTAACTAATTACTTTTCCCGTCGTTACAACGCCGTTAACGTTACTGAACGTTAAATGCGGTGCGTTACTATGCATTGATTTGATATGCAATCCGAACGCAGCCCCAGGCTCACACAGCGAGTGAGCAGGTGTGTTAATAACGAGATAAGCGATTATGATTGGCTATGGCAGAGTCATGTGTTTCATGGTAGCCAATCAGAGCCAGTGTTTTTACACACACGCGCCAGCGGCGCCAAACACACACACGCAACAGCTACACAGAGATTCGCAGCAGCAGCAGCAGAAATGGCGAGTCAGGAGCAATCCGATGAAAAGTTGGCATTTTCAAGGTGGAGATATAAGTACTACTTCAAATTCATTGTAGTCAAAGGCAAGAACGTGCATGTAATGTGTACATGTAATGTGTGACACACGCATCTACAAAGCTAGTGGCCAAAAACACTTTTCTTACAAAGAGTGCAGGATAAAACTCTTGCTGTCTGTTGACGTGCAATAAATCTCGAAAGTTATGTACGAACACCTGTCTGTTCTACTTATTTCAACTGACTTGTGAAAAAAAAAAAAAATTCTTTGACATATAACATCTTTTTTTTTTTTTACAGTAACGCAAATAGTTACTTTCCCTGGTAACGAGTTACTTTTATTATACAGTAATTCAGTTACTAACACAGTTACTTTTTGGAACAAGTAGTGAGTAACTATAACTAATTACTTTTTAAAGTAACGTTCCCAACACTGCTTACATTCGTACGCACATCTGCACTTTTTGTTGTTTCTGATGAGAGAATTCGCTAAATAATTCAGTCAGCGAGCAATTGAACAAAACACCGCGTTTCAGTGATGACTCTTCTGGACGTCTCTCATTGGCCATTGCATCCATAAGCGCAACAGAATAGTTTCTGATTGGTTATCATGAAGCGTTGTACCAACGCGTCTGTCTCTGGCTCAGCGCCAGCCAGTGAACGCAGATTTGAATTTAGCAGCTGATGCTGTGCACTGAACGATCTAATCACACCGCTGTTATTGTATCAAATATATAAAAAATATTATTCAAATATATAATATATTATTATTATTATTATTTTTTTTTTTTCGTTTGGAAGCTGCATTTAAAATCCACTTGGCTCAGAAATCTGAGGGGGCACGTGCCCCCTCACTTTGAATGGGCACGACGCCTCTGGTGGTAAATGTTTCAGACATGGAACTGTTAAGTCTATTATTGATTTTTATTTCCACTTCCCTTTTATCCAAAGAGACAGAACTATTTGCACTGTATTTATTTGAAAAGACCGAGCTGAAGGCGGAGCGATTCGACCAATCAGATGAAAGCAGCATTTCAGTTCCGCCCACAAGTGCGAATGAAATATTGAAGCCATAAACCGAAATGATCAAAAAGTACAGGGACCAACTGTCTTGTCCATGGTTAAATATCCAAAAAACGTAGTTTATTTTTATACCAGTTTTACAAATGAGGACATCCCCAAATTGAGGTTTTGGGCGATATTATATATATATATATAGTGATATATATATATAATGCCCCAAGGTAGCCAAGTAAACGCGCGCACGTATGTGTGTGTGTGTGTGTTTGTGTGTGTGTGCGCGCGCACAATTCTCACTCTAAACTGCTTTGTCTACTCTGACCACCAGGTGGTAGCAGAAGAGCACACGATGTTTTGTGAGCGAGCGCCTGACTCCCATCAAATAAAGAGGAGTTCCAAAATCATCAAAAATGAATTACATAATGATTACATCACTGTCACTGAAATAGACTACATATAATTAACGCCAGGGCAGATAAATCAAAAACAAAAACAGCAGTGCAGAATCCTTTTCCACTTCTTCCTTAGTTTAGTATGAAGTTAAAGTAAATATTACTTTATATATAGAAACAAATAAAATGTATGGTTTACAATAGATAACAGATAGAAATAAGATTAAGTGTTATGAGTGAAGACGTAAAATAAGAAGAAGAAAAAAAAAGATTAAAAAGAACAAAATACAGCCATTAATATGGATATCACTCACCTATGTATTTTACATTCCCATGATAAAGACAAAGAGAGTATAAGACAGGGAGATATACGGAGAGTGAGGTGAAGAGAAGAGCAAGGAATCCAGTTAGAGGTGACAAATCGCCTTGTTGAATGAGAAACAGGTGCATGAGTGCCTTGTGACTTCTGAGCTGAAGTAAAGAAATACTCACATTCTCATAAACCAGGCAAAACTGACCTCACATACCTCAAAAACAGACCAGGATGAGAGAGACAGCCGATAGAGGCACAGCAAATATAACATCTGGATACCAGGGAATACAAATATTTCCGTCCCGTAATCTCTTTCATCGTTTTATTTCTGCAGTCATAAGCATTTAAGAAAAGATTAATTATTTTGTGAGAGAGAGAAAAAAAACTTTGGAAGACAGAAGGAGAAGAAGTAGACTTCCCATGTCTAAATTTACGAATTTAAACTAAGCTCCTGGATATAAATTAACATAAAATAAATTATTAAACATACTTTTTGGTCATTTTCCTGAACCCAGGAACTTATTTTATGCTTTTTGTTTCTTTTTTTTTATTGACTGTAAAAGGTTTTTATGTAGATAGCGAGGTCTGGACAATTGTTTTATGAAAGTCTTGTTTTAAATCCTAAAGTATGAATATGTCTCCATCAAGATAAATGGTATAACCTTTGGCACATATGTTTCTGATATCAAAATATATAAGACAGATATAAGTCTGGACATTGTCTGGTACAGGTTTAACTAAATTTAATTCAGACATTTATAGTGGCCCACAAAAATTCACCCACCATTACCCTGGAAATAATACTGTGAGATGTGGAGACTGAATTAAGAATGCAATGTTTTTAATGAAGAGCATTCCAACTGAAAAGCAGATGCAAGTTGATGCAGTTTTTGCTCAGTGATGTTAAATAGCCTTTTGATTGAATAACAGAAATCATGTGAGACCTGATTTATGAGACTGACTGCTCTGTTATCCTGCTAGATCCTGTGTATGTGTCCAGATTTGGCTATACTGAGAAACAGGTCAAAAACTGACTGATAAGGACCTTTTTAGTGGTTATCACTATTTGAAATGCTCATAATGTTTGAAATATTTAGAATGCTACAAAATTTCAAGAGATTTTAGTTAGGGTTTGGTTTAAAGGTACGACATTATGATTTATTATGCAAATCATTGTGTCTATGAAAAGTAATCACTATGAACTATATAAGGTCTGTTGATTGTGTCAGTGTGCCACTATAAGGGAAAAAGGCCAAATGACTGGAGGGAGAAAAAGATCAAATAAACTTAAAGAGAAGGTGCACATCTGGAAAAAAGAGTGATAGTTTGCGAGGGAGTGAGAAGACAGAGCCTAACAGATGGAGAGATGAAGAGAAAGAGACAGAAGGAGAGAAAGAATGAAAGAAAAAGAGATGCATAAGAAAAAGAAAGTGTGTGAGCGAGAGAGTAGAAAAAGGAACAGAAGGGGGGAGAATAAGACAGAGGGGAGAGAGAGAGAGAGAGAGAGGGGGAGAGAGAGAGAGAGAGAGAGAGAGAGAGGTGAATGTGCACAGCATCATAGTTCTTATGCAGGGCAGACATAAGTTTAAGTGTTTGCACTCTGACTGTCTGCAGATTTCAACACAGTGTTCAGAGAGAAGAAGTAGACAGGACAGGGATATTAAAGCAGAAGAGAGGAGGACAAAAAAGAGAAAGGAAAGCCACATCTCATTTCCTGAAAAAGTAAGTAATTTGCACTTCACGAATTTGAACCATTAAAAGTAAAAATGTATATACATAGCCTTCAAACAGTATATACCAGAGGGGTCTGTGTAGACCTCACAAAGCATCAAAATAAATTTACAGTAAGTGCAAGAAATCAATAAATCGAAATAAGTAGATTTATATATCTGTTGTAAGTGTTTGTTTGATATTCCGATTTCATGTCAATTCCTTAGGTTTTCATTTAAAAGCCTGCATGATTTGAAAAATGGGTAAAGTGTGTGAAAAGTGTGCTGATCAAACATTAATCCTGTGATCTTCGAGTTCCAGATATCTGCTACGCCACAACATGAAACCGTTTTAAGAAATGCCTCTTTAGTGACTCACTCTGCAAAGTCAATTACTATGATCTCCAAGTTCAATATTAATGAAAGCTCTGTGTCCCCTCTGGACGCTTTCTCAGTGTGGAGTCACTCCAGTTTCTCTTTGCTTTCCTGCAGCATTTCTCTGAAATATGGTCATTTTAGTCTAATCATGTTTTTTTGCGGTTCTGCCTTTTCATAGTAACCTTACCCCAGAGCTCTCTCTGTGGCATTGACCTTTGTGGCTCCAGCACAAAGGAGATTTTCTTTCAAATGAGCTAATTGAGTTTGCTATCAGTTAGGTCAGTCACAAGACAATCAACCCGTCATCCATCTCCCCTCTGTGTTCCTGAATGAACTCGAGTCATTTTGTGATCTGATCGTAGTCATTTAATGGAGTGGAAATACCCGACACTTGCGTGATTGTTCTTGGGAAGTGAAGAGCATGAGGCATTTTCCTCAAGTAATTTTTTTCCTTTTTCAAACGGTCAGAGAAGAAGGTGCTTAACCCACAGAAAATGTTGATTTGAAAATGTGGAAAATAACATTGAGGTTTTTTACTATTTATATACTGTACCATGATGTACAGAAGAATCGATGGGTGTAACCATTTTAATTGCTGTCAATGTAATAATATTATTTGGTAAATAAAAGTAGGTAAACATGAAAAATAGTTTTAGTTTAATGAATTAAATATTTTTTCAACAGATTAAGTCAAAATTATTGGGTGAGTTTAATAGTTGGATAAAGAAAAGGTTATTTTTTTAAAAGGTAATCTAATATTTTATAATAGAAAAAAGTATGGGATTTGTGCCTCTAACTTAAATACTAAATTCCAAAATAAATAAATAACAGAACAAAAAAGAGCCCTGAAAAGTACCATGAGGGGAAATATTCAAAGAATATACAGAAATTATAATACATACAGGATATGAGCATATAAAAATGCAGGCCTCTGCACTGAAAGTTTCCACAGTATCATCGGCCCCTAAAACACATCTGGCTGTTTGTCCTGGAAAAAAACAAAGTGCTCTTCCATGTGCCAGATGTATTGGCAGGGTAAAGGTTTAAATCTCTGGCCTTACATTGTGTTTTTAGTACTTGTTTAACTTTTTGATATTTCTCCCTGCCTCTCCTTTAAACCTCAGTCATTTCTTCACGATGACCGTTTCGACAGCAAAGATGAAACCGATGGTGTCTCTGGTGGTCATGGCATTTTTGGCTCCATGCCTTGGAACGAGCAATGAACTGGATTATGGGAACTGGAACTACAGAGAAGGAGGTAAAGCAAATAAATAATATATAATAACCTGCAAGATTGTGTGTGTGTGTGTGTGTGTGTGTGTGTGTGCAACTGCATTCTTATTGCTAGCTGAAAACAATATCAATTTAGTCTAATTTTTCATAAATAAACATACAAGTGGTGTTAGGTAAGCATAATTACTGTATATTAATAGCAGCCATTTAATTACTTTTAGTAAATCTGATGAAATTTGAATTGATTCTATGCATGCCTAGTACTTTGCTTGTTGAAAAAGATGCATGTCAAGTCACGTTTATTTCTATAGTGCTTTATGCTAAACAGATGTAAAAAAAGAAAAAAACTTGTTGCCAAGTTAATTAGTTATGAAGCCGATTCGATTCAACTGTATAAAGCAGCTCTAAAGAATATAATAGTGTCATTATTCAGCTCAGTTCTATGCAATATTGATTCAGTTCAGTTCAGAAATAGTGAATCAAATTATGAAACGAGATCAAATCAAGTATAAAGCAGCTCTACAGAAAGGCATTAGTGTCGTAACACCTGGAGTCAGTTCAGTGTTGATTCATTCAGTTCAGTAACAGTATCAATGGTGCCATCAATGATTCCATCAATATGAAATCAATTTAAATCAGCTATAAAGCAACTCTACAGAAGACAATTATCATCATCCAGATCCAATTTCCATTCCTAAATGCATCCATTCCAAAAACAGCTTCAGTCATTGTGAAAATGTGAGTCAGTCTGGATTGGCTCAACTGCAACACATTCATTCAGATGTACAATTTCATGGAGTACACCAATGTACACCAACTAACTCCCCTTTACCTGTCAACCTAGCTAAAACACAAATAGACATCTCCTAATTCCACACTTTAAAGTTAAAGCCCTGTAGTCCGGTGAAAGAAACCTGATTAAAACCATTCTGAAGTATCAGACAGCCTATTGTCATGTGGGAGACTAACCTCATTGCCTTTGCCCTCACGGCAGCGGAGAATGTGAACGTGGCTAACATACGCAGCGTGACTCGAGTGTTGGACGCCTGGGGCAAACGCATATTCAAAGATATCAAGACTTTGTTACACTCACAACCCAATGCCCTCCTGCCAGACTACTCCAGGTAACACACAGTATTTCCTAATACCTGTACAAATTTTTTGAAAATACTTTTTACTATGTTGTTAAAGTACAAGGCATGTAAAGCAATTAGTGTTAACCAACCCCCAATATTTTAATGACATGCATTTTCGTACAATACATAGAGTATGTTAAACCAGCTATATCTCTCTTCGCTATGTTTACTAATGCTTTCTTCTAGTTTTATATAAACTAGAAAGACGCAGCATCCTTTAGGGGTTTGTTATCCTGAAGTCGGCAGTTTAACAGACTTACACTCTAGGCCTAAGGAGATTGTTTTCATGAAGCTGATTCTAAGCTACAGCACTTCAAATCCCAGAAAAGGTTTCGTCAGTATTTCGTCCATGCACATATTGCAGTATATTAAAAACAAGTGCTATTTTCTCATATATAGTTTGCATTATATTCTCCAGCAGGCTATGTTGCCATATATTTTTGTTTCGTAAAGAATCCCAATTACGTGTATTGTAATACTGTAATGAACATCAAATAATGCATTTAAACGTAAAAATAGGTAAAAAGCATAGAGCAACAACGTCAGAAGAAAGACATTTTCCATAGACTAGCCTTGAAAATTTTAGAGACCAGATTAACTACAGAGAAGAGTAAATTGTGGATAAAAGGCTTTGTTTTTCTTGTTGTTATTCGTGAAGCGGAAGGATCGGACAGTTGTCGTAATATGGTGTACAAAGGACTCGTCATCCTATGGCATAGAGCATTTGAACACACCTGGAGGCAATGGCGCTGTGACCTTTTGAGTATTTGTGAGCCAGGTCTTGGCTAGGAGGACCAGAAGCTCAGCCTTGTCATATTAAACTACGTCCTGTTAATGTATGCTTTTTGACTTTCTGACCCCACATTTTAGCACACTAAACAAATGTGAAATTTCCTATTCACATTAATAACGCATAATTAATACAACGTTTCTGATATTAGTAGTGTCTCTTTTAGAATTCTGACTTGGTACATTGATTTTTTTGCAATGTTGACTGCAAAGTGTGTGCCAATCCCTAACAAAAAACTCTTTTTTTTCTCTCGTAGGCCTACAGATGTTTCCGCACATACATACAAACATAGAAACCTCTTCTATCTCGCCCCATTTCACACTCTCTTCTTCCTCGCAGGGTTCGCCCTCTCTCTGAGTCCCTAAATGATCTCTTCAGAGAAGTCTCCCACTTACAGAGGCGCATCACAGATCTTAACCATCGCCTAGCAACCCTGGAACCCTTCCTCCGTCATCATGGTTACCGTGAGGAGGGGGAGGAAGGAGGGGAAGAACTGGCTCCTCGGAGTGTGGGACCGAGTCAAGCAAAGTATCCACGGCGGTACATGGTTCGAGTGGTCCGTCCTGCTAACAGGGTAGTGAGAACCAGACGAGTAAAAGTGTTCAAAAATGAAGATGGAAGGGTTAAAGCAAGCGAGAGTGAGAGTGAGAGGTAGAGGGACTGATGAAACATTTGCAGATAGTATAATCAAATACATTAATGTTATTCAGGAAACATCCTTTATATTATGGATAAAATATAATTCACATATTAGAAATGTCAGTATTCTATTCAAGTGTGCATTCATTTTTTTTATTTATTTTTTTTTGTCTGTACTCCTTCACGTTTGGGTCTCAAAGGTGCGATTAAAGTTCCCTGGCAGAAAAGTGAATTCTGGGAATGTTGATTGTGGAAAACTTTCCCAGCAGGATAATACCAAATGAGAAAGTAAAAAAAGAAACTCCAGCCCTTTCCAAACAAGGATAAATACATATACAATCAGTTATTATTTTTGGTGGAGAATTTTCAGTTGAATCATTGGTATCCAGAGATGTGTATGACAGGAATAAAATCGGGTGAATAAATGTTAATACTTTAAAATATAATTCTGTCAATGTTTTTATTTATTTTTTACTCATTTTTTAAATTGTGCTCAAATATTGAACTCAATGCAGGGGTTGGCTGACACAATATGACTTTTTTTGTTGAATATATCTGATGGAAAATATTAAGATAACCTAATTACAAATTAAATCCTTATGGGCAAACACGCTACTTAATTTAGTTAATTATTTTAAATTATGTAATTTTGGTTTGGTTGGCACAGTGCTCGATGGGAAAGAAATATACAATATATATTTGGTAAATTATTAATTTTACAAATTTAGTGTTACAATCTTTATCATTTCTTTTATTACTTCTCTGGTGGCCTTTTATATTTAAGTAGGGACTGTATTAAACATGTGCCTGTATGTATGTAGAGGCAAGCATGTGGTTATGTTCTGTATAATTAAATTATTGTCATTATACACTCTATGTGTGGCAACCATCTCCATTCACATGCTTAAAATATGGTTCCCATCTCTGTGTGTATGAGAGCAGCGTCCTGATATATTATACCACACATTAACTCCTACATTAGTAAAAAAAACAAAATAAATAAATAAATAAATATCCCTCACATATGCACTTTCACACTCTCAAACAGAGAACAGCAGTATGCAGCTCACTAATGACATCCATTCCCCCAAATAATACTGAACACTAATTATGAACATCTGCATTGAGGAACACGGTCGCTTATAACGCAACGCATGCTATCTAGAACAGATTATGGACTTTTTTGTGCTCTTATGTAACAGTCAGAATCATAGTGGTGTAATTTTAACAGCTGAAAATACAAGCCATCGCGCCACTATTCCTCCAGAAGTGATCGAGATGAATCTGGGGTGTTATAACTCCGGCCGCATGGTGGCAGTGTTGTGTCGGTCAGTCCACTGCTCGCTATTTTGACAGGAGTGAGTGCTTGAAGTCTGTGGCCCACTGTTTTTGGCCCAATATCGCTTCATACTTGAAGTGGGCATATTTGCTGGCGAGGACGTGAGACGGAATATCGGTACGTATGAACATAAATACGTATAGCAGCTCACGTAAACGAGAGTCTGTTATCAGTCTTTATTTAAATGAACGTGAAGGCTGCGACTTGTCGTCTCTTACTAATTACTTTCCTTAATCTTTCCATTCACGACTCCCTCTATCTGTCTACCTGTCAATCCTTCCTTCTTCTTCCCTGCTTGCGTTTAGCTCTCTTCGTATTTTTTTCTCCCCGTGTGGGGGTGTTGCATATCATCAGTACTTGCTGCTTCTGTGTAATGTTGTAGCTCCCAAACCAAGACACAGTATACTTCACAAATGTTTCTTTTTCTCTGTCTTCCTCCCCCCTTCTCTCTCTCTCTGTGTGTTTCTTTCTTTCTTTAAAGGTCCAGTTGCTAGGTAACAGTTAATTGTCAAGAAATAGTTACATGTGTTGCAATGTATTCTCTGATTGGCTGCTTGAAGGAAGCATGTGAGAGAAAGAGAGAGAGAGAGAGAGAGAAAGGGGAATGAAAGAGTGGGGGAGTGAGACAGGAATAGAAAGAGTAGGTTTGTGAAATATTGAATTGCAAATTGTTTTAAAATAAACAGCTATTACTACATCCTTATGATTAAAAACAGCACTTTCATATGGGAATCAATAATCAGAATATGTCTGACGTGAATCGATAGATACAGGAATGAGAGTTAAATTCAGTGACATCAGTATTTGCTTGCAGTTTGTTCATGATGCAGTGGACCAGACGTATCCAGGGCAACACCAGTGGCTAATAAGCTCTCATTCACGTCATGTCACGAAGCAAACCTAAGCTTGTGTTGAACAGTCAGTGTGAAATCAAATCTGCGCAAAGGGGCACATACATAAGAAACAGATTTCACATGATAACAGTGAAAACCAAGTGAGATTCATTCATATGGGACATGATGACAGCAAAAAATAAAAAGGAGTGTCACCATTTCCTCTCAGATTCTCGCCGCTGGAAATGTATGGAAAACACAGAAGCACCATGAGGCTTGAGATATCTCCCTTTTATTTTGTTTTTAGTCAACACCGTTTTGTACAAAGAGACAGAAGAATATATCTTAGCACTTATTTTCACACTGTGTCTGTATTCTCAATAGCTTAAGTATTGTGAAATGTCTCATTAAATTATTATTGTAGTCTTACACCATGTAATCTCTCTATACAAAAACAGAAAGAAAAAAAGAAACATTTTTATCATATTTACAGAATCTGTACAGTTCTGATCCATAAGTAACATTTAAAGTAAGTGATTAAAATACAAGAAAGACAGAATTGAAGACAACAAATGTCTACTTTTTGTCTTAAATTCTGATTCTCGGATGCTATTAGAATGGCACTGTGTTTCTGGTCCAGTGGTCTAATAACTTTTCCCCATGTGGCTATAAAAAAATCTTATATCTCAAATTTCATTATTTTAAATATTTGTCTCCATATATTAAAAGGTTATGCAAAGGGGACAGATTTATTTACAGCAGACATAATAGATTACCATTGCACTGTGCTCTGTTCCTTTTCATACACACACACACAGACACCTGCGCACACACATGCCCACTCGCATACAGAGGTAATCAAGCATATGATTTCAGATACACCTACAATCATATGTGACATACCTTACTGGGGAGAGCATTAAAATGAAAAACTACTGCAGTCTTATACTACCAGTCATCAAGAAAGAGATTAGTTAAAATGAGAATGAATGAGAAGGGAAATAAAACAATCAAATAACACAGAACACTGGCTACTATCCCTCCTGTCCTTTCCGCCCACCTCCCTTGTAGGCCTATCTTCTGCTGAAAATGTCATCTCACGTTAAACCTGTGTTTATCAAATGATATTAGTGTGCTTTTACAAGGCCATATCTTTAAAGTGTGAGTTAAAATGAAAGATTGAACTGGAAAGCTTTTCCGGAAGAGCAAAGTCATCTTTCCCTGACACCCACACACCCAATCAAACAATACTACTTATACATAGTACTATTACTAAAAACTATAAGCTCGACTCTCCGATAGAAACACAGAGATTGACAGGAAATGCAGAGGACTGTTATCACATCTATAGCTCTTAAAGAAATGCCACACTGTTTAGAGATACCTTATGAGATATCTTTAAAGGATTCACTAAATAAAACTAAAATTAAGAAAGTTGACCAAGCATAACCATCTTAAGGGTACTTTAAAAACTTGGTTCCATGCCAAGAAAGGTATTATGAGATCAAGTGAAAAAATATTGTGAAAAAGACACAATTTGCCTTACATGGACATGGAATGATCTTTAAAAAATTATGCTTAACTTGTGGCAGTATTCCTGATGAAATCACCCAAATTTGGGATTGCCTGTTAATTTCTCTAATGAGTTATTTATTATCCATACACATCCAATTTCAAAGATCTTATCAGTTCATTAAACTCACCACATCTATTCTACAACCTGAACCTGTATGATGCACAATTTATCAATATATTGCATCCACAAAGAGCAGGCATGATATCTAAATAAACATAAATGAAACACTAAAGATATGGCAATAAATAAGTAAAAGACATGCATGCTCGTCTTAAACACAAACTCTCACACAAAGACAACTGATTCAAAAAAGAATGTGGCAAAAAGTTAAGATCAAAATTCACAAATTGATAGCTATACATCAGTTATAAACCAAATATTATAAATATTGTGCTTAAAGTGGAGATCTGTTTGGCTAACAGTTCATTCAAAAAGAAAATGTATGAACAAAATCTGCAGTAAACACAACAAACTTCAAGTAAAGGATTTTATCTAAGCGGAGGGCCAAAAATTCAACAAAAGACCATGTCTTCAGACTGCCTTGCCATGAAACCATTCCTGGTTTTAAAAGAGAGAGAGAGAGAGAGAGAGAGAGAGAGAGAGATAGTCCTAAATACTTACAACAAACCTCACATGGCTCTCGTTCATCCAATTAAATGAGTTCAGTGGTTTATTGATTTAGGTAATTAGGCAATTTAGTTAAATGATATGTTTCTTTTTGACTGTGCCCATCCAAAATTCCTGAGAAATACCTTTACTTTATATAAGTGGGTATTAAAACTGCAAATTACCACCAAATGGATATGGGAAATAACTGGATTCATTCCCATAATCATCATGTTTTATGTTGTTAAAAAAAGCACTCTGACTGGGATAAAATGATGTATCTAAAAAGGTTCACTTCTGCTGTAAGGGTGCAGTAAAGCATTGTATTAGTGTGAAAAACAATAGGGAGTATATAGAAAAATTTTGAAGTGTTTATCTATACCATTGATTTTTATATGAAACATTTTGCAGCACGGTTAGATTGTTAACCTTAAGTGTAATTCTTAAAATATCATCTAATCAATATGGTAAAACATAAATCCGTAGAGTTACATCCTTTCTGTCTATTTACTGTACAGAGTGGGGGGAAAAAAGAGAATATTTACATGACAAAATGCAAGTATTTGCTGAGAATCTTGCAAAACCCTAAATAATGTGCACTGGCGACTCTCTAAGGAAAGTCCAGATAAGCATATCCAGTACTAAATGCATTCTAAGAGGAAACAAATCCATGACACAGTTATTATTTTGCTGCTTGATCAAAGACTTCCTTAAAAAATAATTAATTGACATTTGTTTCAGTATTTTAGCTAACACCATATGTATACACCCCATGTCTTAACTCTCAGGAATATACTGTGCACTGTACAATGTTGTGCAAACCTCACATATTGTACGTTCATAGAAGCTCTTAGAATGATACTTTATCTGGTTCTGTTTATAACCTTGTTCTGAAGATTAATACTATGAACACATTTAGCCTACATTATGTCTCCTCAATGCTGGATAATCCATATCAGTGCTTATACTGTTAAAAGGAAGTTTCTAGAATAATATGAATCAGCCAGTGATAAGTCTGTGTGCAGTGACCAGAAAGTTACCATGGCAATATGACCTGTAAATCAGGCTTTCTGTAAGTCTTGGTAAGGCACATAACGTGCTGTGTATTAAACCAATGTTGTTCTAACAAACGGAACACTATAAAATAAAGTGATAA
The DNA here is from genome assembly GCF_963082965.1 of Carassius carassius. Classification (NCBI taxonomy): domain Eukaryota; kingdom Metazoa; phylum Chordata; class Actinopteri; order Cypriniformes; family Cyprinidae; genus Carassius; species Carassius carassius. The sequence continues at coordinate 31,678,404 of NC_081760.1, forward strand.
GAATACATTTCCTTGACATTGATATCTCAAGTACAGCTGAAGTACTTTGCAAATCATGCCTTGCGCACACATTTTACAACACTCCATACTGGTCAAATAAACTTGAATAACCAATAATAAAGAAACTTTATGGAATCCAAGTTTGTCTACAACTCAATTAACAATCAAATAAGCTCAGTTGACAAATCAAAAAGCCTCCCGCAAAGTAGTTTGTTAACTAAGAACTGAAACTACAGTACAAATATATAATAGCATAAAACATCCAGAAACCAAGCCCAAATTAAACATAATAAACATTGTAATAATATATAATAATATTATTATAAAGAACATTATCAGTACAATTATTGTAAGTTTTACCCTGTTGCTTAAAAAGAGTAACTGATTTCCATCCACAATTGTACAAAGGATTGTACATGGTTGTCTCCATCTGGATTGGCCACTATTTTGATGTTCGGAGCAGGGAAATAGTGGGATATAAAAAAAAAGAGAGGAATACACAGGTTTTTCCCCCGATTCTCAACTTTTTGACAGTGGGCAGGTCCCCTTGCTCTATTTACATACGTATGCTTGGCAGCATAACTTAATGAAAGCATTAGTCAGTTTCTCACATACGCTTTCCTCTTCTTTTTGTGAACATGGAGGAACTAATTACACACTGCCTTTTCATCAGTTTTCTCTCAATGAACATTCCACATATCCGTTGGCTTCTTTTCTGCATTTATATCTGTTTCTGACTCCCCTCTTCAGACATCAGACTCTATACTGGAAAGCTTCTCGTAAACATGTCCGTTGCTCGAGCCATTAAATGGTCTCTGTCCTTGACCCATTCCTAACCCATCCCTTGCAGACAGCAGCTTGTTGTTGTTAGGTCCTCCACTGTGGTGGTTGATAAGAGGCCCGCCCAGACATAGGTCCTTGGGGAACCGAGGGGCCACATTGGACAACACCCCAGAAGTTGCGGAGGCAGGCAAATAGGAAGTCACCCCCATGGAGCCCCGGAAGTCAGCCCGACTGTTGTTGAGGAGCTGTTGTTGCTGCTGCTGTTGTGGCATCTGTTGCTGCTGCGGCTGTGCCTGCTGCTTTTTGATGTAGTATGATTTGGCGCCATGTAATAGACACTGGTCATCGCCGAAGGTTGGGATGAATGGGTTCTGGTTCACCTTATCTGGGTAGAGAGATTTAGACAAGGAGTAAGTCCCGACCCCTCGGGTACCGCCCACATCTCCTCCCATCATGCCTCTATCCCTGTCCCTCATGTCTCTCTCACCCACGGAGCGACGGTGCAACCCACCTTCACCCCCACGGAATAAGCTAAATGATGAACCCCCACCCTTCCCTCTGTCCCCAAAATATGATGTCTCACGTTCCCCTCCCGCATACTGCTCAAACATCTGTGCGTAGGGGCTTGCACCATCCATGTAGCGGTCTTTGTCTTTTAGGCTCACACTTCGGGGTGGAGGAAGCATTGATGCTCCGCCACTGCCTCCAAACCCACCCATCCTGCCCGCCCCTTCCTTCTGCAGCTCTACAAATGTGTCATAAGAATGCTGCCTGCGCAAAACCTTACCACCTGGGCCAAATTTCCGCCTCTGTACCTGGGTTTGGGCCCCTGTGCCTCCCCCTCCCTTTCCACTCTCCAGAGGGTGCTTGCCCCCAGTTTGATCCAAGAGGTGGTGGTTGTCCTCACTGATGTCATACAAGTTGCCCGGTTTCTTGCACGAATCACACCGCTTGCAGGAGGCTGAACTAGGACGGCTTGAGATTTGTCCACTCCCTCCACTGGTTCCCCCTACTCCGCCTCCCCCATGCATGCAAACTGGCTTGCTTCCTCCACTTCCAACCCCTCCACTGTGGCAATTGCGACATTCCCAATCCCCTCCGGCCAACCCTCCCACCCCTCCGATGCCTTTTTCCCAGCATGCATGGCCCTGTTGCCCAGGTGATCCTCCTCCCCTTCCACCCTTACATTCTGTCTTCTTGGATTTACCTTTCAGGAAATCTTCCATGGGAACCAAACTAGTGCACGCTCCCCCAGCACCACCGCTACTAACTACTCCACTGCAACTGCTTCCGCCCAGTCCCACTCCTCCACCCATTCCTGGAGCATCACTTAAATCCAAATGTTCCCATGGGGTTGCCCCTTCCTTGGCTCGAAACTGGTCCACATAAAAGTCCCTCAAATTCTCTTTGTCTCTGAATAAATAAGAGGTGCAGTTACCACCTCTCTGGCTTTTGCGCTCCACGGGTGGGGTGGCTGAGCGGTGGGCTTGTGTTGCTGGATGATGGTGGTGATGATGATGGATTGTATGGTGGGGTCGTCTCCTGAAGCCAAGCTCAATCTCATCCTGCTCACGGCGAGATTTGGCAGAAGCGGGTCTCTTTTTTAAGCTGTCCCTGTACTGTTTGCGCCTTTTGCCATGCCCTTCGAGGTTCCCGTAGGTCACGGTGTGAGTGGAGATATCGGACACATCGGATCGAATGTTTCCATCGTCCCCTCCTGATCCCACCCCACCTCCCCCGCAGTACCTGTCATGTCCTGCAATAAACCCTGAACTGGATGCCCCACCCTTGAAGGAGAACTTTCCATATAGATCAGGCAGGCCAGACTTGAAGCTTGACTGGGTTGGGTGACCCGCGATCAGGTCAAACTTTTCCCTGTTCCGATGTGTCAGTGACTGCCGTGGCTGGGTGGTGAAGATGGGCGCTACCCCTCCCCCTAAGCTGTCACAATCGTACCCACCCTCCAATGAACTGGCACTCCCTAAGCTACGAGGTCGATTAGGCAGGGGACCCGACATACCAAGAGCCAGTTCAGATCCCGTGCCCCCATGGTGGTGTAGATAATGATCCTGGTACAGGTTGCTGTCCTTCAGGTGCAAATTCCCAAAAGTCCTCTCCACTTCGCTTACATAGTCGCTGAACATGTTGTCCTCTGGCAGGTACGGTGGAGGCTTGCAGTCTGTGTGGCCTACTAGGCTACGCCGGTGTTCACTGATGTCATAAACGGCTGACTCACGATGGCTGTAGTCCAATGCGCTGCGAGGAGAACCATTGACCCCAGGCACAGAGGTCATGTTTTTGGCAGTACGCAACAAACGGAGAATGTTGGAGTGGGTGTTGTTCATGCTCATGTTCATAGTGGCCGTTGGTGAGTTAAGGGCTGATTTGTTCTCTTCAATCTGAACACCATGGATGCAACTGTAGATGCCCTGTTAATAAAATAATGGAAAGCAAAAACAAAGGAAAGGAGAAGGAACAAACAATGTGGGATTAGATTATTGTTTAATGAAGTTTAATTAGCAGAAAACATTTTCAGAATTCTGATGCTAAGTTCATGTCAAGTCGCAAGGCTTAGCCTTTTTTCAAGTTTTTAAGTCAGATCTCGTTTCTATAGCTTTTAGGTTTTCTAATTATTTTGTAATTACTGTTCAGTATACTATATGCTGTAGATTAGTCTTATAAAGTATGATCGAGAACAATTATAAATATATATATATATATATATATATATATATTTTTTTTTTTTTTTCAATGGATTTCCTTTTTATCAGGTTTAAAAAAAAGTTTTTTTTAATCATTGTCTTTAACCTTTTAACATTATGTGTACAAAAGAGAAAGGAAAATGAGGGAAACAGAAAGGGATGAAAGGAGAGAGGAAAACAGATCAAAATATGTTCAAGAATGAGAAATGGCAGGGGCTATAGAAGTTCTGATTAATGATAACAGGGTTGCAGTAACTCTGGTTTTGACTGACTATCAATGTCTTCAATCAATATGAATTCATCTGACACCACTGTGTCTACTCCTCTGTGTCTCTCCTTCATCATTGCCTTGACAAATTAATTACAATATTCTAATAAACCTCCCCAGCTCATTCACCCGTGATGCAGATTTACTGCTTTTTAGTCCATTTTTGTTTGTATTTTTAGTTGTATTTTATCAAACTCATTTCTTAATGGCAAATGTGTTATTGTAAAACTGGCTTGAAGTCAAAATACTTCAATGTCTTTTAAACTGCTGGGTGCTTCCATTTATATCCAGACCTATAACTGTTATGATGCACTATAATGGAATGTCTATTTAGTTATTTATTTACAAACCATGAAAACCATTTTATAACAAACAATAAATAAAAAATATGCAGAACAAATAGAATTAAAAAAACATTTCAAAGGCTAAAGGTTACTCTTCTACTGGCGGTCCATCCCTCTTGTGAGGCAACATGTCAGAAATGTTTCCTGTCTTGCTCTTAGTCATTCTTAATCTCTGTCCACTCTTGTGTATTTTTTCCCTCCTCTCTTTATGTTCCTCTTATCTTCTCTACCGTCTGTTTTTTTTTTATTTAGGGTTTTTTTCATCCTTCCCGCTGTGACTTCAGACTTCAATCGTGACCCTTCAGTCCGATTGGGTTGGAACATATTCTCCATTCAGTGTTATCTCATTTCTCTTTCTCTTTCCCTCTTTCTCCTGAGAGGTACCTTTCTCTCCCATTTTGTATGTTGCCCCCCCCCCATTCATTTTAGATTCGTCTTACCTCAGTAATACGGTCATAGAGCTAGTGTTCAAACTTGCATCTACATCTCAAAGTGAATATATATCTAGTAAGAAAATCGTTTTCCTATGTCTGTACTTGTAGCTGAGGAAACTGGTCATGCACATTTCCCTCGTAGCTAACAGACTACAGCAATAATTTATCCGTTTAGCCTCAATCATTTGTGAACTCGGGTGAACCCAGGTTTATGTTTGAGTCACTTGCCAGTTTGGTCACATAAACTGATATTTACTCTCTTTGTGTTCATCCCCGCCTTTATGTGGGCCATGGCACCACTGGCTTGAGGCATGATTTGATGTCTGAATGCCTAGAATGAGAGAATGCTGCTTTGCACTGTTAGCTCAAGATCAGGGGTCTGTTTTATACAGTAATGTTGCATATGTGCAAAATGGGCATTGAAGTTTCCCCCACACACATAATAATGAAAGAAACAGAATGATTTAAATGTACAAAAACAAATATGTACCGAAATAAAATAAAAAGTAATGAAGCCTTCAAAATGTAATAATTTTCTAGGAGTTTGTGGCTTTTTCACAATTCAATTATAATATAAAGAAAACACTTTGCACATTTTATTTTGTTATTTTAGTTATCTGCAGATGACAGATAATATACATTTACATTTAAGACATTTTTTTTTACATCTTTTAAATTTATCTTGTTTTAAACTTGAAATGAAATATTTTCTAAATATATGTTAATAGATCTTATTGTGAACGAATCATACTTGCTTATTTTAATTGTATTATTATTTTTTTTTTACTTTTGACTGTAATCAAAATGTCATATGTAGGACTTCTCCAATAATGTAGACTGCTTAAACACCACTCCTTGCAAGTTCAGGTTCATCTGCTGCTATACTTTGTGTGCAACGCCCACATCTTGTAATCCAATCAAATAATGATGCATAGAACAAAGTCCCTGCCTACACTGTTGTTGTTGTTTTTTTTTTTTGGATAAACTGTTACATTTGGATGTACGTCACAGTCCGGAAACAAGATCTGTCACTACTTTCATCACAAATTTAATGATAGGAAAGAAATTCTGACTGGAAAACAAGACTAAAATGATTAGCAGTATAATATCTTTCTTATCTGCACTCCTAATTTCCAATGCTTCACAGACTCAATAGGCCGTTGGCTCCAGAATAATAGTAAAATCTTCCTTGGTGTTTGTTTGCTTCAGATCAAAAGTTCAAAAGTAAACTTTCCACTCACCCTGCTGATGGAGAAGGTGATGCCTGGCTTGCCTGAACACACACCCATAAAGCAGAATCGCAGTTGCCAGTAGAAGAGGTGCTCTGCGATGAACGTGATTAGGGACAGGGCCATTGCAGCTCCCAGCATGTAGAACACACCTGCCATGTTGTCTACATCCAGCTGACTGCTCATCACTTCATTTTTCTCATTGTGGCAGATGCCAGTCAGCCAAAGGGCCTCAAGTTCCTCCATCTCACCTACAAAGAAGGACAAAAAAAGATTGCACTTTCTAGCATTTGAACGTGGGTTAAAAAGAGAGTGATTGTTCGTGCATCTTTGAATTTTTACTTTCTGCCTCTCCAGCTGTGTGTTTTGTGTGTCTGTGGGCTTTGAGTGCTCTCAAACTTTACTGTTAGCAGACGTGTCTGTTCACGTTTGTCTATCCCTGACGATTTCACTGCGTTTCAGCCCTGCATTTATTTAGAGCCCCCACAAAACTGTGCACAGTAAACAAATTACGGCCCCTGCGAAGTGTAACATTTGTCATGATGGATTAATCCAACTCATACACACTGGAGCGCTCATCTCATTGATGACTGCTTTTGGGTGTCACTTGAGATTTGATTCCCAGCTCTAATAAGGGCCCTCAGGGGCCTGACAGCCTGCATAGGAGGGACAGGATCAAAATCCAAAATACCATTCTGTGTTCTGCAGGTCTGTCTTTAGGGACAAATGCAGATACATACAAACATACTTTTTCTCATACTCAAAAAAAGCACTGTAAAATAAAAAAGTATCCATACATTCAGTTGCTGCAATTCTATGCCACACTAGGAACTGTATTTGGTGACCTTAGCTTTCAAATCAGTCAAAAACCAACACCTATGTGAAGGTGAATGTACGTGCGGGTGTTCACATGCTGTGCCAGTGGATTTATGTGCACCTACATGTATATGTCACACAGTTGATGCCTTCCCAGTGTACTTTTGAGATAATACAAGTGCCTCCTTGACACTTGCAAATATGACTCTATTCCTGCAACTGGATCATATGCTGGCTTATATAACAACATGTGATACACTCAAATGTACCTTTCTGATTCCATACTGCTATCAGTGTGCTGAACCAAAGGTACACTGCCTGCTTGTCAATATGCATATGAACACTCACCTTGCTACTGATCTAATCTAATGTGTCCCGCACGCATGCATGAGGAATCATTAAGTAGGGCATATATATATGTCTCTTTAGAAAATGCCATATTAAGTGTCTAAAATTGTTAACACTGTTTATGTGTATGGGGAGCATAGGGCATTTTCTGCATGTGTCTTTGGATGTGTTCCAAACAGCTTGTCATCTCAGATGCAGTTTGGGAAAGAGAGGATGATTTCTAGAAATGGCCCCTGGATCTGGATCGCTAGGAAAGCACTCGAATCAAACTAAATTAGAAATGTGGAGATAAACACTTTTCAGTGCTGTACATCTATTGCTGGTACAGTACAGCTATTATAGTTAATTAGTATTAGTATTCTATATATATTATATACTAATTACAAATACTAATTTACTCAGACACATTTTTTAATATAATTGATTCTTGTGAATGTAAAACTGAATTGACTAAAGTCTCCAGTGTCATATGATCCTTCAGAATATAATATGCAGACTTGCTGCTCAAAAAAAAAAAATATATATATATATATATTATTAGTGTTGGAAACTGTTGTGCTGCTTAATATTTTTGTGGAAGCCGTGATAATTGTTTTCAGAATTCTTTGATGAATAGAAAGTTCAAAAAGACAGAATTTATTGGAAATAGAAATCCTTGCTGAATAAAAGTATGTTTTTGATATAAATGTATATAATTGCAACAGTAAATTTGCTTCATACAGTATAAGCAAATCTCATATTCTCATCGACAACTTAAATTTGTACATTGCTTATTTACCTATATTTAATGCAACTATATACTGTATTTTATATAATAATAATGAATGTCATATCCATTGTGCAAATAGACTTATATGAAAGAAAACTTAAAACACCTTTAGCTTTACTTTTGTATCACCTGTGCAACCTGTGTAAACTATAGTAATTTATATTATTACAAAGGATATTATGAGACGAGTCCTTGATTTGATGAGTACATTAATTCAATATTCGCTTAATCATGCTTTAACAGAATATTCTCACACAAAGGAAGCTTTGAAAAACAGGGTGCCATATTGTCACACATCTATCGTTACAATTTTGTGGCATAGTTGTTGGCATTCTAAAAGACAGTGTCGGTACTTGTCATCTCTTGCCAGATATTCTACAAAACTGTTGCCTCGAGGGCACATTGAGGATCATGAGAAGAAGTGAATGAAGTAAAGCTGTGAATTCTCTACACATTCACGCCACTTTTGTAAACTGGATTTAATCAGAAAAACTAATTTTTCTGAATGAAGACTTCTTAATGAATACTTATTCATCTTATTCATTAACCCTTCATGATCCATTTTAACCAGGCACCGTCTGCTATCTTTTATGGTTATAAAAGATAGCAGACGGTGCCTGGATAAAATGGATAGGTCATCCAGTTGACCTATCAGAGTAAGCCCCGCCCCCCTTAGTTACTGTTGCTTCCTCAGACAAACAAACAGAGTTGCTCACTCTCTTTCAATGACAGCTACAAAAGAGTTTCGCTCCCTGTGCAACTGATACTCGACTGCCATTGGCTCATCTGCATTCAAGGGGAGGGGCTTACCTATAGGTCAATTCGCTCAGTAGAATTTTTTGGGTGTTTCTGTGTGGTTCACGAGACTCGCTGAATTTTTTTTAGTGAATCTGATCTACAACGATGTAGACAACACAGATACAGTACATTGTGAATTTCCCCTAAATATCTTAAATCTTGAACTAATTAATGCAGATTAAGACTGGTGGCTAATTCATCATATAAATAACAATAAAAATAAAAAATAAATCAGTTTTTACCATCTCCAAAGAGCTGCAGAATGGCAAGGTCCACTGCCCTCTTCCAGCCTGAGTCTTTCTGAATGGCAATGCCATACCCTGTAGTAGCAAAGATATAACCACTGCCGATGGTCACCAGTTTACAGCCCTCATCACGTCCAGCCATGTAGTTCAAGACCGCTGCATCGTAGATGAATGCATCCAATTTACTACACGGAGAGGGAGACGAGTCATATGTTAAAATGTTGGTAAGGTCTTGTCAAAAATTAAACTTTGGCAAACCAGTGTTATTTTAGAATCACTGATATATTTAAATACTTTTTGTCATTATTTAGAGTTTATGTTTTATATTTACAGCTTTCATGTTTTTTTCAAGTTTTAGTAATTATGTTTTGTCACTTTTATTAGTTTTTGGGCCCTATCATACACTCGGCGCAATGCGACGTAAGGCGCAGCGCAAGTGTGTTTGCTAGTTTCAGTACGGCAGCATTCGCATTTTCCCGTCTATCTCACGTCATTTAATTAGCAAATGCATTTGCACCCATTTTTGCGCCCATGTGCCAACCATTTTTCCGTGGTTAAAATAGAAAAAGTGGATTTGGACATGCCCTGAGTGCGCCTGTGCCGTGCGCTTTACACTTTGTGTTTAGATCGTTAAAATAGGGCCCTTCGTTTTTTTTGTCTGTGCAGTTTTTATTAAGTTTTAGTTTATTTAGTTATTTTAGTCTTTCATCTTTAAACAACGAGTAATTTGGATTTGGCAACTAGCGGAAATCAAGTAAGCTTTTGTTCTAATTATTATGCATATTTTATGAGCTCGTTTTAAGTGAGAGACTACATGGAATTTGTGATTTTAATAATGTATTTTTTTTGTCTGTAGTTAAAAAAAAATTCATTTTTTTATAAGGTCTCATTAGTTAATGTTAAAGTATTACATAAGCATTAAACAAGCAATGCATTTGTTACAATATTCATTCATCTTTGTTTATGTTAGTTAAAAACTGTTCATTGGTAGTTCAAAATAGCTTATGTTCATTAAATAATATAAACAGATAGCTACTTTTGATTTTAATAATATATTAGTGAAAGTTGACATTAAAAGTAACTAACATACTTCATTATTATTCTTCATTGTTAGTTCATGTTAACTAATGTTAACAAATGGAACTTTATTCAGTTCATTTTTTTTTCTCAAAGTGTACTCAGTTCATTTTCCTTCATTAAAACGTTTTAAACATAAAAAATGAATAGCAATTAAAAATGTTTAAAATTATGTATGCTCAAATGTAATAAAGACTCCTAATAAATGCTTTTATGTAGCATTAAAATTTTTGACATAAAGTAGGTTGCATCCAATCAGCTGCCATGTTGAGACTACATGACCAGCTAAAAACCATTAGCCTTATCCTGGTAAAAGTTTCAGTCAGCCCAACATGATAGTCATATCAACCAGCACAACATGAACAAAAAAAATTACTGAGTGTACCTTTAAAATGTACACTATTAGTCCTGATAAAATAAAGGACAGTAAAATAAAATAATTCTTTACCAATCAGCATCTTTATACAAAGTCCCTTCAGGATGCCTAATTTTGATGCTATTATCAATCCAGAGTTCCTCCACCCACCCACTTACTGACACAGTGTAGTTACTGCTGTCCTACAAGCTTTTCATCTCCCTGTCTTCCCACCCTTTATATTCTTTTCATGCAGATATCATCTCTCTCTCTCTTCGTTCTCACCCCGTCTTCAGGCTGTGGAGGGCCTCATTTACGTTCTTCTGGTGGAAGCTGGTCATATAGCTGTGCATCTCTTTGTAGTTGTTCCTTATGTTTCTCTCTGTGCTGCCATTGGGCACAGTACCAAAGCGGAATGGAGGGGAGAAGTCATTCGGATGTTGAAACTAAATAAAAGAGAGAGAGAAATATATATATATATATATATATATATATATATATATATATATTAGTGGTGGGCATAGATTAATTTTTTTAATCTAGATTAATCTCACTGTGATCTTGAAATTAATCTAGATTAATCTAGATTAAAATGGCTCATTCGAATTCTGCCGAAGGCATTCAGAATATGTGTGTTACCCAAATAAAATTGACAAACAGTAAGTCTTTGAGAAGGGGTTTATCAAGCTAGGTGGTGCATTAGAAAAGGGGCTCATCTCCTGTTTCTAAAATGCATCACAAAGTGCTTGCGGTCCGTGCATTCCAGGAGTGTTGCATCTGCAGCAGTGCAGCAATCGTTTACGTACCGAGTAGCGGACTACAAACGCATCCTGTGTGAAAGCACATCGAGTCCGTGCTGCACCACATACGTAACGCACATGGACTGCATACACACTAGAGACGGAGTATGTGTGAAACAGGCGTGAGCAGGGCCGTAGCTGGGGTCAGCGGGGCCCCGGTGAAGGTCGTACCAGTGGGCCATGTTTGGAATTGTTTAATTTGTATGTTCGTTTATTTTTATTTATTTGTGCTATTTACACAATGTTTAAGTTTTTTTCAAGTTTGTAGGTGTCAAGGTACAGAAACCAAATAATTAAATGTAAAATAGCACTGGATAGTCTTCAATGTAAAAATTAAATAGACAATCAAACCTACATTTATTCAGACACCTTCAACATTTCTCACATTATTACAGTTTTGCTATATATATCAAACATTATATCTGGTGTCTGAATAATTTTTAGTTTGACTGTTAAAACTACGAAGTAATTCAGACAAGAGCAGTGAGTGATTTTCATTTTCATTTTCTTGGATTAACATTACAGCAGCCAGTAGCTAAATTAGGCGCGGTCACTTTAAGAGACGATGAACGCATCCAATATAATACACATCCTATTTTTTTCCTCAACTGTTTACTTTCACTTAAGAAATAACTGACAGTTTTTTCGAGCATAATTTCCAAGTTGGATATTTTGACATATTTTGTGTGTATTTGTCGACACAAGAGTAAAAATAAGCAAATTCGGTGTTCAAGTGTTTTGAGACGCCTTTCTCTGCGGTACTGAATTGGGCTTTTTCACATCTTTTTGTTTGTTCAAACTGCGATTTGTATTTGTTCGTTCAGGTGCAGGAGGGACTTCAAGGAGAACTTCGCAGAAGACAGTTCGGTTCATATATATATATATATATATATATATATATAGACACATATATAACTCAGCGATGTCCACATTGTCGATGAACACTCAAGGGACAAAGTGTGAGGAGAGGTGTCAGATCTTTTTTTTCCCCACCATTCATAATAGAACTATTTCCAGTGTAAACACACAGACTATGTTCTCTACACACTCCAAGCTGCGCTAGACATAAAAAGTAAAGGATGACTTGGAGTAAAAAACAAAATCTAACCACAATAATTATTAAAGAAGCTACAGCACCCTTAGTCAAACCTTATTTTCTGTTTCATAACGGTTGGCTAATTCACATTAGCCCTTTTTTTTTTGTTTGTTTATACGCAAAGATGACATGGAAAAAAAAAGTATAATCATAATTACCACAAAACCAGTCAGCATGTGTTTGCCCAAATATGTCATCAGTCATCAGAGGATCATAAACAGTAATATTAGGATGTCATATGCAAAACTGTGCAGTGTAAGCATGCATGAATTCACTTATGAACAAAAATTATTCAATGTTAAAACCATAAAGTAGTAAGTTGGCTTACACATAGCTGCATTTGCACATTAAAGAACAGAAGAACATTTTATAACATCAAAACAAATTACACAGTGCACCTTCAATATTTAATAATTTATTGGCTAGTCTGTGCAAATTAACCTTAGCTGTTTAACACCAAGGATAAAGTAGTGTCTGTGGTATCAATTCAAGTCACGTTCAGTTCAAGGCAGCCTTTGGGGGAAAAAAACAGCTTTTTATGTTCTGGAGGTAGAATAGATCAAATTTTTTTGACAGTAGGATAAATGAGATCAATAAGTACTATATTTTTAATAACAGCACATGCTGTTAAATTTGACCAATAAACCCTGTTACCTTTTTATCACTCAGACCCGTCACCTGGTCCACATATTCCTCTTGAATCATAAATGCAGCCAGGTTGGCAGTGTAGCTGGCCAGGAAAATCACAGCGAAGAAGGCCCACACCGAGACCATGATCTTGCTAGTAGTGCCTTTGGGGTTCTGCACAGGCACAGAGTTATTGAAGACCAAACCCCAAAGTAGCCAAATAGCTTTTCCAATAGTGAAGGAAGGACCGCCAGGCTCTGATGGTGTGTAAAGAGGTAGAGAAATTGAAATAGAGAGTTATTACTTTATAATTTAATAGGAATAAGATAGGAGTAAATGGGCAGAGGGAGAAAATCCATAATAAGTAGCCATAAATTAACTATTCAGTTTTGATTTTAGTCAAAAGAATCAATAATATTCAGACAAGCAGTGGATTGCTGAAACCAACCAATACAGCACAGAAATGTGGATATAATGTCCAAAAACTAAAAGAGGAGGTTATATATATATATATATATATATATATATATATATATATATATATATATATATATATATATATATACATTTAATGACTATAATTATTAGCAATTTTTAGATGGCTAGAAAATGAAGACATAAAACTAGATATACAAACTGTATGCTGGTGTTATATATAAGGGCTTTAGATTTGTGTGTGTGTGTCTGTGTGCACCTCGTCCATCAGCCAAGCAGCGATTATAGCCAACAGGACTGAAGTACTCAAAAACGAAGACAGCCACGGCTGAAACTATCAACAGCATAACGAACATCATTACCCAGACATCAGCGCTGAAGGGCTCTGAGTGCAAAAAAAGAAGGGAAAAAAGAAATTAAGAGCACACTTGAATTTAGAATTTAATCTTGAATGCCATTACAGTGTGTATTTAGTACTAACCTAAAAAGGCAGAAGGCGACACTGTGCCATTGCTACGAGAGACCATGACACTAATCCCAGTCTCTATGAAGGGCACAGAGAAGTCAATGACCTCTGACCTCTCTTCATTAATGGTCAGGGACCCCACTGCCATGTGGGCATTCTTCAACACCACCTAGACATGAGGTAAAAGGGCAGTTATACCGAACCTGGACTAGTCTAGGCATGCCGCAACAGAGGGGGAAAAAAATCAACAGTATAAGAAGAAAAGGGTGAATGACATAGAAAATGGGAACTATTGAATGAGAAAACCAAGACTGTGAGACCAAGGAAGGCAGAAATCAGGTTACTTCCTACAGTGGGCGCAGTAGCTTTTAATAGCCATTTCAACTTCTTTTCAACCTTTCCCTAATCACCGTTTCCCAAACCCATCACTTGTTCAGGTATATTAAGAGTTACATATAAGGGGCCTCTGGTGATTTAGGAAAATGGGCCAAAACAGAGTTAATAAGGTGAATGTATGCTACAGGAAGGCTTTGTCTACATCAGGCTGACTCAAGGGGCCACAAAGCCGGATCTCTTTAGCCTCGAGGGCTGCACTCCTAATTTTATAGTGCCTCTGTTAAATCAGAAAGGCTACTGAGTGTTATACACTTACACAACCATGTATCAACCTAAATCACTTCCATTATAATCAATGAAGCTGTACTGTAAGCACTCATCTGTGGCACAGTTTGTTATAGATTTCTGCTTGGTGTCAAAAATTGCACTGTGGATTTACCACGGTATCTAGCAGAATCTCTAAAAACAGGCGGGCCACAAGAATGCCCTGTGGGCTGCATGTCGAGTAGTGCTATTCTATATCCTATTTTCTTTCTCTGCTTTTTTAAAATATGAGACTATATTTTGCATATTTGCTTGATTATATGTTGCGTTATATCATCTATCTCTGAACACGAGCATGTCTTGGAGCATTAGATCTCGTAAAGACATTAAGTAAAAATAAAGCAAGCTACCATGAGTCTGTGGCTCCAAATGTGGTGCAGTTCTCAGAGTATTCCTATGACTAGGACCGAAAGGGAACTGCATAACATTCATTTCAACTGTGGATTTCCATATGATCCTGTAACTCATATTATTTCTCATCGGAATTAATGCACCAGCTGTATTTTCCCTTGGGCTTGTGCAAACTCACTTGCTCACATTTCCTCTTTCTTTCATCTGTTCTTGTCATGAGAGATACTTTTCAGAATTTCATTTATATATATATATATATATATATATATATATAATCAAAATCTATAGATGTTCCAGAACTGTCCTAGTGGTTACTGTACTGTACACTGATGCATGAAGGGTTATTGTCGTTAACTAAAACTAAAATAAATGAAAATTAACTGAAATAAAATATAAATTAAGAAACACACACACACACACACACACACAAACACACACATACGAATAAATAAATAAAATGAAATAAGTTAATAAATCTATATAGACATTTAAAAATTACAAAAAAAAAACAACAAAATTACTAAAACTTAAACTTAATAAAATAAATAAATTCAAAATATTAACAAACACTATAATACCGGTAGTATATCATATATAGTTGAATATGCTCCTCCCATCCATCATATGCAGGGAATGGTAAAACAGGAAGAACAAAAGTGTCTGATCCAGCAAGCTCTTGAATGAGAAACAACCTATTCAACCCCTGTTTGATGAGAACAAGAGGTTTTTTACTAGAAGAATTTTGAAAACTAACATCTCCAACCATGCCATTCCATGTGCCGTTGATCTTTTTGCCATGCTTCCCATTGGTCACCAGGTAGAGATCGTAGGTGAATTTTACAGTCTTGGCAATCTTTTTGAGGATGTCTATACAGAAGCCCTTGCAACAGCGTTTAATGTAGATCCCTGAATCTCTTGTCTGATTTCTAGAAATAGGAAAAGTTCAGAAGATTAATGTGAGCACACAGGAAGTCATTTTTCTAAATACTGAAGACAGTGTTTAACAAATTTTGCCTTAGCTGTTCATCAATCCTTAATCAAAATACCATTTCCTAATAAATCTGCATCTGAAAAAAATCAATCAATGAGTCAACATAACATCAAAATGACTAATGAACACTGCACTGACTATTGCATTGACTACACTGGAGCCAAAGACTTAAATTTGTCAAAATTTACATTAATCCCAGATCATTTCTAATAATAAATGAGTGTTTTAGCAATAATTTATTACAAGAATGCTAAATGAATTTAACACTAATTTAACAGATATTTTATAATCAGTATTAAAAAGAGACATGAGGAACCAGTTTAATCCATAAATAAATCTGTTCTACATTAATAGTGCAATACTGTATACACCACACTTTCTGACTATATGATAAAATCTAGACCTGACAGAACACCTTGAACTTGAAAAAATGGAGGATCTGTACATAGAGCTCTCATGAGACAAATCTGCATTTTGGCAGTCAAGATTAATGACTGATCTCATATTGATCTCATGCAATGACTGATTTTAGATAGCAGATTTAAGATATTTTACCTATGTAGCTCTATCCATCTTGTATATGGTTAAGAAAATCTTCATAAAAATACAGACAGTGATGTATGCCTGAGACCACCGAAAAAAAAACAATTTTTCACTTTTCTAATTTGGTCTATTTGGTCACTTGGTATTTGGACTTTTACAAATCCTACAACCTTCTGTTTATTTCCATGTTTAAATATTTTCATTGTCCAATTTTTTGGACCTCACTGTATTCATCTGTGATTTAGACAACATTTTCAGTATACAACTTGTAACATCTGCTGTGAAATCGGAGACGAATCTGAATTTTGCGCCAAACTGCAGCACTTTCTCTGAATATTTGCACTGAATATCATATCTATTCCTATTGGATTCTCACTGGATTTTGAGCTGTTTTCTGCACGGCACTGTATTCCTCATGCAGGTGCCACTGAGGGGGTCAACATCCTCCACAATAACAAATGGAGCCTCCTCCAGTGTAACAATAGACAGGTGGTCATCCTCCCGCTCCCCAGCATCCGAGTAGAGCTCAAACCGAGGCCACACGTGGTACTTCATTGACAGAGACCCATTCTCCCATTTACCGACCTGCGAAAGTGTAAAGAGGGCAAGATGAGAGCAGAATATGAAAGAAGGATAATGAGTGAGATAATGAGAGGGTGTTGAGGTTGAAGTGGCTGCGATTGGATTAGAGCAGACTAAATTTGAGGATGGCTGAAATCTTGAATTAAGATAAAGAGAGATATAGAGTAAATGAAGGTTGATAATTACATCAGGGAACTGCACAGTCATGAGTTAAGAGAAATTAAGAAGCAAAATAGAGAAATGAGGAAAATTACCCACCCTTTCATACTGCCTCTCCTTATTTAACAGTATAATAACCAACTTTGGGTGCATCTGAAAACCATCCTCACTGAAGGAGAGGTTGCGCCCTTCAAATGTCACATTCATGAGGTACCTGAAGAGAAAACAGAGTGAATACATCAGACCAAACACATTTGGTGATTATTAACACAAAGGCACCTTCCTCACTTAAACCTGTATAGCATAAATATTTTCAGAACGAATCGAAGCAATTTACAGGATCCCTCAATGTCAGCATTTTACAAGGCTTTCTGGTGTACCTAGTATATGGGTTCCTGCACACTATCTGCACATGTCCACACACATTTATAATGCAGGAAAGCAGGTTGGTCGCTAGAGGCTATAGCAAATTATATTCACAATGGCAAATGTGAATCTGGCAGCCTCCTGGTCACACAACTACCATTAGGACTTTTAAATCCACCCAGCTGGAGACTCTTGAGGAGCTGGTAATAACATATAATACTCATGAACCCAATGAAATATAATAATCCAGGGAAAAACATTTATTACAGAGTGATATTACATATCCGATTTGATAACTGATATCCTAGCTTTTAGTAAAAAGTTGCTGTTAATGTGTAGCATTTTTCAATATTATAATTATAAACCAGTTTGCTGCATCTCGAAACCCTTTGGCTTTGTATTTGCTTGGAAGGGATGCTGTAGATGAGACAGCAAGCACTGCATGATGAATAGTTTCATCCAAATGTCAAGTTTTTTTTAAAAAACAGCATACTTCACCTCCCTCACTTAGGACTTAATCCTTGTCACGCAACCTTAAGAACCAGAGCATCTTGACTACATTGCCTTAGATAGTTTTTGACATGTTCAGCCACAAACTGTTTATTTCAGTGTGGACAGCGATATCTAATTAAATTGTTTATTTACTGAGTGAGCAGATCATACAAAGTTAGCAAAAAAAAAAGCCTCATTTACTGGTCCTCAACCCCGGAGTGCCTCATGGCTCAGTATTTGATCCTCAGTATTTACATCAGACCCCCCTGCATTGCTATCTAATCAGATTGTAAATTTGATTCCTCCTCCTCACTGGCCCACCAAATTTTGTCAAATAACCCCTTCAAGTTCATACAAAATACTTTCGGTCGAGTTGTAATTAACCTCTGTTGTAATTAACCTCTTTCATGTCACTAACCTACTCCACAGATAAATTTGGGCAGTACTTAATGGACTGTCTGAGTCTAGTGACTCATCTTTACTGACCTCATCTAGCACTTAGACATCTGAACTGCATCAGCAATGTTTTAGCATTCTTATATTGTGTTGGTCTTCTTATTGCCCTTGAGATCTAACTTAACACTCGATTTATTAGTATTCTTGGCCACAGTTCCAGCATTTGGCATATACATGATATGTACATATGAATTCATAATAAGATGAAAAAGAAATGTAGATTTATAATATATGAATATAAATATAAAGACAAAGACTATAATAAAACCCATCAGTAACATTATAAAATACATGTTATGGGAGACTACGGTGAGTAGCAATTAGAGCAATATATTACACAAATGTCTTTTTTTCTAGCAGTGATTTTTGGTTTCCTCCGAACAAAAATTTCAATATCATATTTGGCAGCATATTTTGTTTAGGGTCCAATTCTCACTATTAACAAGTTGCTTATTAACATGCATATTGGCTGTTTATTATTACTTATAAAGCACATATTAATGCCTTATACTGCATGACCATATTCTAGATTCCTTAATACTACACAATAACTAAACAAATACCTTACTGACTATTAATAAGGCGCAAATCAAGATTGTAGTGAGGCGTTAGTAGTTAATAGTTAGTGAAATGTGGAATTGGTCCCCAAACTAAAGTTTGAGCCATATTTTTATTATAGCTGTTTGATGAATAAATAAAAGCAATAGGACTGTGAATCTTTGGGAAGGCTTCGATTCGATTCACGATTCATAGGTTTCGATTCGATTCAAGAACGATTTTTGCAAATTTAGAATGATTCGATTCACAATTAAATTTGATTCGATTATACCGATTCGATTCTGCATTCTTTAAGTACATTCACAGGATTATTTAAATGCTTCTACTTAATTTTTTAAATGCTTAGTCGGGTTGAAATTACAGTAGCATTTATGGTTAGAGGACCATTAAGTTAGAAAAAAAAAGAAAAAACTTTTATCCATTGTTAAATGCTAGTTTAATGATGCGACATGGCATACATAAAAATGTATGTAAGCCAAGATTTTAAAAAAGAGCTTTAAGAGTATTATGTATAAGCTAACATTTTGTCACACCAGGGGCATAGCCATCATTTCAGAAGTGACAGAAATGTCAAATAAAATCATTTTATGTATGTAGCCTATATATTATGATAATTATTTTTTTTTTTTTTTAAATGTTTATACAAGGAATTCTCTTTTTTATTACTTTTAGTTAGCTGTAAGAAATCAAATACACTGCTGGACAATAATCAATTATTTGTAATCGATAATTTACGAACGCAACTTTCATGCATCTGATTTTTAGATAAACCTTGCGCTCTTATTTCAAGGTCGTCATTTATGCTGTTATTTTAACATAGTTTCCTTTGTTCATTCGGTTCATAAGCATTGTTAAAACACATTTATATTCAATGGAACTGTACATATGATTTAGACACTTACATATCTGCTCCGGCCAGATATCTGTGTTTGTGTTTGTGTGTGTGTGTGTGTGTGTGTGTACATTGATAATTTTGTACATTGACTTTTACACTTTTGCTATTTCATGAATTGTTATTTTATAATAAATTTGCGATATGAACTGTATCTGTTTTTCCTTGGCAATGATAGTGGAAATGTTCAAAGCTTTTCTGTTGCCAAGATGTTCAGAAATTGATTTTCATACCTTGACCAATATTTTGTACGACAACCAGCCCCAGTGTTCCCAATAGATAAATAAGGAAAGGTGCTTAGATGGAGACACTTTTCCATTAATTCACCCTACTGTGTCAAACACAGAACATAAATATCCCCACAGTAATAAAGCACATCGGCAATAAAGCTTCATGAAACAGAATCGCATGCACAAGTCGTTTCCCTTTTCTTCCATCTGGGTGTAAAATTTATGACGTAGAAGAACTGACCTAATTTAGACAGTGACTGCAAATCAGTCTGTAGTCAGGTGTGTGTTTGTGCCCTTGAGTGCTGATACGCGCACAGATTTTCATCATAGCATGATTATCATGTATGTGTGTCAACAAGTTTTGTGTCAGAGCCAGTGAAAACTCTCTGGTGCACTCCTCGCTCTCTTGCCTCCATCTGTGGGCTGTTGTTGCCATGACAACAATAGGCCTCATGAAAAGACTCACCACACAAGAAATAAATATCTGCTCTAAACAAGAGAGAATGAAAGAGAAATATGCAGAGAGGCTAGAGAGCAGAATGACCAAATAAATAGTGAATATGCCTCATGTATGTACAATACAGTGGAGAAAGACTGTAAAGCAATGCTGTACATCTATACATATAGAAGCTAACATAAAAAAATGGGTTTCTGGGAGTAGGTCTATAACATCTGGAGAAAGCTAATCGTTAGCATATCAATGGCATTCACTCGTCTGGCACAGGAGCCTCCAAAAGTATAGCATGTGACTTGAATTCTGATATTTTTCTCATGAGTGCTTGGAAGGTGCATGAAAATGACAACACTGGGCCCTTCACATCAAATACTTGCAATTTAGTCAGAAAACACAGCTACTTCTGAATAGCTTATAAATTTACTGGTTTATTTGCTACGTGAACAGATCATACAGATCAAGTTAGCAAAAAAAAAAAAAAAACTAATTTACTGTCCCTCAAGCCTGGAGTCCCTCATGGCTCAGTATTTGGTCCTTTAATTTATTTATTTATTTTTTCAATTTACTTCAGATTTACCTGGAATGCAATATAATCATAGCTAATTTTGAATAGCTATCAATGGAAAAATACACTGTATGCCAACTTAATGGTGTAGTTACAGCAACCACCAGCAGGGGCTAAATAAATCATTCTAACTAGTCAAACATGGCCCATGATCATGATAAAACACAACTTACAAAAGGTTTTGGACATGTATTTAAACACCAGGATATCTTTGTTAGCATGGTATATATAAAGTATCGATAAGACTTTTTAATAAAGATTTTTTGGTAACACTTTAGAATAGGTAACACCTGTTAGTTGCTTATTAGCATGCATATTACTAGAATACTAGCCATGTATTAGTGCTAATTAAGAACATATCAATGCCTTCTTCTACTTGACCTTATTCTACATCCCTAATCTTACCCAATACCTAAACCTAACAACTACCTTAATAACTATTAATAAGCAGCAAATTAAGAATTTATTGAGAGAAATGTCGTAGTAATTAGTTAACAAGTGTTACCTATTCTAAAGTGTTACCTAAATTTTCGTTATATTAACACTACACTCACAAGAAAAGGTTCTATATAGAACCAGTTAGGGGTTCCCATCATGGGATCAATTTATGGACTTAATTTTCGTTATATTTTAATGAAATTTTACTTAAAATTTAACAGCTCATATAGATACTTTATCACTAGGACAATTTTAATAACAATAAGGATAACACATCAAAGTATTATGTGATTATTTAAGACACTTTTATTAGCATTTACAATCACACAAGCAATATAGAACACACAGCAATTCACAGTGCAACAGTTAACATAAATCCATATTTATTTTTTATTTATACTCTTTATTCTTTTTATCTTAAATGGACAAAACATTACATTCAGTTTTATAAAACCCCCTCCCCATTACTCACCTATGCAACATGTGTCAGTCATATATATATATATATAAATATATATTGAATAGAAAAAACAACAACAACGTGAACTCGCACAAATAAAAAAATTGGAAGTTAACTTGCAAAAAATAATAGGTAAATAAATAAAATTTATAGTGTCACCAAATAGTATATTAATGACCCCACTTTCTGAATGTCAAGTATTTACCCCACTTTCTCTTATAAACCATGCAGTCTATAAAACTTTTTTTTTTTAATTCTGTAACCCATGAAAGATGGCAAACCTACCATGGTAAGTCCACATGTTTCTGATAGGTATTAGTAGGGTACTATGGGGCTAAAACTGCAAACAGATAGAATGAACGTATGAGAGCATGTGTGAGAAAGAGAGAGGGAGAGAGAGACCCACGAGCATATAAAATGCGTTACCATGGTGCCCACAACCATAGCAATCACCAAGCAATCTGCTGTGTTGCCATGGGAATAGTAATCTCACCGATTTAGTGAGGGAGAAAGAGAGGAAGAGACATGGAGAGAGAGGCAGCATCTTTTGTACTTACAGTTAGATGCATGATGCAGCAGAGACGTATTTATCTGTTGCTATAAATACAAACAGATCGATATTGGACATGACAGCCAACCAAATTTATCGTATCCATCATTTTTCAGTTCTAGCATTGATCTGACATTAGAAAGCTCATCTTCAGGATTATCATACTCCCATTTAAAAGCATAGCCGTTCAAGGATCCATAAATTACTTGATCTCACATTCAAGGGTTTCCATTCATATTTCATTTTGGACCTGACATATCATCTCCTGGCTTGATACTGTGCCATTTCATGATACTTGTCAAGGCTGTAAACAGCCTCTCGGGGTCAACAGGGAACAGCTTTAACAACCATCAAAATCTTGAGGGAGGGTGAGGATTGTATATATAAAAGCTAGTTCAAAATATCAATAAATACTATACTAAATAATAATAATAATGAAATAATACTAAAATACCAATGCAAGGTAGCAAACTCTTTCTCAAAAATATTCACTTGGAAATGTGAATAGTACAATAGTGCTTTAACAATTCATTTTAAAAAGGCAACACTGTCCAACAGTGACATCAGTGGATAAATATTCAGGAGGCAGTGTGTCTTTTGTCTCCCCTGAGCCCACGGGTGTCTTGCACATATTGGTTTCGCAGAGATCACTTGTTTCACTGGGCAAGAGAAGGCATGACCGACCAAAAAATGTTGTTCTTTACATAAATAAAAGAAGAGCTAGTGGTAATTCTTTTTCTTTAATATGTAGGTGGACCCAGCTTCAAATATGAATTTGAATTCAACAGCAAATCTGCATCTGAATTTAACAGCTAGATTTTTTTATATATTGGAAAAAAAAACAGCTTTTTACATGAAAAAGGTCATACAAATTACATAAGGGTGAACATATGATCTTCAGTTTAAAGTAAATGATGTATGGAAGATGTGATGTGATTGGACAGAAGAATTTGAAATGTGTGATATGATTGGCTGATTACTCAGTCATTGGGATAACACTCGCTCATGTTGTTCACAAATGGTCTGCAAATTGGCCAGGCAGGGTCAAACTGTTGGAACTGGATGGACTAATTATACAGTAAACAACTACCCTCGACATCACCACTTCTGGTCACACCACGTCCGAATTGAAATGAACTTGAAATTACTTTAAATGATCTGTGGGTAAGCCGTTAGCACTCAGCTCAGTTAATTTAAAACTGCACCTCTGTGTCGGCAACCTTCATGACAGCGACTGTGTTTATAGAGGATTAGCTGACTAATGGTCTGAAAATAATCTGACTATTAATAATAACAAATGACACATAAAATATGCTTTTTACTTTATATCTATAAAATTGCTTTTGAAGTAATACAAAAAGCGTCCACACATTTTAATGAGACTTGATGTGACTTGGTTTTAATAAACATTATGTTTATTAAGGAATTATTAAGATTCTGTGACCATTTACTCTGAAACATAAAATAATTTATATGGAGAGTGTTTGAAATATAAGTTGCTAAACAAGGTGACTGTTTATTCGTGGGTAAACTGTCCATTTAAAGGGATAGTTCACCTCAAAAATGAAACTTCTGTCATCATTTACTCACCCTCCACTTGTTCCAAACTGTTAGGTTTCCATCTTCTGTTGAACACAAAAGAAGATGTTTTAAAGAATGTTGGTAACCAAACAGTTGATGGCAGCCACTGACTTCCACAGTATATATATATATTTCCCATACTATGAAAGTCAGTGTCTACCGCCAACTGTTTATTAACCAATATTCTTTAAAACATCTATTTTTGTGGTAAACAGTTGAATGAAATTCTTACAGATTTGGAACAACTTGAGGGTGAGTAAATAATGACAGAAGTTAAGATATTTGGTGGATTATGCCTTTGATATAAACAAACAAAAATATATTATAGCACTAGTTTGTTGATAATGTCAGGTAAATTGTGTTTCATTTGCCTTCAACTTCATAAACATCAAATGTAGCATGAATTTACAATACATCTGATTAAAAGTCCCGCCAAAAGGGTGCTTTGTCTTCTCATTTCTGAAGACCACCTCACGTCACTGGTCTGGAGGGAAGGAGTCATGGCTGTTATGAGTCTGGAAGTAATTACAATGTTTGCCCACCAGCACTGAATTATTTTAATGCATCAACAACACGGGGCGACAATAATCTGCAGAGGATTTATAACGCATGAGGAATTATGACGTCATGATATGAGTTCAACTAAACAGGATTTCAGATCGAACACAGATCGAATCATACTTTGGTCTCGTACCCTAAATTTAGAGCCACCCACGGTGCGATATAAACATGATAGTGGATGTGGGCTGGGGAAGTGTGTATACGTATTTTTAAGAGTGTGGGTGTGTGTGTTTATGTATGCATTTTTAATTAAAGCAAGTTAAAGGCTCCTCGGTGAACCAGAGATTAATTACCTTTACCTACACAGGACACCATGTAATGATCAAACCCCTTCCCCAGGGAAGCCTGTGGGCCTTGTAACACAGCAATACAGCACCAACACTAACACACTCTAATAAATAGACCTAAAACACACACTGAAACATAGACACACACTTTCTCTCTGTGTAAAGGCACACAAACACACCTTTGGGGATTATATTTTGTATTCTTAAAGTATGAGAAAGCAAACAATAAATGGAGACAGAAACAAAGTGTGCGACAGTGAGCAGAAAATAGCGAGATAGACAGAGAAAGAATTGTAGAAAGAAAGAATGCAGGATTGAATGTACACGACGAGTGTACAACTGATATCTTGACCTGCTTCTGAACAGTTATTGTCAGCGTCTTTCAGCAATGTCCAAAAGCATAATAAAAGCTTCCAAAACCACCTTATTAAACTTTCTGGGTGTCAGGTCTACTGGCCACCCAGTGATCCTGAGAAAGGCAGCCCGAGGGGCTACAAGTAACTGAAGTGGAGGATAAAAGCTTGGCAGCTTCGCAAGCCTTGAGCACCTCAGAGGAGTCAAAGCATCAGAGAGACAAGCCACACAATCACACATGCGAGGTAAAACACATACATAGTACACACACACACACACACACACACACACACACACACACACACACACACACACAGCAACAAACTTAGACACATTCACATTCATATTTTCAAGATTGGGGAGACTATATATAAAGTAGGTTTAAGAGCAAGTCAATACAAAAAGAAACAAAATATATAGTAATATTAAATAAGTAAATAAATACATACACATTTTAGAAAGTAGACATTTCTAACATTAAAATAAGTAAAAATATTTTTTATAAAGTTATTGTCTAAATGTACACATTTTATATTTATGCAATTTTAACAGTTAAAAGGCTGTACAAATGCTACGGTAAAGACTTGTTAATTGGTTATTGTTAGTTTTTTCTCATCAGTTGTTACCATGATTTTGGGTGTGTGTGTGTGTGTGTGTGTGTGTGTGTGTGTGTGTGTGTGTGTGTGTGTGTGTGTGTGTGTGTGTGTGTGTGTGCTCTTGTTTTTGTGACATTTCAGGACACAACTCTGTATAATGACATGGGTATGACACAGGTATCACAAGAAGAGGGTGGCTTATGAGGACATAACCCATGTCCCCATTTTTCAAAACGCTTATAAATCATACAGAATGAGTTTTTTTTTTTGAGAGAGTATAAATGCACAAAGTTTCCTGTGAGGGTTAGGGTTAGGTGTAGGGTTGGTGTAGGGCCATAGAATATACAGTTTCTACAGTATAAAAACCATTACGCCTATGGGATGTCCCATCTTTTCACAAAAACAAACGTGTGTGTGTGTGTGTGTGTGTGTGTGAGACCCTGTGAACCTCTATTATTATTATTCTATTTGTATTTGAATTTGAATTGATTCAAAAAGTCGCTTTCTTGCCACCTGTGTATTTAAAGAGGTTTATCAGTATATTATAAAGTTTTTTTTTAATTTAGATTTTAGTAATTTGGAATATTTTACTTTATTTTCTTTTAATTCAGAAACTTTCAATGTCATTACCAAATGTTATCTTTTTTTAAAATACAAAATATTTGACAGTCATCAAAGGCTGAATCTTTTTTAAAAATGTTTACTTGGAAATCAGTAGGATGAAAAAATGCTAAAGGGTTTTAGGAAATCCATAAGCGAATGATATTTTATGTGGACATATTGCAAATATGATCAGACAGCAACAGCAAAAATCAAGATTCAGAACAAAAGACCCATTCAATTGATTAAATTAATCATTACAATTCAAGCATGACCCGTATAAAATCTGGTGTGGGGGGGGGTTGTCTCAAGAATAACTCGCACATGTCCTTTGCAATCAATTTATCCAACATAAGTACATGTAGCCTCATTTAACCATGCTCTCAACCTTTATAGGATACATGAATCTCATCTAATCTTCTGAAACCATGCCAAAACCTTCAGCTGACCTTCAGAGGAACCCCTTGAGGCTGTCTCAGGCCCTTAACCATCACCGATCATGACCCATCCATTTGAAAAGCCCTCCATCATCGCTGACATATCCACCGCAGAGCATGGTGGGTGTTCCAGAATGATAATATAGAATTTTGGAATGCCATTTAAATCGTCTCCATTATGGTGGAAACGGATCATTAGAGTCCTCCAGGGGTTACAGGGTCCGGTGCTTCTCATTCAGCCCACCTCATAACGCTGTCATTCAAAAACTCCCTGTGTGTGCGTGAGCATGCATATGTGAGGTCCCAGGTGTTCACTGCAGGAACCTGCACTCCCAGAGGACTCTAAACATAACAATTTTCTCCATTTTGTACTTAGCCTACTTTTTCTTCTTCTTTTCCATCTTTTTTGTGTGTTCTCCAGTGTTCATAAGATATTAAGTGTCCTTATCTTCTCCTCAGTCAATTCAAAAATCCACTTCAGCGACTCTAAAGGCTAGCCTAACACATCCACCTAATTACACAACCACCTTATTCTACCAGATACTCTGCCTGCTGGGTAATTGTTGTAAATCCACCATTCACAAATAACATAAAAGCGTCGTTGTTGTTTTTCACTTAATTACTTAATTATCTAACCAAACAAATCTTATTGCAATAACACAACGATACGTCTTCATAACATGCTCTCCAGGCTAAATGCAGTTCTAGAAACATGATAAATGTTTAACTCCACATTTAAATCAAACCTTAACTATAGTGTTTTATTAATGAGCATGGCGCATTTGTATGCAGTGTGATATTGACTGGTTCGTTTCTAAGCTAAGCGCTGGAATTAAAAGCTTTTTTTAAATGCATGCCTCGGAAAACAACTTCCAAAATTAGCATTGAATATTTTAAAGTGTTTAAGAATTAAGCGATCGGAGGCCTGTTGAACGTTTTACTGCTCACCACCCCTGCAACACTTTACACAGACTGTACAAAATAAGGGTTCAAAAAGAAAATGAGAAAGAATCTTCAGTCGAGAAAACTAATCAGACCCAAGTAAACAGGAAGAAACCTTAAAAGAACAGAGATGAATGAAGAAAGTGTAGGGGAGAGCAGTAATGCTCAATGCTATAAACACTGAAAATACACTACCTTGAAATGTTTAGGGTGGGTAAGATTTTTATGTTTTTGAAAGAAGCCTCAAGGCTCAAGTCTGCATTTATTTGATCATAAATAAATTGTGAAATATTATTACCACATGTTTTCTAGTTGCTATCACGTTTATTCCTGTGATGACAGGCAAGCTGAATTATGAGCATCATTACTCCAGTCTTCAGTGTCACATGATCCTTCAGAAATCATTCTGATATGCTGCTTTGCTGCTCAAGTAGCTATTATTATGTTTAAAACAGCTGTGCTGCTTAATATTGTGTATAAAAATATGTTGTGAAAAGATTTATATACAGGTTTGCTCATATAGTTTTGGAGCAACTTGATGGATGGTGAGCAAATATGACAAAATATTTGGGGTGAACCATCTATAAGTTAAAATGTGAATGTAATTTTCTTTGTGTTCAAGATTAATTAAATTATACATCATTTAAAATTTCGTTGTCTTGGGCCTGATAATGTAAAACCTGCGATGGGCTACAGTATACAGTACACAACTAGAACAGCCTCCACTAGACAAGCGGAAAGGTGAGTCTGACGTCTGTTCAGCTGAAATTGGCACATGAAGAATACACAGAGGGAACCCAGCATACGTGTGCCACAACTGTTCATATTAAATCTGGATGAGAGGTAGATTTTAATTGTTTACTGTTGCATTACAAGATTGTCTCTTTGGGGTTTAAACTTTATTACATTAAAATATGAATTAGAGAGCCCATAATTATTGAGTCTAGGCGACTGAAGGTGAATGTGTGTAATGGTATCCAGTTTGATTAGGTAATAGATTTAATTGACGCAGGTAATGATTGCTGTGATGTCAACAATGTTTGTGGAAAAATTGCAAAGATTATGCTAAACGTTCCCTGGATCAATGAGCAAAAACCCCAAAGTGTTATGATTATCCTCCTCTTCCATGTTTGCATATGCTAATCAAGGGAGGGGACAGGCAGACAGAAAGAAAGAAAGAGGGAAAACTAGACGCAGAAGAGAGAGAGAGAGAGAGAGAGGGAGGGAGGGAGGGGAGGTAGAGGCTAGGCTCCTACTGTTGTTCCATTCGGCTTCCTAATCCTGCTCTGCCTCCAGCATTCAATTAACTCCTCACCAGCAGATCAAATGACTGGCTAAAAGAGAGTATGACCGAGCCTAAACGCTAATTAATACTTAGGAATCAATGCCCCTCAATACTAAATGTCAAAAAACAGTACAAGAGAGAACAGAACAGTTCATATTAAAAGCTCACTTTTTTATTATGATGGATATTTATGTTTCCAGATGAAAATAACAGCCGGGCTAGTGCAGACACGTGGGCGCGGGCTGAATGTCAGAGGAGACATAATGGGGAAAGAAAAGTGAAAGGTGCTCTGTGCCAGACGCTTCAGCGAGAAGCTACAGCTGACCCACATTACCAATAATGTACTCTCTTTTCTCTTTTGTTGTCCATTTGTCACTCTCACTCATTCTTTCTCCAGGAGGTGTTACAGCTACAGAACAGCTATAATAGAATGTTACTCAATCTAGGACTCTCTTTACACTTGGTTTTAGGATCCATCACAAACGGCCAGATGAGACGGATCATCAGATACCCCTGCCTTTCAAATGCATCTCCTGTGACCACTTTTGATTGCATTTTAAGGGGGGAATTTTTTCCCTTTAAATGGATTATAAATCTTTAAATAATTAATTGTTTTATATTTTTGCTTGGTAATTGTCTTATTTGATTTATCCTGTGGCATATTAGGTAATTAATTATATATAACATTCACATTTGTGATCATTAATATAAATGACACACTGAAATTAATCCACAAATTATGTACAATATAAGTGACCCTGGAGGACAAAACCAGTCATAAGGGTCAATTTTTTCAAAACTGAGATTTATACATCATCTGAAAGCTGAATAAATAAGACTGTTAGGACAATATTTTGCAGAGATACACCTAAAATCTGGAATCTGAGGGTACAAAAACAAAAATCGAAATTTGCTTTTAAAGTTCTCCAAATGAAGTTCTTATCAATGCATATTACTATAGTAGGAAATTTACCAAATATCTTCATGGAACATGATCTATACTTAATATTCTAAAGATTTTGGGCATAAAATAAAAATTAATAATTTTGACTCCTACAATGTATTTTTGTATATCTACAAATATAACCCAGCGACTTAAGAACTTTAACTGGTTTTGTGGTCCAGGGTCACATATATAAAAGGAAGATTTTATGCATTATATTTACATTATATTTACGTAGATTTAAACCAAATGTAAGTAAGATATTAAAATGTCGTGTATAATATAGTTGTTTGTGAATGTAAAAAATCTTCAAATATCAAAGTGCAACAAAAGGAGTTATTGCCGATTCTGAACTGCCTGGAGCATGTTGTCAGTAATTTCAGTCTTATTTCTTGCGCAAACCTTGTTTGCACTAATGTTTCAACACATTTGCATAATGCTCTTCACTGGCTGCCCGTGAACAATGTGTGCTTGGGCCCGCCCTCAAACACTGTAGCTGTTCATCTTGTTGGCATGTCTAGAAGACTCTGTTTTCTGCAAAAGCAAAACGCCCTTACATGTACTCTCAATGGATGAGGATGTTAAGAGTCAGTGGTTAAAATTAATTTTACAGTGACGCAGTATAACTCCAACCTTTAATTGTGTTCCCATCTTTTACTGGCGACTGCTTTTCAAATCTCAAAATGCACAAATGTACCCACTTTAATTTGGACCATCTTGTGCCTCTGAATCACAAACAGTAAGTGTGATTAATTATTTATATATTTTCTACAAAGTGCTCAAAATGCATAGTTTTGTACTGCACCTCCAAAGCAAAATTACAGCCTTTAAAACAACATAATAAGGAATCTTGTTTTAACCAAGGACAGACAGTAACATCAATACCATGATTTTGATTCCTCCATTAAATAGTTTTTTTAATTAACCTATATATTAATATATTTAACCACGAACATGATGTTTAAGCACAACGGTTCACTGAAAGCTAACTAAACCAAAATTCAGAAATCTCTGAAACAAGCTTACATATTTCAGCAATATCCACCACCAATCAAAAGTTTGGGGCAGATAAGATTTTTTAATGATAAAACATATGTATGATAATAAATAATATGTAAACATTTTAAAATTAAATTTATTCCTGTTATGGTAAAGCTGAATTTTTTTGTATCTTCAGTGCAAAAGATACTTCAGAAATCATTCTAATATGCTGATTTGCTCCGCAAGAAACATTTCTCATTATTATCAATGGTGAACATTTTTGTAGAAACCATGATAGATGTTTTTCAGGATTCTTTGTTCAATACAGAGTGCCAAAAAATAGCAGTTATTTAAAGTGGAATTCTTTTGTAATATTATCAATTGCTTTACTGTTATTTTACTACCCTTGTTGAACAGAAGTTTTCATTTCTTTCAAAAGAATAAAATCTTACCAACCCCAAATTTTTCAACAGTACTGTAAAATCCGGCATAAAAAGGGCCGTTATCCCAAAGTACTACATTTAGAACTGTATAGATCAAGTAATCCATTTTCCTTTATCACAACTGGTAATTTAAAGATCTGTCTCTGACAGCACCTACAACATCTAACAACCATGGTGTGTATGTATGCATGCATGAACAATATGTTTGTGCACCTGTCTAGGGCTCTTTACCCTTTTCAAAACACTCCATTAGTTTAGAAACCCTCCTGAGCAGGTGTTGTAAGTGTGTGTATGCTGGCAAGACTGCCTGTGTATGTGTATGATTGCAGACCCCAGATGTCAGTGTTTGAACTCTGGCGCCCTGCTAGGCCTGACTCACCTCAGCACCTCGTTGGGGCTTGCTGACTTGCTGCCTTTCTTGTCAGGCGTGCCGTGGCATCCAGACTTAAGCAGCGTGTGAGGACCCCGATCCAGCATCATTGTGGAGGTTGCCATGGCAATAATGGCTACAGCATCACGCACTCGAGCCTCCAGTCCGTAGTCCCACTCATCGTAGGAAACAGAGATCAAACCTGAGATAAAGGAAGTGTAAATTCAGTAAATACAAGCATTTGAAATATTTGAGTATTTTTTTAGCTAAATATTTCTATATAGCTTTATTCATTTTAATTTGATATGCGACAAGTTAATTCAGGCTTCACAACATTATAGTGTACAATTAGAAAAATGCATATTATTTTGAGATTTTACAAAGTTTAGTAAGTGTTAGATCATCTGACATATTTCAATACAGTGACAAAAATGGTGTAGAATACATTTTCATTCAGAAATTGCTAGTAAATTAAAAAAAAAAAAAAGAAGTGGCATGCATTGCTGAATTCAGCAAAAAACAGAATTTGTATTATTTAGTAAAACATACTCCAATAACATTTATTTATATTTATTAAATATTTACTCCCAGTTGTGTGTTACATATATATATATATATATATATATATATATATATATATATATATGTGTGTGTGTGTGTGTGTGTGTGTGCCTGTAAGTTATATTTCATAGTTGTAAATAAAAGTGTCTTTTCCCCATGAAGTTCACCTTTTTTTTTTAAATCCAATCCTTCTTTTCTTACCTGTTGGAAAGACGCTGGGTACATTATCTGCATCCCCTGTCACCAGAGATGGTACGATCCAAGTGTAACCATAACCAGTGAGGCCGACAGAATGGGCCACCTCGAAAATGGTCATGGCTTCTTCTTTTGTGCAGTACAGTAGTATAACAGGACTTTGGAGCTTCTTCATCTGGTTCTGGATCTTTGAGTCTCCATCGTCTACTGACATGTCCAACAGCAGCACCTCTTCCAGCTCCCACCCAACAAAACTGTTCTCGACGGTACTCCGGATCTGGATGAAGCCAAAACAGACGAAAGATTAAAAAAACAGCATGCCTCCTGCTGCCTCCAGCTCTCCCGAAATGGTTCACTTTTGTTCTTTAGATATATGAGAGTTTAAAAAGAAAACTGCTGAAAAGACAACAAGAGATAGAAAGGGAAAGCTAAATTTTTGTTTAAAGGAATAAGTGAAAACACTAATCATAAAAGTGAAATTCCCATCATGCGCTTCTTCCAGATACTAGCCCAGCAAACATTTTTTGATCTCTGTGATTTGTAAAGAGAAGCAAACCTAATCCACATTTCAAAATGCACAGAACTGCTCTGCTCTGCTTTGTCTGAGGAGACACAGTTACATTCAAATGCATTTCCTCATAACAAATTGTTGAAACACGAGTCCATAGAGATGCTTTCCATTATAATCTACTGCAGTCAGAACTAGAGGGAGATGAAATTATAGTACCCACAATTCTGATGATGCATATTTCTGTTTCGCCCAATATTTCCAGCCAATTTGACAGACTTGCAAACTGCACTGACAGTATCATTACACACATGCAGTCAAGTGTAGTGTGAGCATCCAGTACCACAGGGGTAAACCTACTAAAAATTACTATGATGGTCTCTGGTACACTGATACTATTTAAATTTTATTTATATACTGTTTTATTAAAAGTAATAACAGTAAAATGTATACATTAATATTTTAAATTAGCTTTTATTTCTACATTTGTTTTCATTTTAATATTTAGTTTGAGTTTTAGTCTTCTATATATATATATATACATTTATTTCAGTTATATATATATATATATATATATATATATATATATATATATATATATATCTTTCATTTTGAACTTACATTTATTTCAGTTAGTTAAAATTTCTCATGTTTATTCAGGTATCTTTCTTTTCTTAAAGGGACAGTTACCCCAAAAATGCGCATTTTCATTTTTGGGTCACTTTTAAATATTTATTTAAATAATAACCTAATTTGTATTCATATTTTATTTTATTTCAGTGGCAGATTTTTCTTCTTCTTTACTTTTTAATAATTACAGTTTTAGTTAAATGTAACAACACTGGTTTATACTATAGTTAATTCTGGCCAGTACTGATAATTTGCTAATTATTGATATGCCGATAACAAAAAATGAATGGCATTACAATTCAACTAAACTACTCTAAAATCAATAGTTTTAAATCCCAGAATGAATTTAGACATCATTATATAAATGTACATTATGAAAAATTGACATTATGTTGAGATTTTAGAAATATTAGTGAGTGTTAGATGTTGGCTAAATGTACAAACATGAGAAATGATGGTGCATATTTAATACAGTCTAACAACGGCTGATCAGTTCGCTGATAAATTATATTTTCCTGACACATACTGAATTACTCATTTAAATACCAAGGTATTTCCACGGTCATTTACAAAGCGCAAAGTAAAAGAATACAATTGCACAGGTACTGCAGCAACCCAAGGATATTGCAGAAGATGAAGGGCCAAATAGGAGGCACAAGAAAACAGATGTCAGTGTGGCTGGAGAGGAGTATAGCCTTGGACACAATTTGTTCAAGCTTTGGAAATCGTCTGAACCATTTTTCCTCCCTCAGCAGACAGCAACACAAAGCCTTGCACTGGTCTCACTGGTAAAGCATCAAAAACCTGCCTGCTATACACCTGCAAGAACATCAAGAGCCTGCTGCATGAGCCTCCTCAATAAGCAGAGCATCCTCTGGACCTCTACTGGGCTCTGCTTGCATCGCCCTGAGGTTGCTCCGATTTGAGGAAATACTGAAAGTACAGCAGAAATCAAAGAACACAACCCTGACCATTGCACTGTGTATTTAAGAACTTTATCCACAGCACTGTGTGCCAGACAAATTTAGGCGGTCTGTGACAACAGCTGACTGTAAGTTGAAGATATTGCTTCCCAGTTGAGGCAATGTACATTAATATTTCTATAAACATTTCTAAAGTAGTGTTATTTTAGTATTATGTATGTAATATTACAGTTTTTTCAAAATTAAGAACTTTTATTGTTAAGTCATGGCCTAATGGTTAGAGAGTCGGACTCGCAATCGAAGGGTTGTGAGTTCGAGTCTCGGGCCGGCAGGAATTGTGGGTGGGGGGAGTGCATGTAGTTCTCTCTCCACCTTCAATACCACGACTGAGGTGCCTTTGAGCAAGGCATCGAACCCCCAACTGCTCCCCGGGCGCCGCAGCATAAATGGCTGCCCACTGCTCTGGGTGTGTGCTCACAGTGTGTGTGTGTGTGTTCACTGCTCTGTGTGTGTGTGCACTTCGGATGGGTTAAATGCAGAGCACGAATTCTGAATATGGGTCACCATACTTGGCTGAATGTCACGTCACTTTTTCACTTTTTTTGTCACTTATATTTTTACTTATTTTAATTTACTTTTTTAGTAATTTAGATATGTGCCTTTGTAATTTTTTATTAGTTGCTGTCATTTTTAAATATTAATATTTAGGTTCAACTTTTTTTTTTTTCCCCAGTTAGTAATTTTAGTTCTTCAACTTAAACTTATTTCAGTTAGTTGCCAAAGCAACATTTAATTTTTTATTTTTTTATTTAATGTTTTCCATTTGATATTTCTATTTTATTTCAATTAACAAAATGTTTTAATAGTTCTAGTTTTAGTTAACAATAAATAACCCTGTTCTAGAGAGGCTGTTTTTGCTAGCATGAATTAATCAACACTACTATTATAGGGCTCGTATACCAGTTTAAAGCCACATATTGTGTGAGAGGTGTGATGAATGAACAGAAAGATGGTTACAGGGAAAATTCCACCAGTCATCATTTACTCACCCTCATGTCATTCTGACTTTCTATCTTGCGTGCAGCCTCTTTTCTGTTGTCACATGGGTTGAGAATGACATAAGGGTCAGTAAATGATGACATAATTTTCATTTTTGAGTGAACTATGCCTTGAAATCAGAAACAAAAAGACATTAAATTTGAGAGGAAAGTAGCATTAGTTCCTATAGGAGCGACGTATACTGAAAGTAGGTGAAAGGAAATTTGTATTAGTTTTGACAGGAGCCCCAGCATACAGAAGACAGAGGAGAGGACGAGAGCATTAGTTGAGACAGGAGCACTGGCAAACACCTGATGATGAAAGAGACTCGAGCTGCAGCGGCTGGCACCCCAGCAGTATTAGGGTGTGAACCGAACCAGCTAGAGTTTCCAGAATTAGGGGCAGTGAAGCAAACAGCAGTCTGGGATATCAAGAGATCCCCATCTCAATTTGGCCAAATTGGTTTAGCTCTGGATAGGTGTTTTAAACAGAGATGTGTTTCTCTCGCCCACTCTAAACACAATAGAAATCACTTAGCAACCCCTGGTAACCACCCATAACACCCTGCAAACACATTGCAATGCTTTTCTGCACCAATCCAAATTTCTTCATAAATAAAGTTCAGGGAACAACTGTTATACTCTCAGTGTTAAACATAGCTTTAAAATAATAAATAAAAGTAACAACAACAATTCACATACATGCTATATTGCTCAGAGGTTCAGGGTTGATTATATATATATATATATTCAGCAAGAACACATTAAATTGATCAAAAGTGACATCAAAGACTTTTATAGACTTTTATATACACTGTTACAAAAGATTTCTATTACAAACAAATATTGTTCTTTCTATTCGAGAATCCTGAAAAAAATGTATCACGATTTCCACAAAAATATTATGCATTAGTGAAGTGAAAGTGACATTCAGCCAAGTATGGTGACCCATACTCAGAATTCGTGCTCTGCATTTAACCCATCCAAAGTGCACACACAGAGCAGTGAACACACACACACACACACTGTGAACACACACCCGGAGCAGTGGGCAGCCATTTATGCTGCTGCACCCGGGGAGCTCAGTCGTGATTTTGAGGGTGGAGAGAGAACTGTACATAAACTCCCCCCACCTACAATTCCTGCCGGCCCCGAGACTCGAACTCACAACCCTTCGATTGTGAGTCCGACTCTCTAACCATTAGGCCACAACTTCCCCCATTATTACAACAACACGTTTTATTATTAGCAATGCGGATGACAATTAAACATAATAATAAAATCACAGGAATAAAATACATTTTAAAATATTTTAATATTATTTCACAATATTAGTTTTTCTGTGTTTTAACAAACGAATGCACCCTTGGTGAGCACAAGAGATTTTAGCAAAAAATATTTTGAAATCTTACCTTCTGACCAGTAGTGTATATATTTAGCTAACATGTGAACTATGTTTGATGGGTTCCTGCAGTCTTTCTAAGCTTAATATGAAATAACACTTGAACTGAACTGACATCAGAAAATGTTTTATTTTTAAGGTGCTTGAATCATGCACATAGACAGGCTTGGATGAAGACATAAAACTTGACCTGACATACAGTGTATTACTATATGTGTATTATCAGAGCAGGCCGCACAACCTCTTGTCCAAGCTCTTGTTCTCTCCAGACTGGACTATTGTAATGCTCTCCTTGCTGGACCTACTGGCATTTACTATCAAGCCTCTGCAACTAATCCAGAATGCAGCAGCGAGAGTGGTCTTTAACAAGCCGAAGAAAGCCCATGTCACACCTCTCTTCATCAGTTTGCACTGGCTGCCAATAGCTGCTTGCATCAAATTCAAGGTTCTGATGTTTGCCTACAAGACAACCAATGACACTGCACCAATGTACCTAAACTCTCCAGTACAGACTTATGCCCCTTTACAGAAGCTCACTCTAATTTATATATATATATATATATATATATATATATATATATATATATATATATATATATATATATATATTTATTTATTTATTTATTTATTTATATACAGTTTCTCACTCCTCACATTTTTGTAAATATTTTATTACATCTTTTTATGTGACAACACTGAAGAAATGACACTTTGCTACAATGTAAAGTAGTGAGTGTACAGCTTGTATAACAGTGTAAATTTGCTGTCCACTTCAAAATAACTCAACACACAGTCATTAATGTCTAAATTGGTGGCCACAAAAGTCAGTACACCCCTAAGTGAAAATGTCCAAATTGGGCCCAAGTAGCCATTTTCTCTCCTCGTTGTCATGTGACTCGGCAGTGTTATAATGTCTCAAGTGTGAATGGAGAGCTGGTGTGTTAAATTTGGTGTTGTCACTCTTACTCTCTTATTGTGGTCACTGGAAGTTCAACATGGCACAAAGAACTCTCATCACTTTTTTGAGATACTGTGTGTGTGTGTATATATAAATAAATATATATATTAGTGGTGGGCCGTTATCGGCGTTAACGTGAGACTCTTATCGGGTGGTAAAAAAAAAATATCGCCGTTAATCTATTCTCAAAGTTGGGTTGGGAGCTGGGTCTATGATGACTTTCACCTTGATATTTTAGCGCGGATGTATACCTAGCCGAATCTGTAGGGGGCGAAAACGAGTCTTTAAACCTGTGTGTATGCCTACTGTGAAATTACCACATTAAACGTGACATGCTAACATGGATGCAGCTAAGATGCTGCCGGGTTTGCTTCAGGGAATTTTTTTTTAAAGAAACTTCCCAATGGAAACCTTGACAAGACGCACACCTGTTTCACACATAATCTGTCTGTAGTGCGTATGCAGTCCATGTGCGTTACGTGTGTGGTGCAGAAGCAGCACGGACTCCTACTCATTGTACTTTCACACAGGACGCGTTTGAAGTCCGCTACTCAGTACGTGAACGATCGCTGCACTGCTGCAGACGCAACACTCCTGGAATGCACTGACGGACCGCAACCACGTGAACGCTGGAATCCGTTAACATGGGTGCGTAAAAAAATACGCAATGCATACGCACTGCAGACGGATTATGTGTGAAACAGGCGTAAGGTTGTTTGCACCTTGTGCAATGTGGAATTAGTTTACAGCTTTCTCAAGCAGTTTGTGATGCATTTTGGAAACCGGAGATGAGTCCCTGGTCTAATGCACCACCTGGCTTGAGAAACCCGTTCTCAAAGACTCACTTTTAGTCATTATTTTATTTGGGTAGCACACATATTCTGAATGCCTTCGGCAGAATTCAAATTAGCCATTTTAATCTAGATTAATATATATATATATATATATATATATATATATATATATATATATATATATATATATATATATATATATATACTGTACATAAACACCTTTCTATGAGTACTGTTCTAGACTAACTGAGACATGTCACAGCACTTGAATACTGTTGCTCTCTTGTTGGTCTGATTGCTTCTATTGTTTTCCTCATTTATATGTCTGCTAAATGATTTAATGTAAATTTAAATTACGACTAATGTTGCTTAAATTAACGGTTAAACCAAAATGAAATGGAACTGAATTGAGGAAGAAAAAAAAGTCTCACCCGATTGACAAAGTCCTGGTATCCAGGGTAGTAGGTGGTGACGATGGAGAATATGTACCAGTCATATTCCTCCATTATATTTAGCATGACAGAGGCTTGCTGCTCTATAGAGGGACCAAACTGGAAGAACATGGAATGGTCATCCTGCAAGAAACAAAGAAAAATGCATGCATGAGAACAGAAGAATTGAGGGGAATCACATTATAATAGGATGTCAGTAGGTTATAGTTATAATTCATAACGGTTTTCAACAGTACATACAGTATGTCAAAGAGAAAGATGAGAATCTGCTTGCTCAGTCATTTTTTTAACTCAGTTATTCTTGTATAATTTTTGCCTCCAACCCAAAGACAAACTGACAAATCCAAAGTTAAGTATCATTTTTGTATCAGATTTGGTTATGACGCAATCATTAGCCTAGTTTTTACAAAAACTGCTTCTATGGGACCATAACGTAAGATAAAAGGTAATGGAGCCTTTTATACATTTTCGTGTTTCTTTAGAAATAATTAATGGACAAATGGAGTCTTTAAACGCCTCAGATGTAAAGTTATTCGCTGTCAAAGTGACGCCAAAATGAATGGGAGTCAATGGAATGCTAACAGCAGGTGGGGGTCCGCTAGCCACTGGCGGCGGCCAGGGGTGCTTCACAAAAAAATATGAAAACCTGCCCCCCTGGTTTTTTCCAGGCGCGTCCGCACCGCATCGAGTTAAAAACATCTCAACTTTTCAGAATGCCGCAAGTGCACCGCAGGTCATGTGACAAGAACTAACCAATCAGCTTCATCCTTTCCCATAACAACGTTAAAAGCTCAGCCAAGATGAAGGCCAAGATGATTTTTTTGTGCTGCAAATCCATTTATCCTTTGCTGAAATTTCCGTGTGTTCATGGAGAGAGCGCGCCATTGTTGCTTAGCAACAGCAGACGCCTCAGGAGAGCTTCTGCCCGAGCGCGTTGGAAAGAAGGAGAAAGCGGCGCGCCTAGCGTTTTCCACGCGTTTTTAGGCACGATATGTGAACAGCCCCTAAGTTTGGATGAATGGAACAAGGATCAGGAGGAGAAAGAGGGTAGAGTAATATGAACCAACCCCAACAGCATCTAACATCTGCTGCATCAAAGCATGTGATTGTGAATGAGACACATTTTTCTAAATGACCACTTCACTCCTGAAACAAATGTTACATACCAGGCAGTTCAAATATCAAAATGAAATATCCACAGTACATTGGTGATAAATGAATTGAAGATTTCAAATGCTTATAATAAGCATGCTGATGAACTCTTCACATCGAATATGCATACATTGATGTGTGTGTGTGCTCTTTTTTTTGTGACATATCAGGACACAACTCTGTATAATGACATGGGTATGACACAGGTATCACAAGAAGGGGGTGGCTTATGAGGACATAACCCATGTCCCCATTTTTCAAAACGCTTATAAATCATACAGAATGAGTTTTTTTGAGAAAGTAAAAATGCACAAAGTTTCCTGTGAGGGTTAGGGTTAGGTGTAGGGTTGGTGTAGGGCCATAGAATATACAGTTTGTACAGTATAAAAACCATTACGCCTATGGGATGTCCCCACTTTTCACAAAAACAAACGTGTGTGTGTGTGTGTGTGTGTGTGTGTGTGTGCGTGCATGTGTGTAAGCTGTCAGTAGCAAATAGACCAAAATGTTTTAAAGCTATGCACACATGTGTGACAGTGCACATGAATGAATACACATTGATATACGTATAGGTCTGCAAATGCTTGTAAATGTCTGATTGTTCTGTGTGTGCACTCATGTGTGAAGTCGGTCGTGGGTGTTTGCCCTGTTAGTCATGCCACATGGCGAAATCTCTTTCAGGTCTCCACGCTCTACTCAACATCAAAGCCACTCCCCTGGGCTCCGAGATGGACTGATCCATTACCTTGACTCGGCTTTAATGAGGTAACAACACTGATGGGGCTGTGGGGAGGGGGGCTTAGGTTGTTAATCTAACAGTTGTAGTATAATGTATTACGTATGTGTTTATATATTCTTGTTTCGGAGATTTTTACTAAATGTTTAATGTGTGCCTGATTTGCCAGTGTGTATGTGTGTCTCTGCCACCTTCTATTCATTAATTCCTATTTCTTAATTCCTCCTCTTCCCTTTTGGAGTTGATCCCATAAGAGAGGTAAGACTCCAGTCATGGGGTCAGGAAGATTTATTTTTCTTTTTGGAAAGAAATCAACACTTTTACTCAGCAAGCAGGAATTAAACTGATCACAAATGACAGTAAAGACATAATGTGACAAAAGATTTCCATTTCTATTTCTATGTCCATAAGATGTATATAAATGATGTTAACTTTCTATTCATCAAAGAAACCTGTAAAATGTGTATCACGGTTTCCATAAACATATTCAGCAGCACAGCTGTTTTTAAAATTGGTAAAAATATATTATTATTATTATTAATCAGCTTTGCCATCACAAGAATAAATACATTTGATGATTAGATGGTAGAAGCACAAATTCATTACATAACACATGACTGGGATTAGAAACAATACTCTTGGACAGCCATAAAAAAGTTCATATAACTTCTCAAGAGGCTGTCCAACTATCTTTTAAGGCAGTTTTAGTTTGTTATTTAGAGTATCATTTCATTAAAACAAATCATTTCATATTTCCATAATAATAAGACATTTTTAATACCCATTAAAAACCCATTCATCTTATGCCATTATTTATGCAATTGCAGTGTAAATGCATTAATGCAACCTCTGAGTTTAAAAAACTGTCTGTAGATATAACTAAACATTAATTCAGATGCAGTTTCTGAAAAAAGAAATCATGGCTGTTGCAGCATAGAAAGAAACAGAACATTTATTTCTAAAGCTAGACACTTTTCTAATTTAACACTATATTGACTTTAAACGTTTCAACCATTACCATTTGTAGGGTATCAGACTGATTCAGACAATATAAGATTCATCATGAACAGGTTTGAAACATGAGGAGCCAAATTTCACAGAAAGGGCAAAGACGACAGGATGTTCGTAATTCAGAACCTAGAACCAGCTTGTCTGAAGCGAGCCTAACAAACTAGCAGCTTCAAACAGCTTTCAACATTTAAAAAATATATATATATATATATATATATATATATACTTACTGACACTCAGAAAGGAGACTGTCAAATCTGGGCCAAATAACCGAGATTAGTGGTCAAAGAGATGCATAAACTGACATTCACATATGTAAATCCTTAAAAGAAATCATGAGCTACATACTTCCTTGTCCTTATGTTCACAGAATGGCACAGAAACTGTCTTTTACAGATGTAGATGCACCAAAATGAACTCAAAAAGACTTGTAAACGAGTATCAGTACATCGCTTAACTCCATATCATGTATGTAACCCACACATTTGACTATCATGTTCTAATCACTTATTGTGTATGTCTTTTTAATAACTATTGAAAAGCTTAAGGGTTCATATTCATGTTTAGTATGTGTGTGTTTGAATCTTCTAGCTTGAAACGTTTCTTCCAATCAATACGTTGTCAAATGTATCATATTCTTGTTATAGAAAACCGGTCCAAAATTATACTCAGCAAGAGTGGGAAAATTGTGACTGATAAGATAACATATGATTTATGAATTGAGAGGAGAAATATACAACACCCAGAGCAAAGACAATATCAAATTAGTCAAGTCAACAGTTGGCTAAAAACCCGGTTTGAATACTCAGTACACCATCAAATTGTGCTTTTTAGTCATCGCTTTTGCTTTGTGCTTTTAGCCATGCATTTTGACATTACTTTTTGCATTCTTTGAGCGCCGTTCCTGCATGCTTCGTCCTGCACACCTGCTGCTACTTAGTCACAATGAGAAGAAAACCATCTAGTCTCGTTACTTCTATTCCTCCACTTTAATTTCTTTTCTTCTCTGTTGAGAGTTTTGTGTTCTAAATTAAGTTTTGTCTCCGAGTTCACCTCGGGTCTTGTGACCACCTCAAAACTTCAACCAGCCCACAACTCCACATCTTCATCCAACGCCCAACCACTGGCTTCCCAAGACGTCACTTCAATGACTACTGAACCTCCAGCCAATCAATAACCTCGGGAAACCCCCTTTTTAGCAACGAAGACAACAAAGGAAACCCCTTACACAGGCAACGCAAGAACCTCCAGTTTCTAGCTGAACTGGTGCATTTATATATAAATATACATATTAAAATATACATTTTAACCTCATTGATGAACTCAATTCAAGGGTTAATTAAGTGATTGATGGTTTTTCACGTCTATGCAATTGCACATATTCACATTTCCATTCTCTTAAACTCATTCTTTCCTCACTTTCTCTCTTCCTGCAGCTTGTGTGAATGTGTGAGTGCTTTATGTGTTACATTAGTTTATATTGTCTTAGATTTATCCAATAAGTCTTATTCATATTGAAAAGAGAAGTATCTTGTGTTTTGTGCATACAAGTACATTTTTTAAACTGTCGATCTTGTTACTGTGCTAATTAATAGTGTTTTCACTATATTTTGGATTTTAATATCCACTGCAGAGCTGATCTTATACAGCTCGTTCAATGACTCAGTGATCAGCCATTAAACAGTGATTCTGCCCAAATTCCCTTTAAAATCTTAAATGATTCCCTTTGAGCTAAATTGACCTGTTTCCCCTTACACATTTAAAATAATAATAATAATATATTTATATCAGCATTACATTTGTTTTCTGGGAAGCACCTTGTAGTTTAATAACCTTGAGCAACTGTTGTAATGTCAGAAACTGTACAAATACAATATAATAATATAATAATAATAATAATAATCTAGTTTATAATTCTACTTCACCCCAAACAGGAGAGAAATCTATTAAGGTCAACCACACATGCTTATTTTACTGACAGTTTCTGTTAGTCAGTAGAAAAAATGGTCAGTCGATCCATTCCAGATTCCAAGCTGTCTTTCTCCTTGCAAAAATGACACAACACCGACAACAGATACACCTTCACTGTGATGCACATGTGAAATGCCACATATGGCCTCCCATTCTGACTTTACATTTAACACACACATACACACACGCACACATATAATATAGGATACCATGTGTCAGATTTGTTTCAGGATCATTCCTCTCTAATCCGTCGTTCTACACTTCTGCTCCTCACCCCCTCCCTGTCATCAATCACCCTCGCTCCGTTTCTCCTCTCCATCCAATACGAGTCTATTCATCTCAAAGTGAGCGATCACAGACACATCCACTGCACA
The DNA here is from genome assembly GCF_963082965.1 of Carassius carassius. Taxonomy (NCBI): domain Eukaryota; kingdom Metazoa; phylum Chordata; class Actinopteri; order Cypriniformes; family Cyprinidae; genus Carassius; species Carassius carassius. The sequence continues at coordinate 31,722,827 of NC_081760.1, forward strand.
TGCAAGTGAATTAGCAGACTCTCATTCCACTTTCACCTGTTTAGCCCAATAGAGTGGCCAACCTAGCCATCCACTATACTAAGAACAGTCCCGCACGAGCAGCAGGGAGCTAATGCAGACCTTACATTACTACTTTCCTCCCGTCTGCTTCAATAATGGAGACTAGTGTCCTGCAGAGGCAGTTTATAAGCAAAGCATCTTTAATATTCGAATGCGAGGCATAAAATAAGTTTCCCACTAACTCTTGACTGCTGGGAAGGGATAACAGCTGAGCTCCTGCCATCGACGATACCGCACCAGAACAGCATGTCATTAAGAGAGGAAAGGGAGAGCTTTAGAAATAAAGAATCAGGTCAGTTGATGAAAGCATGCATCTAAATTCAAGTGATTCATCAGCTGATCTGCCATGATGGATCTAGTATCAGACTGATTGGAAGGCTGTTTAGCAGCCAGAAAGCCAAAGATAAAGATGCCTCTGTGTTGCTTCAAGAAAGCAACCACACATTTAAGCTGTGTTTTATTTTCTTTCTTTTATTATATTCATTCATTCATTATTATTTATTTGATCATTTTATTATTCCATTTAATCATATAATTATTTATAATAATCATTTAAACCATTTATTTACCCCTTTTATTGATTCATTCATTGAAAGTTAGTATATTTTATATTTTTACACTTGCTTAATTTTATGAATGTGTGGTTTCAAAGAAAAATTATTTATGTGTTTTTATGGCATGGGTTGATGATGTGAAGCCTCAATTTTCCATTTTTATAGCTTGTGGTATAATAACACCTATTGGATTTGTGCTGGTCAAATGAAGTTTGGATGTGGTGCAACTAAGACTTTCTAAGGAAAGCTCTTTTCCAGAAATGCATTAAATTAAAATAAGTCTTTTTGAGGTTTGTATCAGAAGTAGTATCTTAGACAATGATTTTTCTATATTCAATACTGATTGAAACTCAACCAGAGAGCAACTTCTGACATTTGTGAAAGTGAAAGTGAAAGTGAAAAAGATTTTCTACATTTTCTACAACAATAGAAAGAGGCCCTTCCAGCGAGTAGTGCTTCAAAATCTATTACTTAGCACAGACTCAGAGACAGGTTTGAATAATAAAAATCAGATGAGAAAAAGAACAGACATGGAGAGAGGAAGTAGAAGGAGAGAAAGGAAAAGGAGGAGAGAAAGAGAGTGAGATAAAATGAGAGTCAAGAGTCCAGAATTCTTCATTTGATACAGCTCCTCTCCTCTACAACTGTGTTGACCAGATGGTTTAGATTCAACCCTTCAGAACACCAGTGGCATTAGCCCACAGCCAAACAGAGCTTGTGTTTGTGTGGAGAGGGAGACGGAGACTCGCAGCATTAACAGCCTCTACTGCTGCTGGCAGCAATCACAGAGCCACGGAGAAAAAGAGAGCACAACCTTGATCACTGGAGATAAAACATTCACTGAAATTAAAGTGCACAGATACACTCCGGATCAAAGAGGGGGAAAAACAATGCAGGAGTAAGAAAAAAAAATGATGGCACAAAATTATTGAAAAAGAGACGTCTGAATTATACAAACCCCCACAACAACATATAATTACTGTAGACTAAAGACAGGACGGACGGACAAAGAGATAGAACGATAGAACGATAGATAGATAGATAGATAGATAGATAGATAGATAGATAGATAGATAGATAGATAGATAGATAGATAGATAGATAGATAGATAGATAGATAGATAGATAGATAGATAGATAGATAGATCCACTGTAATACACTAATACAGAGCAGAGCTTGGGTTGTACTGTAGAAAGGGATATGATGAGTCATAAATCACCAAGGGGTTTTAGAGAAAGAACGCGAAGAGGAGAAAGAAGAAGAGAGAGGGAAGCCAAGACACAGAGGAAACAACAATAAAAAGAGAGTCTTGCTCATAACAACCCGAGCCATCAAAGGATCAGAGCGTCACAATTCACCCTGCACAATCTTCTGCTTTTGTTGTGTTTCACATAATGAGGCTGATCTTAGTGAATAATGGAGGATCTGTAAAATCAACTGAGCATCTTACTTTAATATTGGACTGAAAAACAACTGAGAGAGTCTAGAAATAATTTGTATTTGAATGAGTGTTAGAAAAGCTTTGTCTCTAAACAATGCATCAGGAGAACACACATCTTTATCTAGAGTATTTGTGCAAAAATAAAGGTGACAGCACAAACCACTGAAATACACACACAGGCGTTTCTGTTGCAGAAGTAACAGCATTCTTACTCTTTCTGTATCTTATATCTTATTTAAAAACGTCTTATTTCCCCAGGCCTTATGTAATATAAACAATCAATAGGCTCCACTGCATGTCCAGCTGTTCATTCAGCATATGAGTTCCCATGCTGCTATAGCTCCAACACAAATAAACATCATACTGCATTATATTCTTTGGGCTGTGCTGGGTTTATTTTCTGCTCTTCTGTTTATACTCTTCTACGGGCACACTATTTATGTTTAATGGTCCTGTATCCAATATTCTCAACCACAGCCTGGCATTTCTCTGCCTGGCTCTTTCTACAAGACAAGTGCCATCTGTGTCTCTCATGAACAGTTGTGTAAAATAATAAAAAGAATAATAATTATGTAAACAATGAGTATGAACAATGAGACACACACACACACACACACACACACACACACACACACATATACAGTATATAGGGTAATATATTTTAATGTTGACTTCAAAACAGTAAGCAATTTTTATCAGCTGTCTCTTCAAATATACAGTGTATATGTTTAGGTTCAGTCATTTCACTTTAATTGCAATGAGAAGGTTATTAGTCAGATATTAAATGCCTTATTGTCGAAAATGCATGTTATTTTCATAGGAGCCTGATAAAAATGCTCATTTAAAAAAAAAAATCTCAGATGGTCTTCATATATATATATGAAGATGAAGTGTGTTACAGTTTTGAAGTCATAATACCTACATTAAAATATATTAATTTAGTTTGAGATGATTTATTAACACAAAAATACAGTATTTGTCATTACACTGAATGTATTTAATCTTTTAAAAAGTCAAGTTCACCTTTAAAATCTCTTTTTGAAAGCACAATGGCATTACTTTATTAAGCCTATCTGTTTCTACTCTAATCTTCAAAAAAACTATTTTCATGTTATTCTGGACTATCAAAACATTGTGCTTGATCATCACATCTTATTTAAGGGCCTCCCTCCCTCCCTCAATCTCTAATCAAACACTGAATTAATTACATATGACACATAATTAACAAAACAACCTTAATTCCCATTATACGGCCCCCTCCCGTCAGCGCTTTTAAATCTAATTTTTGTCTTTGATTAAAACATGGGGCTATTTCCGTCCAGCAGAGATAATTCCTATTTTTCTCCCTGTGCATCTCCTCTCCCTTTTTCTTTCACTTCCCTCGCTCTTCATGAGGCCCCGAATTTCGATGATAAAGTGAGAACGAATTCAGCCATAGGTGTGAGTGACGTCTAGACACCTTGTCTCAATAGTGCCATGAGGCCAAGGTGCATCTGCGTTAATCAGCATCATGGAGATAAACAATACCATAAAAGCACTAAAACTCCCCTCACAATCATTTCTATTACACTCAGAGAGGATACTCATAATGCACTAATGCGTGTGGCACGACACTGCTACTTCTCTCTCCAGAGAGGAGTTCTGTAGCCCGCATACAAGATGAATCATTGCGTAAGCTGTTGAATGTAAAGCCTTTTGGTGGAGATTACACTCTGTCAAAGTGACACGGTAAATAGCAGTTTAAAAAGCTGCTCACGTACACACTGATATGTAAGGAACTACTGTAGGGCTGAAACTACTTATTGGAAAATTCTATATTTCCAGAGAATCCACCAAAAAAACCTTGTTCAGTGACGTCACTGCAGAAATAAAAAAATCTACTTTGCAATATAAGAAAGCAGTATGATGCATGATATAGTAATACATTTGAGAGCTGGGTTATTATAATTAACTAAAACTAAAACCATAAAAATACATTTGTTTCTTGAAATAAAAGAAAAAAAGAAATTAAATAAAAAACAAAATTACCTAGTTCATTTTAGCTAGAACATTTTCCATTGCCATTAAACTTGTTCTAAGATAACTACTTAAATAAAAAATAAAAAAACACAACAAAATTATTTAAAAAAAAAAATAATTAAAATGGAAACTACATAAAAATGAATGAATTAATTATAATAATACAAAATATTATTAATAATAATGACAATAATAATATTAATTATAATAACGCAATCATATACACAAATAACAATGATAAATAGTTTGCTATTTTGCTATGCATGATTATATGGCTGGAGTGCATTGTTTTTCTATTCATCCATATTAGTCATCATTGATATATGAATGCTCATTTACTCTGATTTTTACATTTAGATTACCTCTAAGTGCCATTATCTAAAGTGCACTTAAAGTTAATCTTAAATGACTAATAATTTTATAATCCCTCTAAATGTAACCTTCAGCAAATAGAGATGAATATACATTTTTCATACTGTACATCATTCATAGTCATAATGTTGTTGCCTAAATTAATTTGTAGCATTTAAAGCATTTTGAGATGTTAGTGTTTTATTTGTATTTTAGAGAAAATTGTATAAAAATTATCAAGATATAACATACATACAGTATATGTAAACATTGTATGCATTTATTTTTGTGTGAGTATAGATAGATAGATAAGAATGCATACATTTAAGAAATAACTGACAGATTAATTGAATAGTCGCACACCTAAATATTCAAACACAGGGCTTTGTAACAGCATAATAACATAAACGACACTCAGGGATGCGAACTGTTGTCTAGTTAATAACTTAGTAAGATAATGCCCATGCATTAGCCATAGGCGATGGCCTAAGTTTCTATGTCAGAAACACAATGACCTCATTTTCTTCCCCCTTTTTACTCTTTTTCAAGTTTTTCTGCCTCAAGGCCCCTCTAAGGGAAATGAGAGCAAAGACTTTCACCCCCTCCTTACTTCTCTGATCCCTCATTCTAGCTGTTTTTCTTCTAGAGAAAATGAGATGTGCTACCAGGCTCATTAATTGTTGAAACTTTCTCTTCCATTATCAGTCTTGGCTGCATCATGTCTTATTCGTCATGTCAGCCCGTCTCTCTGTTGTCTATTACCTCCTCCCTCTGTCTTTCAACCTGGACTTTATCTTCTTTTTTCCCTCTTTTGCTTCCCCCCCCCTTTTATGTCTCTTTCTTCAGGAAAGTCAATAACACGCGTTCCTCTCTTCTTCCAAACCCCTCATCATTTCTATCTCTCCCCGAACAAAACCAATTGTTCTGAAGGGGCAACGATTCCCTCATCTCTGTGTCTGAGAGGAAGGGAGGAACATTTGAAACTGGCTCCACCAATGATGTAAACACTGCCATTTTTACCAGCTACTATGTGTACTACAACTCCCACTCCCACATACTGTACACATATGTTGTTATTTATTATGCCATGAATTTTTGGGTGAATGAAATATTACTTTATCAGTCATACATGAAGACATGCCGCTCAGAGTCATTATAAAATGGATGCTATTTTTTAGGTTATCTTGTATCAGAATTTGTGACATCAGTTGATGCTGATTTTTGATGAGGGGAAATATCAGGATGTGGCTAATTAAATTAATGATGGTATTAATTATCAGAGTGAAAATTATGAAACACTGGATATGTTGCACAGATAGTGATCGCGATTGACAAACATATTTATTTGTTTCCTTCATATTTATTTCAGTTAACTTCAGTTAACTAGAGGTGTGAGTACATCCATTTAATTACTTTCCTTAATTTTGTAATTTTATGTACACTTTGACTGTTATTTTAAATCAATATTCAAAAGAAATTAAGATTTTTTTTCTGCAAAGATGCATTAAATTGTTTAGAATTGACATTAAAGGCATTTATAACGATACAAATGATTTCTATTTCAAATAAATGCTTTTCTCTTCAACTTTCTATTCAAAGAATCACAGAAATATTAAGAAGCACTGTTGTCAAAATGTTTAATATTTCTTGCACAGCAAATTAACATATTAGAATGATTCTGAACGATCATATGATGCTGAAGACTGGAGAAATGATGCGGAAAATTCTACTTTTACAGCACAGGAATAAATTACATTTTAAAATATAGATTTAAGTAGATAGAGTTTTTTTCACATATACATATACATATATATATATATATATATATATATATATATATATATATATATAAATCTTTTTTTTTTTTTTTATCAAATAATCACAGCCTTGATGAAGAGACTTTTTTCATTAACTTTCCCACCCCAAACTTTCAACAGTACTTAATATGTAAACTAAAGGCCTTTGGTAAAAGAACCGAACACATCTTCTATGTGCTCCCATTTATTTTGTTGCTCCTTGTCTTAATTAGCTCCAAAAGAACATGAACCTGTGCAAAGAAAAACTAGTATGCCACAAATAAACTTAGTAGAAAGACATAAGAGAAAACTTAGTTGAGATCAGAAATTTTTGCTGCACTTTCTGTCCCCCTTCACTTTAATTGTACCTCCCAAAATAACACTGTGACGTTTACATCGTTTAACATCTACAGTATAGTTTTAAAAGCCGGTTGCCCTCCGTGTCTAAATGAAGTGTAAGGTCTCAGCCCCGTTTGCTGAGAGCATCTGCAGCAGACCAAGAGGAGTCACTCCTGCTCAATTTAATGAGACTTCCTGCATCTCATAAAGAAGCAGCAGTTATGCTTCTCTTGGCTCACTAAGTAGGCTTGGCATGGCGCAAAAAGAGAATACATCGCCTTTCTTTCATTAAAAAAAAAAAATCCCTATCTCTCTAATTCTCTCTCCCCATGGCCAATTTTCAACTATTTAATCTTTTACTCTAAGTTCATGTGTAATATTCCTAAATTACCACCCATTTATTTCCGTATTAAAAACCCAGGACTTTGTTGACCGTTATAATTATCAGTCGCACTAATAACTCATGAACTCCCAATATTTGCGCCACTAAAATTCTAATATGCCAAGTCCTTTTCAAGCCCTGCGTTTCACTATTAATGTGGGCAGCAGGAAATGAAGTATGAATAATTGAAACCCAAATCTCTTCATTTATGTCGGTAACACTAATATACGAACAAATCCCACACTGCCCGTTTCAAATAAAACACTATCACTGATTTGTATGTGTTTTTGCTGAGACATCCGGTTTGGAAGAAACGGGTTATGTGTGAAGCAAAATAATTTGACGGTTTGTATAAAGTGATAATACTCTTGAATTCCCATTCCAGTTTTCTCCTCAGGCTCGTTTAATCAAAGCATTGTATTTCTTTGCATTTCATCTGTGGAAACAGAACAAAACATGCACGAAGGCTACGAGGACCTGTTATCACCAGCTTACACAGAATCTACAACGCACTTTCCCAGCGGTACCGCTAGCCGCGCTAAAGCAACCCTTAGGCTAGTGTTCCTGACCTCTGCCTTTGAACACATGCAAGCGCAGTTATGCAAATTGTTATGGTTATTCAAGCTCCTCCGCAAGCAAAGCGTGTCTAGGCATCGTTCAGTGCCATGTCCTCACGCAAGATGCATGCCACATTTTCATAAAGCATAGAAAAACTTTGCGGATGTGCACATAAACACATTTAAGAAGCGCATTTGTACCTATATTATACAAAGCACAGCTTCCTAGACATATTAATAAATGCAGTGTCATTTCAGATACACTAACAGCATGGAAACCTACAGTCACTCCTAGACACACTAACACAAAGACATTTGTAACCGGAAGGAACAAACTCAAACACACAATAAAAATGAAAACAGACATGACTCACCTCATCAGAAAAACACTCACCCTATATACACACACACACACACACATACACAGTTGTCCCTTACTTTGACATAGATGCATGAGGCTCAGTTAGACTGAAATAGACTGTAATAACAGGGGGGACTAAAAACACTTCATCTTCCAAAGACACACGCAAACACACTCTTTGACTCTAAACACTTCATCATCCTAAGACACACACCACATGCTCTAAGCACTTCATATTAAAAAAGACCTGGGGAAATACGCAAACTCACACAGCAGCACAAAAAAAACACTTTATCTTCGGAAGCAATGGCCAACATCGCTTAACATCCGAACGCTCGGATAATGAATGTCACACACATGCATGTGCAGTCTGAGCTTTAAACACCATTATCAGCGTATTCAATACCACCAGTTTTCGACAGCTAATTTAAAAGTGAAATTAATGTATATAGAGAAAACAGCACAATTTCACATTCCTTTTTTTCTTTTCTTCTTTCTTACTGTTTCTCTTATGTTCTCTCTTTTTTATCTTTTAACTTTTTTTTTTTCATCCAATGAATTCGTAATCAAAACAGATCAATCCTCGCTCTCTAAAATTAGGCTTAACCCGTGTTCTAATCACAAAGAGCTCTTTACACATCTTTAGCATCCTCGAGCTGCTCAAATCAATGTTCTCACTTGGATTTTTTTAAGCCAGCATTAACTGTCATTGACAGCCTGTTTTACCTCTCTAATTTGATGAATGCATGAGGAAAACTCATTGGAATTAATCTGGATCTTAAAAAGTGGGCATACCAAAGTGGTCCTAGACAAATGTAAGTACAGTATGCTAAACATACTGCCTAAATTTGCTATTGGTTAACATTATCCAATAGCAGTGTGAACTTAGTGAATAAAAGTACAAGTCTTTTTTTTTTTTAAATAACACTGAATTGACATTGAAACATTTTTGAAGTAGCTTCTTGTGCACCAGGAACATGCATTAAAAGAATATTTTAGGTTCAGTACAAGTTATTCAACACAGCATTTGTGGAATAATGTTGATTACACCTAAATTAATTTGGAATTTTCTTTAAATAAAAACAAAAATCTGGGATACGGTGAATGAAAGTTAATATGCATTTATATGATTTTTAGTGGAAAAAAATGCATATATACCTTTTCTGCATTAAATTACATTTAGTTTGTTGCCATAACAACATGAAGCCTAAATCCCCAAAATGACTGGAAAAAATGCTTTCATAAAAAAATAAAATTGGCCCTATTTTCTTCAATTTTAGTGCTTTACACACTTTTTTATTGAAAGCAAGAAACAAGCCTAAATAATTTTTTGATAGTCATCATATCAGGTATTCAATCCAGAATATTCATTTAAGAATGTAAATAGGTTAATATATATATATATATATATATATATATATATATATAACTGTTTTTACTTGAAATGATCCTCAAGTATCCTTCGACCTCAAATGACGAAGACAGCAGGAAAAGGATGGATAGAATAAGTGAAAGAAACATACAAAAGAAAGGCAAAGGAAAGTGGAGAGTCGGAGAGGAAAGGGGGACAGTATGGAAGCAGAGTTGATATTTTTCATACCCTTCAACCCTGTATGGTAATTAAATTCTCAGCTCTTTTCAGTTAATAGAGCTCATTAGTAACACAGAGGATAAAGGCAATTAGTCACTTATTGACACATGTAAGCCTTGTGAGAGCCAAAACACACACACACACACACACACACACACAACACGAGTTCTCTGCTGAAAGCTCAATGCTTGATCTTTATCAAAAGCACCAGGGTGTGATGTGTGCATGTGTGCAAGCTGCATTAGTATGTATCGAGGGTCTTTAAACTGCCTAAATAATCTCAAGGTAGTGAGGGAAGAGATAAAGAGGAGAGAAAATTGGAAAAGGTTTAAAAGGAAAATAGAGGAAAAACACAGAAAACTTTGAGAAGATGCGTGTAGCTGGTAATGTAAAAAAAAATATATAGGCCCTTTCTCAGCTATTTTAAACAATCGCCAATAAAAGAAAATTCATTTAACATGACAAAAAAAAAAAAAAAGAAAAAAAAAAAGTCAGGCTCTTTCAGTGATTGCCTATGGGTCAATGGTTGAAAAAAAAGAAAACAAAAAACCCCTACTTTAAACCTTTTATCATCAATAATTATAGCTATGTGTTGATTCAAATAAAATTCACATGTTACATATTTTAAAATATCACATAATTCATTGCTGCCTGCTTGTCAAGTTTAATAGGCCAGCCAATCTTGAAAATCATTGTCTCATTCTTCACAGCCCAAACAGGCAAATTAATTTGCATTTTACGAATCAAACTGCATTGCTTAAAAAAATGGTAATTGATAGCAAAGCACTATGCAAAACCATGCAGCAGAAGTCACATTAATAGTAAGCAGCATATAGTTTACTCTTATTTATATACTGCATATTGATATACCATTCAATGAAACTATAACAAAAGGTTAAACAGCCTGAAGTGCTACCTACTGGCCCATTATGTGCATTTTGTTAGGTCAAGAACATGCGAAATGGAGACATGTAAGGACTTTATTACATTATATTTTGATAATTATGAAATAATGATTATTTGGGAATTCTAATGTCTATATAGATCTTTTACCAATGTGCCCTGTTTTTACCTGCATCTATGCCAATAAATTTGCAGTTAAACCAGTTGAACCCCATCTTAATGTGAAAAGACAACTATAAATCAGGATTTGTAGATTGATTCCCCTTTAAAGAGTATAAGCATTTGGCACTATCAAAACATTGTCTTGTTTGTTCAGGATCAGACAAAGCAATATCAGCTAAAACAATAGCTTGACTTTAGGGCAGAACTACTCATTTATCCAACCAATCACAGACCAATCAGAAACCAGGCATCTGTTACTTCTGTTCTGTACCATTTTCTTACAAATCTACACTGTCAATAGTATAGTAAAAGTAAAATTGTACATGGTCTAAGCCCTTAAGTTTTGTTCAACACTATAAATAAAAATCACTGCGCTCAACCTTAGTTGTGGGTGCCTAGATCAATGAGTAACATCACTTTCATATAAAGGATCCACACTCGCTGTATTTTCTTAATAAATTATAGTTTATTTTTATTTCGCAACAGAGCAATCAACAATCAGACGTTTCGGCAACAAGCCTTCTTCAGTGAATCATACAATAACACTCCCCAAAATAAAAATAAAAAAGTGAAGTCTAATAATCACCATGTGGAGAATCATAGGTGCTAAACTCAATCTACCAGTCAATCAAGTACATTAAAGATGAACAGCAAAAGAATAATAACAAAGCATTCAACACATCAAAATGATAGTACAAGCACAAAATATACACCACAAATCAATCAAGCCATTTTCATGACTATAATCATGATATTAAGGATTTAATTTGTACAAGCATCAAAAAAGTCACAATTTCTTAAAGAGGTGGTAACATAGAGGAAAAACTTTTACAACGAGAAGCTTATTGGATGTATCGATTAAAAAGCATGTCTCCCTTGGGTCTTAATGACATTTTGATCTTTCTTGTTTTTTATTTTTAAATAGTGAGTTTTTTTATTGATTTATTTTTTTTTTTTTTGGTAATAGTGGCCTGATGTGTCGGTTCGTCCTCCACTTTCATTCACAGAGAGGTTTCGGTCCATTTGTTTGGTGAATTTTTGATTGATTTGTGGTGTATATTTTGTGCTTGTACTATCATTTTGATGTGTTGATTGCTTTGTGATTATTCTTTTGCTTTTCATCTTTAATGTACTCGATTGACTGGTATGAGTTTGTGATTATTAGACTTCACTTTTTAAAAAATTCTTGTGGGAAGTGTTATTGTACGATTCACTGAAGAAGGCTTGTTGCCGAAACGTCTGATTGATGATTGCTCTGTTGCGAAATAAAAAGAAACTGTAATTTATTAAGAAGATACAGCGAGTGCTGTGGCAAGCTGTTGATTACCTCACAATAGTTCAAACTCAAACACTACCATTAAAAGTTCGGTCTCTTATGTTTACCAAGACTGCATTTACTTGATCAAAAAGAAATGTAACTAAAAAGTCAAATAAGCCTTTAAAATAATAATAATAATAATAATAATAATAATAATAAACTAAAATCTTACTGAGCTCAAACCTTTGAATCGCAGTGCATCTAAACGCAAAAACAACGTGCATTAAAAATATTTTATGTAAGTAAAAATCCATCAGCATATATTTTTCTCTTTTTCATGACAACTCGCTTTCTCTGTCTGCCGTTCTCTGTCTCTCCATCTCTGGCAGTGCTGCGCTTAGTATTTCACACAAATTTTCCTTCGGTTCATCTCGCTTTCGTCATTCCCTTCCTTGTCACGTTATTCCTCCTCGTCATTCTCCACCTTTCACACTCCACCCTCTTACATACAAGTTTCCTTTCCAAATCTCTCTTTCTCTCGCTGTAGTACACATTGGCTACAACATCAAACCCCTTTTAGCTCATTTGTACTGGCTACCCACTAAGACAGAATAATTTTAAGGATCTATTATTGGTGTAAAAGTATTGAATGATTTAACACCTTCATGCAGTTCAGATTGTTGGTTTAAAATCATTGTTTGAGATCTAAAATGCAGATTTTTCAGGAATACTGTTATGTAAAGCATTATTGTGATACATTTTTCTGCGTCTATTTTGTCTAGATCACAGATCTGGAAATAAGACCAATAAGTCTCTAAGCATTTTGATTTGTATTTATTTAAAATAAAAACATAGTATTTAAAAAATATATAATAATTATTAATGTATTATTAATTATATAAAATATTATAATTTTTTCTCTCTGATTTTCACATAATGTGACACTTTTATTGTTTTATAATTTACTTGATAAATATTTGTTTTTTTTTTACTAAGAAATTGATACTTAAGTTCCCAAATAATTACAAAGAAACAGTGAGAAATACATTGAATTAAAAATGAAAAGCTAAATACTGTGGGAAAACAAAATAGTATTTTATGGTAAAACATACCAATTCATCCGTTTTATCTACAGTGTAGATTTCTTAATTTTATTTCAGAAAATCTATAATAATAATAATAATGATAATTACTAGTTACTAGTAGTAGTACTGTCACGGTTTTGTTGTGTTCCTGTTATCTGTGACCTACTCAAGTGTCTTGATTTGATTTGTTTCACTTGCCCTTCATCAATTAAGCCCTTACTTGCCGTGTATTTCTTCTGCCCTTTTGTCTCTGTCTCTGTTATAAAAGATACTGAACTCTTCATCGCTGTCTTCTCTGCCATTTGGATTATCACACTCATCATAGTGTGACAAGTACATTTCCTCAATTAGGAGATACTTTCATTCCAAAATAACCTCAATCACTTTATTGCTGTTTTAAGATTGATAAAATATTTATCAATTTATTATTATTATTATTATGGTTTAGTAGTACGGTATTAATTCAGCTATAAGCAAAACTGTCAGAGCTGTACAGTGTTACTTAATGCCTGCAGCATTTAGCACAGCATAACCAATCTCTCTTCCTCTCTCGCTAACCCTCTTCTTACAGCTGTTATCCTCTGCTACTCTCCTTATCTTGGCACTTCAGTTTCTTTCTTGTCTTTTTTTTGAGGGAGGGAGATAATTATTTCTTAAACTTTCCCTTCATGGACGTCTCACTTCCTCACTCTCCCTCTCAGTTTATCTCTCTGTGCTTTATTTTTTTATTTGAATTTGAATATCTTTCTGCTCTGATGCTTCCTGACTAAGGACAGCTGCACTGTCGGTAACAGGAGAGAGAGAGAGAGAGAGAGAGAGAGAGAGAGAGAGAGGGAAGGGTGTGTATATGGAGAGATTTCTAATTCAAAGAGGCATGCAGTGTTTCCGTGGCAACGTGGTTTCCATCGTTACGTTCTAGCTAAAGATGCCATTAGAGTGAAAAAAATAGTCCCCACACAATCACAGACACAAACACAATCTGAAACACATATATGCACATTCAGATGCTAACAGACAAATATACACACAAACCCCCTAGACAGAAATGAAGTGAAATAAACATGGAGCGATTGAAAACTCTAAATGGTGGTGCTTGCCATTGAAAATCTCAGCACCAGAACGCCAGGCTGTTATGGGCGGTCGCCAGGGCATTGCTATGTGATTTCTACTGTTCTTACTGGTGCAAGTCAAACAAGCCCAGTGGTATTCTGGATGCTTTTTCAGTGTACGTTTGCATTAATACATAACATAGGTTAAAAGGATAATTCACTCAAATCATCATTTACTCACCCTCGTGTCCATTTAAACCTATATGACTTTCTTGTGTAAAACACAAAAGATTTTTCGGAAAAAGTGCTGAATTTGGGTTCGATGTTGTTTTGGACCCCCACTGATTTTCACTATATGGACAAAAACAAAGGGACCACAGAAGAAACAAATGTGTACACATTTGGACAGTCATGAGGATGTGTAAATGACTCCTGCACAACAATGGAGTCCCATGGTGTGTGTTGCACACAGCAGTATAGATATTACATATTTATAGGGTTTGCTCTTTAATGCTGCGCTGACATGTATGACCTCAGCATTAGGTTGACCACAGTAATGCCTCTGCATGCATACATGTAGTGTTTTATGAATATATGAATATAATTCAGAATGAACTAAGCTCATAAGAAAACAACAGCTGAGATATGGTTATCACACCACTGTCCCTCAGCCAACACAACGACAAGTTCCCACGAATAACATCCTTACCCAGACGAGCCTGTGTGGTGGGTCTTTACAACTGTGCCATCAATCACAGTTCAGCATCGTTGCATGCTTACAGGGCAGATTATAGTGTTATAAACAAAATGGGGGTGCATTACTGCAGTTTTTGGCTTGACAATGTGAATGGATAATAAAATGTATAAAAGTATAAAATTGTAGATAGAAATTTTAATAGAAAGTAGATAGAAAGGTTTTAAATGTAATATATAATAACCTGAATTACTGAGTTTGAACTGAAATGAACTGTTTTATATATATATATATATATATATATATATATATATATATATATATATATATATATATATATATATATATATATATATATATATATATAAATATAATTCTGATTCCTTTTATTAAAAGCAAACTGCTTCGTGCTGTGCCTAATAACAGCCATTAACTGTTGTATAAAACACTTTAATGCACAGCATCTCATGGATTTTTGCTTCATTATATACCTGCTCTTTGTATTTGCGTGTGCAACGAACAAGAGTGTGTTTTGGGGCTCAGTTTATTGCTATTAAGTGTGTTGTTTTGTCTGGTCTGATTACATGTTCTGTGTGTTTAGTGTGGATTTGTGTGTGTGTGTGTGTGTGTTTGTGTGTGTGTGTGTGTGTGTGTGTGTGTGTGTGTGTGTGTGTGTGTGTCACACCCAGGGGCTGGCTATGCTTTAACTAAGCCACACCCCTTCTCAACTTCCACCTCGAGGAGGTCCCCAAACCCGACCCAATGGCCAAGCAACACGAGAACAAGTAAGTGATAAAACAATCTTTATTTAAATATTTAAAAATAGCTTAGGGAATAGGGAAAGGGCAATTAAAACTAAACTCTGACTCGGCCCTCCAGATGGGCTATGGCCGGGAAGAGGTCAGGGAGCAAGGGGGCCACGGGGATCCGGGGCGTGGGGCTCGGGCCCCGGCCTGAGTCTTAGGTATTCGTAGCGCCCTCCTTCTTCCTCCTCTTCGCTGAATACAGCTCACGGTAAGTACTGGTTCACTCAGTTCGTTCTCGAGGTGCCCACTCTCTTTCTCTTCCTCCACAGGCAACAGCTCTTCGCTGATTACAGCTCACAGTAAGTACTGATTCACCCAGTTCGTTCCTTGGGTGCTCACGCTCTTTCTCTTTCTCCACAGGCAACGGCTGGGACACACAGGCACAGTTAGTTCAGCTTGGTTTTGCTCTCACCTCTTCGCTGATTACAGCTCACAGTAAGTACTCGTTCACACAGTTCGTTCCTTGGGTGCTCACTCGCTTTCTCTTTCTCCACAGGCAGCGGCTGGGACACACAGGCACAGTTAGTTCAGCTTGGTTTTGCTCTCACCTCTTCGCTGATTACAGCTCACAGTAAGTACTGGTTCACACAGTTCGTTCCTTGGGTGCTCACTCGCTTTCTCTTTCTCCACAGGCAGCGGCGTAAGTACAGGTTCCCTCAGTCTCTCCTCGTGTTACCCACTCTCTCTCCTTTTCTCTCCACAGGTATCAACTTGGGCACAATAGCACAGTTAGTTTGCTTTGAATGGCTCTCACCTCTGGGCTGGACACAGCGTACTGTAAGTACAGGGTTCGCTCTATTCCTCCTCGTGTTATTCACTCTCTCTCTCCTTTCCTCTCCACAGGTATCAACTTGGGCACAATAGCACAGTTAGTTTGCTTTGAATGGCTCTCACCTCTGGGCTGGACACAGCGTACTGTAAGTACAGGGTTCGCTCTATTCCTCCTCGTGTTATTCACTCTCTCTCCTTTTCTCTCCACAGGTATCAACTTGGGCACAATAGCACAGTTAGTTTGCTTTGAATGGCTCTCACCTCTGGGCTGGACACAGCGTACTGTAAGTACAGGGTTCGCTCTATTCCTCCTCGTGTTATTCCCTCTCTCTCCTTTTCTCTCCACAGATATCAACTTGGGCACAATAGCACCGTTAGTTTGCTTTGAATGGCTCTCACCTCTGGGCCGAACACAGCGCACTGTAAGTACAGGTTTCCTCTGTTTCTCCTTGTGTTACTCACTCTCTTCCCTTTCCTCTCCACAGGTATCAACTTAGACACAAAACACAGTTACTCTGCTTTGGATGGCTTTCACCTCTGGGCTGGACACAGCGTACTGTAAGTACAGGGTTCGCTCTATTCCTCCTCGTGTTATTCACTCTCTCTCCTTTTCTCTCCACAGGTATCAACTTGGGCACAATAGCACAGTTAGTTTGCTTTGAATGGCTCTCACCTCTGGGCTGGACACAGCGTACTGTAAGTACAGGGTTCGCTCTATTCCTCCTCGTGTTATTCCCTCTCTCTCCTTTTCTCTCCACAGATATCAACTTGGGCACAATAGCACCGTTAGTTTGCTTTGAATGGCTCTCACCTCTGGGCTGAACACAGCGCACTGTAAGTACAGGTTTCCTCTGTTTCTCCTTGTGTTACTCACTCTCTTTCCTTTCCTCTCCACAGGTATCAACTTAGACACAAAACACAGTTACTCTGCTTTGGATGGCTTTCACCTCTGGGCTGGACACAGCGTACCGTGCTATCTCCGGAGATCTGAAGCACGCTCACAACATATACTGTACTGAACTAGGCCAGGACCAGCAATCTCCTTGTCCTCCCACGCCGAAGTGCGTGAAGGCGGGGGTTTATCTGACAGGACACACGGCAATACACAGCAGCCCACAGCAATATACAACACCACGTCAAAATTATAGGTTTTCACAGCACGAAGACTCACCCACCACACTCAGTGTACGGAAAGGACACCCGTCTTCCTTCACTTCGCTTGGTTCGGATCTGGCGATGGAATATGCGGCCTAGCTAGTGATGTCGTCGTTGCGACTACTTCAATAAGTATTCCTTCGGCTCTCCCACCACACTATATTAGGGGTAGGGCCACCCTCCTCCTCCTGGAGAGATCTACACAACGCCAGGTCAATATACAGGGCACTTTCGACTGGCTCTTAGTACTCACATCAATGCCACTTCCAATCCCCTTTTTCACGTCGTCTCAGTTCGCCGTATAATCTGTTCACTTCTCAACCTTTAAGGTTCGCGATGTCTTCACAATCATACAATTCCAGCCTGAGGGAGAGCGAGAGTTAGACAGCTACCAGCAGCGTACCAAGACGGGCACAACCCAGTGCTTCACACACACCAAAGAGAGCTTCCTAGACTGTGAAATAACTTGGCCTTAAGTACTGCCTTGTCCAGCGTATCCTCCAATCACCAACCGCTGTCCCTAACTAGGCACAGGTGCATCGAATTCCCTGATTTTCCTTCTTACGGCGCTACCGGAAGTTCCGGTGTTCTGTTTTTCCGGTCCGGGCGGAAACACTTCCGGGCGGAACCAAACTTCCCGAATTTTGGCTCCGCCCCTAAAGATCGTCACCTTGTGACATCCTCCCCCGCCAATCCGTTCTAGTCCCTAGAACGTCCTCGGGCTGTCCACTCCCCATAGCGGGCAGGGGGTCGGCCTCGGTTCTCTCGCTGGGATCGTCTCACTGGTGAATCGGGCTCAGCTTGTTCAGGGGCTGCTTCTGGTTCTCTCGGGGCGATCGGGGGTGGTGCCACCACGGGTCTCCCTGGTACCACAGCCCAACCTTCAATCCAGGGGGCCGCTGGTACAGGTTCCGTGGGGACTTCTTCCACGGCTTCAGGGTAGTTAGGGCATGGGCGAATCATGTTCCGGTGCACCACACGGTCGGGGCCTGACTTCCCTTCTGGCCGGATGGTATAGACCGGCTGCCCCGGCCTCTGCTGCCGGCAGACTACATAAGGGGTGGCCTCCCAACGGTCACTCAGTTTCCCCTTCCCCTGCCGCCGATTATCTCTCACCAACACCCTCTCTCCTGGCAGTAGAGGGGCTTCTCTAGCAGTCCGATCATACAACCGCTTACTTTTCTCTCCTGCCGTCTGTATCCTTTTCGACACCTGCTCGTAGGCGAAATGCAAGCGCTGGTGATGGCGCCCCACCCACTCCGTTACACTTGCTTCCTCTTGGTCGGCTATCACTCCTAGGACCAGGTCAGTAGGCATTCGTATGTGTCTGCCAAACATCAGGTAAGTGGGAGCGTAACCCGTAGTACTATGTATACTGTTGTTATAGGCCTGTAGGAGGTTTGGCAAGGCACTCACCCAATCGTCCTGCCGTTGTTGGTCCAAGGTCCCCAGCAGCCCCAATAGGGTCTGATTGAATCTCTCACAGCCGCCGTTCCCCTGAGGATGATACGAAGTGGTGTGAGTTTTCGTGCAACCGTACAACTGGCATAGTTCTCTAATTACCCTGGACTCAAAGTTGGCTCCTTGATCGGAGTGCAGAAACTCCGGGCATCCGAACGTCTGGAAGACGGCCCGCCATAAAACTGTAGCGGTGGTGGTTGCAGTCTGGTCGAGGGTGGGGATAGCCCAAGCGTACTTTGTGAACAAATCCGTTATTACCAAGATGTTCTGGTAGCGATCTCGTGGTCGGCCCAGTGTCAAGAAGTCCATAGCCATGATATGAAGGGGGGCCTTCGCATGGATGGGTACCATTGGCGCTCGGACCTCCCGTCTGGACTTAAACAATATGCATCTCGGGCAAGCTTGAATTAGGGCGTGCACCGATGCCTCTAGCCCGGGCCAAAAGAAGAATCTCCTAAGCAGGGACACGGTCCTCTCCTGTCCCTGATGCCCCAACTGGTTGTGGTATGCCGAAACTAAAGCCGTTACCTCATCTGCGGGTACCACGATCTGGCGTACTTCTTCGCCCAACTTCGGGTCACTGACCCTTCTGCACAAAACGCCATCTCTCAGCTCCAGCCTGTCCCATTGCCCCAGCAGCCTCCTCCCAGTATCCGTCTGGGCTAACCTCTCCGCTGGCGTCAGCCGTCGGCCCTGTTCCAGCCATTCTCTTACCAGCCGCACATCTTGATCCCTGGCCTGTCTCTCCCTCCACCGACGGGGATCCCATCCCCAGTTCTCAGGCACGGCCTCTTGTCTGCTGCCTGGTGCCTCTACTGCTCCTACCATATAGCCCTCCTCCGGGCTGGCCCCTCCGGGGCTTTCCGCTTCGGGCAGCCTTGAGAGGACGTCCGCGTTCATGTGTTCACGCCCTGGTCGGTACTGTAGTTGATAGTCAAAGTTGGCCAGTTGGGCCACCCACCGCTGCTCCACGGCTCCCAGCTTCGCCGTCTGTAAGTGTACTAATGGGTTATTGTCTGTAATGATCGTCACCTTGGCACCCCAGAGGTAGTCTTTAAATTTCTCACTTAGGGCCCACTTCAACGCCAGCAGCTCCAATTTGAAAGAACTATAGTTCGCATCGTTCCTCTCGGCTGGGTGGAGGCTCCGGCTGGCGTACGCGATGACCCTCTCAACTCCGTCCTGCCGTTGAGCCAACACCGCTCCCAGCCCGAGATTGCTGGCATCTGTATACAAAAGGAATGGTTTTGTGAAATCTGCGTATGCCAAGATAGGGGCCTGTAGCAGCTCCTGCTTCAATGTCTGGAACGCCGACTCACAATTTGCATCCCAGTCTACGTTGGGCGACCCCCGGCCCCGGTTACGACCTGTGCCAACCAGCAACTGATTAAGGGGTTTAGCAATTTTTGAAAAGTCCTTTATGAAACGCCTATAGTATCCCACAAATCCTAAAAAGGATCGCACTTGCCTCACTGTCCTCGGGGCCTTCCAGTCCTTCACGGCCGATACCTTTCCAGGATCTACGGACACTCCAGCCGCACTGACCACGTGGCCCAGAAAGTTGACTTCTCTCCGTAGTAAGTGACACTTATTGGGCTGTAGTTTCAATCCGTACTTCTCCATGGCCCGAAAGACTTCCTCGAGGTGCCTCAGGTGTGAATCAAAATCTGGGGAGTAGACAATCACATCATCCAGGTAAACTAATACTGACTCCATTAACTGACCTCCCAAGCACCGCTGCATCAGCCGCTGGAAGGTGGCCGGAGCGTTACAGAGCCCGAAAGGCATCCGGTCCCATTCAAATAGTCCAAACGGGGTTGTAAAGGCAGTCTTCTCCCGGTCTGCTTCGGCCACCTGCACCTGCCAGTAGCCACTGGCCAAATCTAGGGTAGAGTACCATGCCGACTGCGTGAGGCTGGCAAGCGAATCTTCGATCCGTGGCAAAGGGAAAGCGTCTTTCTTAGTCACGAGGTTCAGCTTACGGTAGTCCACGCAGAATCTCCAAGCCCCCGTCTTCTTTTGCACCAGCACTATGGGGGCCGCCCACGGGCTGCTGCTTTCCCTAACAACTCCTTGCTTCAGCATGCCTTGCAGGAGTGTACGTACCTCGGTATACAAAGTGGGCGGAATTGGGCGATACCTCTCCCGGCTGGGCCCTGCATCCCCGGTAGGTATATGATGTTGTACCACCTGGGTGCATCCGTAGTCTTCATCGTGGGTGGCGAACACATGCTGCCATCTCCGAAGGAGGGCCTGTAACTTCTGTGTCTGTGCCTGCTCTAAATCCTCCCCTTGTAACGACTCACCCGCCAGGTGGCTCGGCACACTCCTCTCCATACCACCCCATGGGGTGTCTACTTGTGTCAGGGCCACCTCGATGACAGTGGGGCACACCTGACGAAAACTAATATCCCTCTCTTCCCTTACTTGGTGGGATGTAACCGTTGTCAGACGGGCTAATCGTTGGTGCCGATGTAGTTGCACCGCGTATGGATGTACATTCCGTATCCTCACGGGGACTCTCCCCCGCCGGACCGTCGATAGTCCTCGTGCCACTTCCACTTGTGGACAATCCACATGGGGCTCCACCAGCACCCACTCTTCTGGGCCCGCTCTTCGGGGCGGTACTCGCGCCCACACAACAGCCTCACTTTTTGCGGGGACAGACAAAGCAAAACGACACATCACTCTTCCTACCTCTTCCTGTTCCCTGCGGACTTGGCTCATTTGCACCCTTCGACAGTCAGCTACCACACACTCCCACTTGGGCCTCTCTGCAGGTGGTATCTTCGATACGGGCCTAGCCCGAAATAGCTCTTCCCAGCAATCAGCGAGGACATTCATGCCCAACAGGGCTCGATGTGCACCCAGACAATGGTCTTGCACGATAATCACACCTTTCTGGGGGACCATCACTCCGTGAACCTCTAGGTCCGTCAATCGGTAGCCAATATATGGGATGTCGAGGCCGTTTGCGCCCTTCAGAGTAAGCCAGGGGGCCTCCGCCCCTGGTGCCCCTTGTTTCCCAAACACTTCTTCGGATAAACTCTCAGCAAACAACGTCACTTGGGAGCCTGTGTCTACCAGGCATTGAATCTCCTTGCCGCACACTCTCACCTTCGCCACGGGGCTACGCCCAATCATCTGGCTCCTAGAGCCATATCCTCTTCCAGGGTCTTCTCGAGGGGTCCCGGCCACACGACCCACAGTGGCCGGCCGACCTAAAAACCCCCTTCTGACGCCCTGCGGGGCCCACACTGGCGGCTATAGTGACCTGGTTTGCCACAGCGGTTGCAGATGGGTCGCCCTTGCTCGTCCCATTCGAAACGGGGCCGGTTAAAGTGGTTCGGGCGCCTGAACGGCTCTCGGCCTCCCTCTGAGTACACTCGGTCTCGGGGCGCCGGCCGTGGTTCCTCCCGCGCCCGTCCTTGGCGCAATTCTCCTACGAGGGCTTTAGACAGTTCAGACATCTGATCGCGGACATCTTTCAAAAGTTCAGCCTTCAGTGCTTGCTTCCAGTCAGGGCCTCCGGGTTGTGCTGGTGCTACTTCACTGACAACCGCACACACTGGGGAACCACTCACCTCAGTCTCATCACCTTCCAGGGCCAGTGCCTCTTTCTTCAGATCTTCGAACGTAAGACCCGGGTCCCTTCGAAACTGGATACGTAGGCTCTGTCTCACCGGACCCTCCTTCAACCCCAGAAGAAACTGGTCCCGCAATAGAGTCTCTCCATCTCCCAACCCGTGGTCCCGACGGGTCTGTAGTCGGGCGAATTGCTCTCGCAACCTCAGGGCGAAAGCTCTAATCGGTTGGCGGGGGCCCTGCTTACAATTGAAGAACTGGGAGCGAAGGACAGCTACGGGGGTGTGGTCACCATACTGTTCAGTGAGGAACTGGAACACGGTTTGGGCGTTGGCTCTAACGGCTTCGGGGGCGGCATGCACCTCTCGCCGCGCTTCTCCATCCAGGGAGTTTAACACAAATTGAAGCCGCTGGGCTGCACTAAGGCCCTGTAGGTCGGCCAAGTACTCTAGTTGAGCCTTCCATTCAGACAATCGTACCTCGGATTCTGTCCCCCCATATTTTTGAATCCAGGGGCTCCCCATAAAAACGGGCATGGCACGGGGTTGGGCTGAAAGCCCCGCGTTGTCGGTCATTGGACGACCTTGGTTACTCAACTCGAGGTGGAAACCCTGCCGACTACGCCAAATCTGTCACACCCAGGGGCTGGCTATGCTTTAACTAAGCCACACCCCTTCTCAACTTCCACCTCGAGGAGGTCCCCAAACCCGACCCAATGGCCAAGCAACACGAGAACAAGTAAGTGATAAAACAATCTTTATTTAAATATTTAAAAATAGCTTAGGGAATAGGGAAAGGGCAATTAAAACTAAACTCTGACTCGGCCCTCCAGATGGGCTATGGCCGGGAAGAGGTCAGGGAGCAAGGGGGCCACGGGGATCCGGGGCGTGGGGCTCGGGCCCCGGCCTGAGTCTTAGGTATTCGTAGCGCCCTCCTTCTTCCTCCTCTTCGCTGAATACAGCTCACGGTAAGTACTGGTTCACTCAGTTCGTTCTCGAGGTGCCCACTCTCTTTCTCTTCCTCCACAGGCAACAGCTCTTCGCTGATTACAGCTCACAGTAAGTACTGATTCACCCAGTTCGTTCCTTGGGTGCTCACGCTCTTTCTCTTTCTCCACAGGCAACGGCTGGGACACACAGGCACAGTTAGTTCAGCTTGGTTTTGCTCTCACCTCTTCGCTGATTACAGCTCACAGTAAGTACTCGTTCACACAGTTCGTTCCTTGGGTGCTCACTCGCTTTCTCTTTCTCCACAGGCAGCGGCTGGGACACACAGGCACAGTTAGTTCAGCTTGGTTTTGCTCTCACCTCTTCGCTGATTACAGCTCACAGTAAGTACTGGTTCACACAGTTCGTTCCTTGGGTGCTCACTCGCTTTCTCTTTCTCCACAGGCAGCGGCGTAAGTACAGGTTCCCTCAGTCTCTCCTCGTGTTACCCACTCTCTCTCCTTTTCTCTCCACAGGTATCAACTTGGGCACAATAGCACAGTTAGTTTGCTTTGAATGGCTCTCACCTCTGGGCTGGACACAGCGTACTGTAAGTACAGGGTTCGCTCTATTCCTCCTCGTGTTATTCACTCTCTCTCTCCTTTCCTCTCCACAGGTATCAACTTGGGCACAATAGCACAGTTAGTTTGCTTTGAATGGCTCTCACCTCTGGGCTGGACACAGCGTACTGTAAGTACAGGGTTCGCTCTATTCCTCCTCGTGTTATTCACTCTCTCTCCTTTTCTCTCCACAGGTATCAACTTGGGCACAATAGCACAGTTAGTTTGCTTTGAATGGCTCTCACCTCTGGGCTGGACACAGCGTACTGTAAGTACAGGGTTCGCTCTATTCCTCCTCGTGTTATTCCCTCTCTCTCCTTTTCTCTCCACAGATATCAACTTGGGCACAATAGCACCGTTAGTTTGCTTTGAATGGCTCTCACCTCTGGGCCGAACACAGCGCACTGTAAGTACAGGTTTCCTCTGTTTCTCCTTGTGTTACTCACTCTCTTCCCTTTCCTCTCCACAGGTATCAACTTAGACACAAAACACAGTTACTCTGCTTTGGATGGCTTTCACCTCTGGGCTGGACACAGCGTACTGTAAGTACAGGGTTCGCTCTATTCCTCCTCGTGTTATTCACTCTCTCTCCTTTTCTCTCCACAGGTATCAACTTGGGCACAATAGCACAGTTAGTTTGCTTTGAATGGCTCTCACCTCTGGGCTGGACACAGCGTACTGTAAGTACAGGGTTCGCTCTATTCCTCCTCGTGTTATTCCCTCTCTCTCCTTTTCTCTCCACAGATATCAACTTGGGCACAATAGCACCGTTAGTTTGCTTTGAATGGCTCTCACCTCTGGGCTGAACACAGCGCACTGTAAGTACAGGTTTCCTCTGTTTCTCCTTGTGTTACTCACTCTCTTTCCTTTCCTCTCCACAGGTATCAACTTAGACACAAAACACAGTTACTCTGCTTTGGATGGCTTTCACCTCTGGGCTGGACACAGCGTACCGTGCTATCTCCGGAGATCTGAAGCACGCTCACAACATATACTGTACTGAACTAGGCCAGGACCAGCAATCTCCTTGTCCTCCCACGCCGAAGTGCGTGAAGGCGGGGGTTTATCTGACAGGACACACGGCAATACACAGCAGCCCACAGCAATATACAACACCACGTCAAAATTATAGGTTTTCACAGCACGAAGACTCACCCACCACACTCAGTGTACGGAAAGGACACCCGTCTTCCTTCACTTCGCTTGGTTCGGATCTGGCGATGGAATATGCGGCCTAGCTAGTGATGTCGTCGTTGCGACTACTTCAATAAGTATTCCTTCGGCTCTCCCACCACACTATATTAGGGGTAGGGCCACCCTCCTCCTCCTGGAGAGATCTACACAACGCCAGGTCAATATACAGGGCACTTTCGACTGGCTCTTAGTACTCACATCAATGCCACTTCCAATCCCCTTTTTCACGTCGTCTCAGTTCGCCGTATAATCTGTTCACTTCTCAACCTTTAAGGTTCGCGATGTCTTCACAATCATACAATTCCAGCCTGAGGGAGAGCGAGAGTTAGACAGCTACCAGCAGCGTACCAAGACGGGCACAACCCAGTGCTTCACACACACCAAAGAGAGCTTCCTAGACTGTGAAATAACTTGGCCTTAAGTACTGCCTTGTCCAGCGTATCCTCCAATCACCAACCGCTGTCCCTAACTAGGCACAGGTGCATCGAATTCCCTGATTTTCCTTCTTACGGCGCTACCGGAAGTTCCGGTGTTCTGTTTTTCCGGTCCGGGCGGAAACACTTCCGGGCGGAACCAAACTTCCCGAATTTTGGCTCCGCCCCTAAAGATCGTCACCTTGTGACATGTGTGTGTGTGTGTGTGTGTGTGTGTGTGTGTGTGTGTGTGTATGTGAATGATGGTGAAAGTGAAGTGTTATTGTGTCAGTGCCAGACTGCGTGACTGT
The DNA here is from genome assembly GCF_963082965.1 of Carassius carassius. Taxonomy (NCBI): domain Eukaryota; kingdom Metazoa; phylum Chordata; class Actinopteri; order Cypriniformes; family Cyprinidae; genus Carassius; species Carassius carassius. Next base: position 31,748,672 of record NC_081760.1, read on the forward strand.
GTGTGTGTGTGTGTGTGTGAGATGAGAGAACTGTCTTTCCAATTAAGCAGCTGGCGCTCACAAAAGAGCATGGAGCTAAACGGTAACACACACAAGCTTTGACAAAAGCACTTTGATCTTACGGTGCCCTAACAAACACAAACATACAGAGTTAGAGACCAACAGGACCTTTCAAATCCAAAGTCACCCAATACCACATACACACACTTCGATTTGAGTAAAGAATATGATGTGATTGTCTCTATGACATAAATCACACTTACAACCTGATGTGATCTTTATATCACAGAAGGGTAGAACACACACACACACACACACACACAGAGAGAGACTTTGTGATCTTTGGCATGCCTGGTGTCTTCATATTTTCCCCTTTGATCACTCAGACACTCTCACACTTGGACTCCTGTGATCTCTGAGGAGAGCCTCACACACACACACACACACACACACCCACACCCACACCCACAAAGGACGGCACTGTAGCACTTCCAAGTGACATCAAGAAGCACCAAATGATAAAAAAGAGAAAGAGTTAGACACGAAAGAAAGAGAGAGCGGTTCTGCATTATGCATCCATGGTACTTTTGTATAATAAGTGTGAATAAAGAATTCCAGGAGCCTGTTAACTACAAAGGACCAGAGAAGAGAAGATGTCACACCCAGGGGCTGGCTATGCTTTAACTAAGCCACACCCCTTCTCAACTTCCACCTCGAGGAGGTCCCCAAACCCGACCCAATGGCCAAGCAACACGAGAACAAGTAAGTGATAAAACAATCTTTATTTAAATATTTAAAAATAGCTTAGGGAATAGGGAAAGGGCAATTAAAACTAAACTCTGACTCGGCCCTCCAGATGGGCTATGGCCGGGAAGAGGTCAGGGAGCAAGGGGGCCACGGGGATCCGGGGCGTGGGGCTCGGGCCCCGGCCTGAGTCTTAGGTATCCGTAGCGCCCTCCTTCTTCCTCCTCTTCGCTGAATACAGCTCACGGTAAGTACTGGTTCACTCAGTTCGTTCTCGAGGTGCCCACTCTCTTTCTCTTCCTCCACAGGCAACAGCTCTTCGCTGATTACAGCTCACAGTAAGTACTGATTCACCCAGTTCGTTCCTTGAGTGCTCACGCTCTTTCTCTTTCTCCACAGGCAACGGCTGGGACACACAGGCACAGTTAGTTCAGCTTGGTTTTGCTCTCACCTCTTCGCTGATTACAGCTCACAGTAAGTACTGGTTCACACAGTTCGTTCCTTGGGTGCTCACTCGCTTTCTCTTTCTCCACAGGCAGCGGCTGGGACACACAGGCACAGTTAGTTCAGCTTGGTTTTGCTCTCACCTCTTCGCTGATTACAGCTCACAGTAAGTACTGGTTCACACAGTTCGTTCCTTGGGTGCTCACTCGCTTTCTCTTTCTCCACAGGCAGCGGCGTAAGTACAGGTTCCCTCAGTCTCTCCTCGTGTTACCCACTCTCTCTCCTTTTCTCTCCACAGGTATCAACTTGGGCACAATAGCACAGTTAGTTTGCTTTGAATGGCTCTCACCTCTGGGCTGGACACAGCGTACTGTAAGTACAGGGTTCGCTCTATTCCTCCTCGTGTTATTCACTCTCTCTCTCCTTTCCTCTCCACAGGTATCAACTTGGGCACAATAGCACAGTTAGTTTGCTTTGAATGGCTCTCACCTCTGGGCTGGACACAGCGTACTGTAAGTACAGGGTTCGCTCTATTCCTCCTCGTGTTATTCACTCTCTCTCCTTTTCTCTCCACAGGTATCAACTTGGGCACAATAGCACAGTTAGTTTGCTTTGAATGGCTCTCACCTCTGGGCTGAACACAGCGCACTGTAAGTACAGGTTTCCTCTGTTTCTCCTTGTGTTACTCACTCTCTTTCCTTTCCTCTCCACAGGTATCAACTTAGACACAAAACACAGTTACTCTGCTTTGGATGGCTTTCACCTCTGGGCTGGACACAGCGTACCGTGCTATCTCCGGAGATCTGAAGCACGCTCACAACATATACTGTACTGAACTAGGCCAGGACCAGCAATCTCCTTGTCCTCCCACGCCGAAGTGCGTGAAGGCGGGGGTTTATCTGACAGGACACACGGCAATACACAGCAGCCCACAGCAATATACAACACCACGTCAAAATTATAGGTTTTCACAGCACGAAGACTCACCCACCACACTCAGTGTACGGAAAGGACACCCGTCTTCCTTCACTTCGCTTGGTTCGGATCTGGCGATGGAATATGCGGCCTAGCTAGTGATGTCGTCGTTGCGACTACTTCAATAAGTATTCCTTCGGCTCTCCCACCACACTATATTAGGGGTAGGGCCACCCTCCTCCTCCTGGAGAGATCTACACAACGCCAGGTCAATATACAGGGCACTTTCGACTGGCTCTTAGTACTCACATCAATGCCACTTCCAATCCCCTTTTTCACGTCGTCTCAGTTCGCCGTATAATCTGTTCACTTCTCAACCTTTAAGGTTCGCGATGTCTTCACAATCATACAATTCCAGCCTGAGGGAGAGAGAGAGTTAGACAGCTACCAGCAGCGTACCAAGACGGGCACAACCCAGTGCTTCACACACACCAAAGAGAGCTTCCCAGACTGTAAAATAACTTGGCCTTAAGTACTGCCTTGTCCAGCGTATCCTCCAATCACCAACCGCTGTCCCTAACTAGGCACAGGTGCATCGAATTCCCTGATTTTCCTTCTTACGGCGCTACCGGAAGTTCCGGTGTTCTG